>NC_066581.1:396986048-397586048 GCF_024323335.1 Lathyrus oleraceus | reverse complement strand
CTATAACCCCACGACTCTTATTTAATTAAATCATGAAAATAAAACATATTTAAGTACCAAGGGGTTCAGACATCTCTTTAGCACAAACATGTTTCTCAAAACATTTTTTAAAACTACACATTAGATAATCTCAAATAGGTTCAAATGAATAAATCCAAATAGATAGTTCAAAACACAATCATGAGGGAAACAATCTCATAAATCACATAAAAATAGAACACGAATCAAAATAAATCTTCTCCCAGTGTTGCATATTAGAGCAACATTGCGGAACTAAATGAAACTCAAAAATTTAAATAAAGAAGAAAGCAATATGCATCATTATCCAACTCACATTTAATGCACGCTATCTGTATCTTCAAGATAGGAATAATGAGCCATACAACACCAAAAAAGGGGTGAGAATAACTTTACAGAAATTATTGGTGTATTAGTCAGCAAAAATAACATTCACAAGCATAACACAAATCATACACATTAATTATCATCCATAAATAATTACAATGCAAATGTGAGATGCTATGTAATCCTCCTCCAATATGCACGTGTTACCAAAAGTTTGGATGTCAGAGTTATTTTACAGGATTATCCATGTCTCCAATTCCTCTATAGAAAATGTTCTCTCTGAACAATGAAGTTGTCACTGGCTATTTATGAACACTGGATCTAGTCAGACTGAAGTCTTACTTATCTCCAATATAAATGAATGCATAAACATATAATGTCAATCACAATTCTTAATCAACCAAAAAATAACATCTTGTATCTTGTATCAACTGTGTCCTCTATGGACCCACATTTAGCCAATATAAGGCTAACACTGTAATTCTCTTTGAATTACATAACTCAACAATATAATTAAATCTCAATAATTATATTAAAAATAACAGAGTAAAATTATATTATTACTCAACAACTGAAAATACATATCAACTCAATTTGCTCATCGGCTCATAAAATTACTCAGAACATATCGACAGAGTACTTGCTATTATTTTATACTCACAACTCATCAAAAGGGTAACACTTCTTATCTTATACTCAACAGAGTTATCAAAGAAACTCTAAACATCTCTACAATAATTTTCACAACTCCAAAATAACTCTAAAGTATTCTAAAGGGCTCAAATGACAACTCGTCCATATAAAGATAACTCTAAGGAACTTTATTGGCTGGCGGCCTGTCTCAATAATAATAAAACAACCCTAAAGTCACAATTTGACTCTCAAACTTAAATAAAAATATCACTAATATTTAATTATTTTAAATAAACTTAATTATTTACGCTAACTCTAATATTCCTCTAAATTCTTTCATTAATTAAATTACTAAAATATCTTTAATTTCCACAAAGCACATGAATCACTTAATTAAAATAGAACAAATTAAATAATTTAAATAAAAATAATAACTAACTAAAGTCAGGGTGTTACAGAGGTGGCCATAATCTTCCTGTTTCTTGAGAAAACTGAAGGAAAAAAGGATTCATTATCACTACCACCACATATATGATTATCAGGCTTTAAAGAACTGTCGCAGCTACCAAATATGTCTAGTTCCATTAATATACATTCAGTAGTCCCGTCAGAACACCCAATATTCCTAAAACAATTGTTCCATAAAGTTGTACACTTGTCACGAGTTGAGGATTCAACCATATTACTTGAAGGTGGTAAGAAACACAAGAAGGGGGGAGGGGTGTACTGGGTTTCTAAAGATGAAAGTTTTTTAAAACCAGCAAAATCAAATAGTAACACGAATAAGAAAAATAACACATTTATTTTTAATACTAATTTGTTGTTAACGAAGCTACCTCTAGTACACCCTCCAATGTGATTTTTCCTTCTCAACAAGGACTTAATCCACTATAACCGAAACTGATTACAGACATACAAAGATAATCCTCCTTTGTTTTCTTGAGTCTATCTGACTAAAACCCTAGTCACTCAAGGAATGAACTCAAACAAATGCGATATACAAGAATGTGTTTACAAGATTGATTATAAGAAAGCATTATAACACAACTTTAGTACAATGAAATTCTCACACAATAATGAACAAAATCTATATGTGTGTTTCTAGAATCTATTCACAATAATATATATTTAAGCAAAAGCGTTATGTAATAGCGTAGTGAATAACATCGTGAATTAGCAACTTGTCTAATCTTCCAAATCTCCTTTATATATGCAGTAAAAAGATCTGTTGGAAGGTAGAATTGAAATATCAAGAATACAATTGTCTCCTTGTATAACAGTTTGCGTACAGGAGGAAAATGGTACAATAATATTGTCCTTAGCCCACAAAATTAGCATAGTAAAGAGAAGGTTGATCTTGTACTGTGTACTATTTTTGTGATGCAAAACCTTTTAATCTTATCTTTTAATCTTTAGAGGCTTCTGAATAAATGATGTTAAATCATGCTTAAAAGGATCAAGAGACTATTTGAGATAATCTGCAAAACCTTGGTCTTCAGAGTCTTGATAAAGTTCCTTAGAACCTGGTCTTTAGAATCTTCAAATCTTGTTCTTCAGAGTGTTCAGAACTTCAGAGCGCATAATCTTGAAGGCTTGACATATCCTCAAACGTTGTTCTACCAGAGTCACAGCCAGAAGCTTTAGCACAACTATTCATCAGAACCATTGTCTAAGAGCTTTCTAGAACTTGACATCATCTTGTAAAGCATTTTGTATCTCTTTTGAGTCAAAGTGTGTTAAATCCAAAATCTAATGGCGTCACATGTTAATTCTTCATAGTCACAACCTGTTTGCAAAAGCTACACACTAGATAAAGCCATTAGGATATAAAATTGTTCTCTAAGAAACAACACATTATTATTAAAACTAAAGGCTAGATGCAGAACCAAATCTTGTTCTTACAATCTCCCCCTTTTTGATGATGACAAAATCATGTATTTTGATGAACAATTTTTACTTGGTTTAATCACATAAAAACATCAAAGTGAGGTTTGTAAGCTCCCTCTGAATTTTATACTATTAAAATTATTTTCCAGCTTAAGATTTTAGAGTTAGGTTTGCAAGCTCCCCATGAATTTAAGACTTAAAATAAATTTAACACATATAAAATATCTCAATGAGTATGAAAGAAATAACTTCCCATAAGGCATAAGCATGACTACTATAGATGTATTAACTTCCCATAATGCAAAAGCCTGGGTGCAAAGCCATTTCATTTCATAATTGGTTTTGCTTGAGTGTCAGAGAGTCTGGTTATCAGCCCCATATCATAACATGAGTCTTCAAAGCTTTCATATGTGTGGTTATATTCCTGGTTGTTATCAAAACTTATATATGCCTGGTCTAGAACTTCGTCTAGTTCAGAACTTGTATACGCTTGGTTCAATACACACATGGTTCACTTGAAATGAGTTTAGCACATGTATATCCTTGATTAAATGCAAACTGCCTAGTTAACTACTCAGAACATATGCCTGGTTAAATTAAACTCATATCAGTTTGGTTAATTCCATAAAACCTGAAACACTTAGTTAACATGATGAACTTATTCAAAGTTCTCACAGACGTTACCAATGTCAGAAATGATGTTAAAAACATGTTTGAGATTCAGAATTAGAATTAGGTAAATCAAAGTCAATCATTCTTCTCCCCCTTTTTTATCAATAAAAAAGAAATAAAGATAAAGTAAACCAATTTTTTTTTCATTTCATAAAATTAATTCAATTACAGAAATGAAAAATACTAAAAACAAGAAAAACACAAAGTTTGAAAACATTAGGGTTTAAGGAGGGGGTGACAGTCTTGATAATGGCTCCAAGAATTCCTTTAATCTTTGTTGTCTTCTCATCTTGAAGCTTGAACATATCATCTTGTTTGTTCAACCTACCTCTGACAACAGAATTCTTAACCTCCAGGTATTCCAAAGTTTTTAGAATTATGTCCTTAGAAATCAAAGTCTTCTTAACCCCCCAAAACACTTGCAACTTCAAGAGTCGTCTTAGAAGTAGCCAAATTCGTCTATTCTGGTGAAGGAGGAAGGATCACTTTTGGAGCAGGAAGAAGAAATGTTGGAGGAAACTTTTGGAGCAGGAAGAAGAAACGTTGGAGGAATCTTTTGAAGGAGGAATGGTAACATTAGAATTTGTAGTTTGGGGAGCAAAAAATGGGAGGAAGTGAACTTGTTCAAAAGTATGTAAAGGTTCAGAGTGAACTGGTCCATAAATAAGTGAGGGTTGGAAGTGAACTTGTTCAGAAATATGTGGGATGTGGATGTGTGAAGTGAGCGTGGTTGATGAGATGGATGAACTGTTATCAATAGAAAGCAACTGAGATTCAGAAGGAACAAACTTACCAAAAGTAGTTATAGAAGAATAAGTAGTACCACCAAATATGGGTTCTTCAGCAGAAGTGTCCAGAGTCTCCCCAACTACCTTAAACTTCTTGTCCATCCTCTCAGAATGCTTCTTAGAAATCTTCCTCTTCTTCTTAGAAGTAGTTTCAAGAGCTGCAAGAATAGCATATGCATGATAGTTCTCAAGAAACCCTATCACAGCATCCAGAGGATCTGGCTTTGAGAAGCTTGGAAAGTCTTCTAGAGGTTCTATCCCTGTAGATGTCTTCCTTGGGAATCTCAGCAAGAGGGCTTATTAGTTCAAGAATAACACCCATATTCTTCAGACCCTTAGAATTAAACATCTTCCCAACTAGAGGTTCCAGCCCTTTGGTGATCTGATCTCCTGTGAAAGAGTCTATCAGCTAACTCTCCATCAGAATATCTAAAATTAGCCTACCAAGAGGAATCTAGTTCTTCATCTTTCTACTATCTTCTCGGGATTCCTTCATATTATCCCTTAAGTGTTGAAAGAGAAGTGAAGGAAGGTTCACCTTCTTTCCAGTCTCAATGTAGTACATGCCATATTATTGATCACCATTAATGTAGTTAGAAGAATTTGATGATCTTCTGTGATGAACATATCCCGAAGAAGAATTCTAGCCCAAGTCCTCAGATGAGGATGAAGATCTTTGATCTTGCTGGAGTGTTTTCTAGAGATGAAAATCACTTTGGAAATCTCAATCAAGTTAGACTCTTTTTCCACCATTTGTTCGTATCTTACTCCAGACACATCATGTTCAATGAGTTTGGCAATAAGTTTCTTAGAAATAACAATCTTCTTTCCCTCAACGAAAGAAGTAACCTGGAAAAGTGATGACTTCGCATGAATCCAGAATTCTCTAACCCGATGATAGAAGAATGGACCTCGAAGACGGTTGAAGTAATTTTCCCAGCCTTAAAATTTAACAGTAGTTAAAAGATAAATCCCATTATCTTTCATGTTGTCAAACTCAACCAAGAGTCCATAAAGAACTTCTAGTTTATCTGTAGCAGTAGCCAAAGTGAATTCAAGAGTATCCTAAGCATCTTCAGTATGCACAAGTTGACCTAAAGAATATTTTGATGAACTAACTTAAGGAGATGAGGTATTTGTGATTGTTGTTGCGATGATGAAGAAGAACCATGAGTAATTTTTTAAGAAGGTACAACACTTTGTTGCTGAGTTTAATCTTGTTGAGCAAATTGTTGTAAAGCCATAGTTGAAGAAGAACAAAGGGTTTTTGGATTGCAAAAAGTTTTGACCTTAAAGAGAGAAAGTGTAGGTTGTGATTGTAGAAAAAGTGTGTGAAGTGGGTTTAAATAGAGGTTTTTCAATCATGAAAAAAGTCTTGAATAGTGCAAAAATCTGACAAGGGGATAAAGCGTGAATTTTACCTAATCCTAAGAAATTTATTCACCCAATGTGTCACATCAACAGATCCGAAACCGTTCAATTTTCTAAGATAGTTGTTTTTAAAATTATTCCATTAATCGAGATTGATTAATAGCTATTAATTGCAAAAATTGTTTAGTATCCAAAAGACAGATTATTTAACCAAATAAGTTCTGATTGGGTACTTCTGAACTTATAAAACCTTCTCACTTCAGAAGACTCACATGTTCAGATTAAAAAATCTCAGAGTCTCATTAAACCATTCTGAGAGATTAAAATTCTGAGATACACATCTTTTTCGTTCATTTTTAACATTTTCAGAATGAAAACACACCTATCTTTAGTTAGGGTTTTGTAAAGATATCAACCCATTGATGGTCTGAATCAATAAATTTTATATTCAAAATTCCCTTATGAACATAGTCACGTATAAAGTGATGTTTTATCTCAATATGTTTTGCTCTAGAATGGAAAATGGGAATCTTAGATAATCAAATAGAAGAAGTACTATCACAGAGAATAAGAATTTTACTCTCATATATATGAAAATATTTTCGCTGACTTTTCATCTAAAGAATTTGAGTGTTGTATCTAGAGGCTATAATGTGTTCAGCTTCAGCAGTTGATAGTTGTATTGTTGACTGCCTCTTGTGGACCATGAGATCAAGTTATCTCCTAGAAACTGACATCTTCCAAAAGTGATTTTCCTCTCAAATCTGTATCCAACATAATCATTATCACAATAACTCACTGGCTTGTAATCTTTAGATCTATAACACAAACCAAGGATAATTATACCCTTTAGATACCTGAAGATCCTCTTAACAACTATTAAGTGGGATTCTCTAGGATGTGATTGGAAGTGATACACAAACATACACTAAACAAAATTTCAAGTCTAGATGCAGTCAAGTATAGGAGAGAGACAATCATACCTCTATATACCTTTTGCTCTACCTTAGCACTTACGTCATCCTTCTCAAGGATACATGTAGGATGCATAAGAGTCTTTGAAATCTTGCATTCTTACATATTAAACTTCTTCAGGAGTTCCTTGGTGTACTTGCTCTGATGGATGTATGTTCCTCTTAGATTTTAATTGAACTGAATACCTATAAAGAACTTGAGTTTTCCCATCAGACTCATCTCAAACTCTGCGTGCATATACTTAGCAAATTCCTTGAATAAAATAGCATTAGCATAACCAAATATGATATTATCAATGTATATTTAAACAACAAGAATATCATTTTTGAATGACTTACAGAATAAACTTGTATCAACCTTCCTTCTGGTGAAATCATTTTCTAAAACAAAATTTCTTAGTCTTTCATACCATGATCTAGGAGCTTGTTTCACACAATACAATGATTTCTTAAGTTTGAAAACAAAACATGGGTTTTTAGGATATTTTATGACAAATTCTCATTACATGATTTTTATGAGTATTTGTGATGAATTCGATAAAATCTCAAGTTAAAGATGAGCTAAATATGAAGAAGTATGAATAAAATGAAGAAGTCGAAGAAACAGAGCGAAACCAAGAAATTGGTAATAAACGAGCAATTTTTAGCATAATTTATATCTAGACGTATGTTCGGTAAGTTGATCATCTATAGAGTTCCGTAACTTGTTTTAACATGGTTTTTTTCAAAATGAAGCTAAGAGAAACATCTTCACTCATAAGTAACCACATGCACGATAGAAAGTATCGCGTGCATGATGTAGCATATTCAAAATCGAGTGTGCGATGAAATAATGACGCACACAATGGTACTTTTTAAATCCTTTTTCTTACGCGTTTCTGATCCATTTTGACAGCTTTAAAATGGGATTTTCTACACTTTCTCAAGGGGGTAGGAAGGGTTACAAAAATTGGATATTGAAGCACGAATTGGAGAGCACAAGGGGTGATTTTTGGAGCATTTGAAGCCATTGGAGCCCATCTTTTCAAGGGACTTCTTATGTTATCTTTGTCTATCAATTGTGGTATTTTTAATTGCACTATGAGTAGTTAAATTCTTCTAGGTTAGGTTGCGTTATGATGAATCTATTTCTATATTGTTGGATTATATGTCGAGTTGACCATTGTATAAACCTATTGATCTATAATTTTATTTAATTGCTTCTTGCTCGTAATGCTTTTTATCCGAGATACTCTTTTAATATGATTTTAGGTGCATAGGGAATACTAACCATTAGTCTATGTGTTGGACCTAGGGCAATCGTTATACTTGCACTGGTTGAATAGGGATATGAGACTCCGAGTAGTGGCATAGAGAACTAATGTTCTATACATTGCCTAACCCTGCTTACACTAGCGGACTAAGCATAGAAAGCTCCGAGTTGTGGTTATTGAGTTATTTCGTGACGGATCGACTATAACAGTTTTGTTAATTCGTCATGGGGTTATAGTGATTAGACCATTCATACAGGGCTTCAAACATCAACAATATAGGAATAAGGGATTCTACAACACAACATAACCACTTTCATGACATTGTATACTTGTTTATTTATTTTTCCATTGAAACTTGAAAACCCCCCCTTTTACTAGTTTTTATACATTGCACATATTTTGTCTTGCTTGGAGAAAGTCCTTGTGGATTCAATCTTGTTTATTAGTTCGACATTATCGGTACACTTGCCGAGAAGTCATCAATTTTTTGGTGTCGTTGCTAGAGACTGATAATATTTCAACAAGGCAACGTTTGTGCAACATTTTTTTTAGGTTATTTTTTTTTTCAATTGTAAATATTTTTTGTACTTTGTTATTTTTGCTTCTTGTTAAATTTTCTTTCCTATTCTTTCTCTTTTTATTTTTATTTTTGTTTAGTGTTTTTTATCTATTACAATGCTACTAAGGTATTTTTTTTGTATGTGAGGTAAAGATAGTCATGCAAGATGACGTTTATGCTACGTTTGCAAAATTTGAAGATTTTACAAAGGAACTTGCAGCAAAATCACTCATTCTGGAAAATGCTAGAAAGTATTCAAAACCAGAACCTTACATCAACATTGATCATTCATGGGAAGAGGATTCATCATCTCAACTTGAAGAAATTATGGCTCACTTTATAAAGATGACTCAACTCAGTTTCGAGAAAATCAATAGGAATCAAGAAACTGTTTTAATTTAAGACCCCAATTTTGACCCTAAGATCCGTCATGCTATCTCATCATTTGCATTGGCTTTGGGATCACACCTTGGCATCCTCCTTACCCCTCATTCATTGGATTTGCATTAGGAGAGATCACCAAGCACATTTGATTGTATCATACCTTTATTACTTTGTTTGCTAACCAAAATACCAAAAATATATCAATGTATAACTTTGTTTCTTTTGTATGTAGTGTATGCTTCCACCCATGCTCTATCAAGCTCACATCTATGGTTTGAGACCCTCAGTGCAAAGAGATCAATCAAGAAATGGTTAAAATTGGTTATAAACATCATATATGGATCCCCATGATCTTCATTTGTCATTTTGATCAAGAATTCCTCAAGAGTTTGAAGCTTGTTTGCATTGGAAGCCCTAATTCATCTGGGTATAATGGGTGACTTCCTCAGCAAGTTTCTTTAACAATTGATCAAATATTTCAAGGGATACTTCATATTACATCATATTATGCATATGTGATCCTCCATGAGTCCCAAAGATCAAGAAAGCTTCAAGTTTGCAAGTTGGTTCAAGGTGGTTGACCAGAGAAAGTCAACTGGTCAAAACTGATGTTCCCTAGACCCTATCTCCTACAATTTTTGTCATATGAAAATGATTTCAGATAAATTTTACTGTTTATGACATTCCAAACAACTTTGATGCTGACATCAAGATATATTTTTGCTTGGAAAGTCATTTTTTATGGTGAAAGATTATAGGTCGTTTTGTTTGTGCCCTAGTTAGGAGGTCAACTTCCAAGGATTATAACTTGCTTAATTTTTATGAGATGAAGGCCATCCAAGTTTCATGATCAATTTCAAGATGTCTTCTCCAACTTTTCTTCTTCTATAAATTTCAAATTTAACTTGCAAGGTAATCTTCCAAGAGGAAACATTATAGGTGATTTTGGGCCATCATCATTGAATAAGCAATTTTCCTCAACTTCTAAAATGCACAACTCCCTCATACTAAATCCAATTGACGTAAAATTTATGAAAGAAATGAAGAGGGATAAAATATCTACAACTTTGATTATTGAACTCTTTCCATTTGAAGCTCATAGAAAAAGTTATTTAAGGTGGAAAAAGTGGTCATTTGACTTGGTACTTAGAAAAATTTCAAATATGTTTGATTTCTCAAACTTCCACCTCAAAATTCATCATTATCCAAGCTCCAAATGGAATAGTTTTCAACATCAAAGTTGTTCCCCTTGATGTTACCTTTCTAAAAAGTCTAAGATCACCTCATATGGACCAAGATTAAGGGACTTGCGTATGGTTCCTTTCGTAGGTTTCTTTTGGAAAGTTTTGAATTCAAATAACCATTTCCATTTGCATGCTTACATGTTATTGTTTCAGGATCCATTGTGCATGAATTGGAGTTGAATTGCATCAATTTTTCGGCCCAAATCATTGCCCATGCATCCATGCACCAACGTTACTAATTTTGGCAAATTTTCAAAGGGTGCAAAAAAGAATCCCATTGCATATATAAACAAGGTCATTGATTCAGAAATGACACACACACCTTGCCCAAGCTTTGCCAAGAGATACCAGAACCTCACACCATATAATACCTTGAGGATTTCTTAGAAATCGAGTTTGAATTTCACCTTCTGTTTTGAGGTTCAAACTCCAAGGATTCATTGCATTTTTCATCTGAATTGGTCATTGAAAGCAAGAGGAGGAAGAACCAAGCAAATTCAGATTGAGATCAAGCCAATTTAAAGCTACTCGAAGGTGATTTTTCAGAAACTTTGAGCCTTCAATTCTCTCTCAATTCTTCACCATTCTCTTTGATTTTTGGTTGGCTTAAGTCCTACCAATGTAGGCAACAAGATTGAGTTGCTTTGAGGTCAAACCGAAACAACTCAGATCATGAACCTCAAATTTCAAATCCATGTATCTTTCAATATACTTGGAATTGGATAAAATGGAGGTCAGATTCGAGCTCCTGAGCATTTTTCCTTTAAAACCATGTCCTTACTTTTCATTTTTATGGTGGTTTGTGGTGGACCAGTCCGGTGAGGTCCACCAGAGAAGATGACCAGAGCTAGGCCTTCGGTGATACGTTGGCACGATCCAAGCCATCTAATCTGGTTCCCACGTTCTAATCTAGGCCTTTGATTTGAATGACCACGAGTGTGCACGCGTTGACTGAGGTGTTTGGTGGAAGCGCGCGCTTGGCCATCAGATATGCCACCTCAATTAATGAGGGAGATCTGACGGCCCTCGTTTTTTCTAATTTCTTTTTTTTCTTCTAAATTTTCATTTAATCCTTTTATTTTGTTTAATTCATAATAAATCCATTTTTAATCCAAAAAATATGGGACTTTCACCAAATCTTTTAATATTTTTCTATTCCATATTTTGAATTAAAATTATTTTTTGGATTAATTTTGGTATTTTTCATGAATTAAATCTTTTTGTATATATTTTTAATTGTTTTCAAATACTTCTGACTTTCTAAAAATTTTGATTTTTTTTGTCCAAGGTGCTTTGACCTTGTTTGACCTAGGATAAATCCCTTGGCCATTTATTTGGTGTTTTGAAGGGATTTGAGGTTTTGTCCAAATCAAAATGCATTTTAATTCATTTTTAAATTGATTTTTAATTGATTAAATGTTTAAAAATTGTGTTGAGCCATTTTTATGGTCTTGTGATGTTTGACTTTCTGTTTGGGCCTTGGTCATGGTTGATTTGAATTTTGTTTGATCAAAACCATTGGATTTAGGGGATTGATGAAATGTACATTTCATCTCCCAAAATGAATGGATGGTATTGATCGGATGAAATTCCTATCATGATCAATTTGTGTTTCTATTTCCCCTTCCCTCTTCATCTTCATCCCTATTCTTCCCCATTCCCTCATTTGACCAATGAAATCTCTAATGTCTAAATGCTAATTTATTCATCAATGACCTTGTGTCAAATGAATCAATACAAGTCTGACTGAGATAGGTCCCTCCCCCATTTTTTTAGTGTGTGGTATGTTTTAGGAGTTTGGTTCTTTGTACCAAATCTCTAACATGCATTAACACCTATATTTTTATTTCCCGACCTCAGATAGTTGTTAAACTTTTGTTAAAAGCAATTCACCAACTTCTTTGAAATTTTTACCACGGACTACAGGGTTTTGACCCCGCATTTTTATGTTGGTACGTAGGCATAAGACCGAAGGTATTGTCAAACACAAAAATATAATTAACGAATTCTTGTCTCATCACCGCACTCTACTTTTATCAAACATCATATATACCAAAAACATATGCACACAAAAAGGGCTCCCTAGGAGTACCTAGGACACTTTGGGTGCTAATACCTTCCCTCTGTGTTACCAACCCCTTACTTGTAATCTTTGGCATTTTATTAGTTTTGATTTGAAAACTTATTATCTTTGGGTTTAATCTCTGGAATTTTATTAGCCAGATCCCTTGTCTAACCAACCCCCTTATTCGTACTTTTCCCTTTTCCTTTGGAAACAATAAAAGCACGGTGGCGACTCTGGTTTTATTGACACTAAGCTTACCCATAGCTTGATGGTCATGAATTTACCGCTACAAAAATTAAGTGGCAATTCTGCTGGGGAGTAGTCCTCAGTGGGTGTAGCCAACTTTTTATGTGTATATATTTGTATATTTGATGTTTGCATATATTGTTGTATGGTATATTCTATCTATTATGCTTGGTGATCTCTGAGTGGTGAGATAAGTTCTAACCCGAACTTGAGTGCAATTAAGACAGGAGGATGGTATAGTCATGTTCAAATTGTGTGGAGTAGTCCCTAACAAGTTGGCTTGAGACCCATCTACTCAGTGGAGACCCCCTTGGAATTATTGATGTCACACGAGTTAATCGCGGATAGGCATTACTTTTTTTGAACTGGGAGTCCGAGAAGCTGAGGACTGTATAACATTTAACCCAACTTGGCCTATTTAGGATGTAATGAAGAGACTGTTCAAGTGTATAGTTGATAAAAGTTGTTATGCGATACTACACTCAGTCAGTCATCCTAACCTGTAATATCCGATAGACGGGATCAAGACTCTAGGAACTTTTTAGAACATGATCTACATGTTTTATCCTTAGTACACTCCTTTAGGAAGGCTCTTAACCTGACTCCATGCACGTGACTTGCAACAAACCCTTTAATTCTCGGTTGATCCGATCAAGTCTCATCAATATCAATGGAACTTGGGTGTTGATAAGGTGAAAACCATAATCCACCAAAATGGATGATTGATCTTGATGATGACTTGATCTATCCCTTGACCTTTGTTTGTGTTTACCTTGTGTGTGATCCCTTGTATGTGATTACTGCATCATAACATTCATCGCAGAAAAAGTAAATTTCAAGGAAACTAAGATCTTATTTGCAAATATTTTCAGACCATGGATTATGGATGAAGGAACACTAAGAAGTACAGTTTCAGATGTTCTGATTTGAAGGAATTAAGGAAATTTTCATCCTGTGTATTAGATCCTTTGGACTTCAAGCAACGTCATGGGAGGCTTTTGTTTGTGATCTCTACTGATGTGGTTGAAGGGCTTCTGAGTGTTTTGGTGTAGTTTTATGACCCTCTCTACGGGTGCTTCACTTTTCCTAATTATCAGCTTGTGCCTATGTTAGAAGAGTATGCCCATCTTTTGGGTAAACCCATATCTAACAAAGTACCTTTCAGTGGATTAAAGGAGATTCCTAGATCTCATGTCATAGCTGAAGGTCTTCATCTAAAGAAATCTGAGATTGCATTTGGTGAAGAAGGGAGGTATTCTTGGGTTGACTTCTGAGTTCCTCATTGGTAGAGCTACTGTTTTTGCTCAGGACGGTAGCATGGATGCTTTTGGAGCTATCTTTGTATTGCTCATCTATGGTTTAACTCTATTCCCTAACATTGACGATTTTGTTGATGTTAACGCCATTAGAATCTTCTTAATTGGAAATCTTGCTCCAACCCTGTTGGGTGACATGTATTTCTCCCAGAATTTGAGGAATTATAAAGGTGGTGGGACTATTGTATGTTGTGTTTCTCTCCTGTACAAATTGTTAATTTGCACTTGCCTCAGACGCCTGCTTTTTTGGAGAACAAGCAATGCCTATGGTGGTCTCATAGACTTATGTCTCTCACTAATGATGATATTGTTTGGTATGATTCTGCATCGAGTAGCTTGGATATTATTGATAGTTGTGGTGATTTCTCTAATGTGCCTCTCATTGGTACACAAGGAGGAATCAACTACAACCCTGCTTTGGCTCGTCATCAACTTGGGTTCCCCTTGAGAGATAAGCCTAATAACGTTCAGTTAGAGGGTATATACTATCATGAGGGTAAAGATCCCTAACTTTTGAAGAAAAAGATGGTGCATGCTTGGCATAATGTGCATAGGAAAGGAAGATCCGAGCTTGGTCCTTGCAATTGTGTAACTTTGGAAGCTTACACAATTTGGGTGAAGAAGAGAGCTTTGGAGCTGAAGATGTCGTACGCTTGTGAAAGACCTATGTCTTTGGTTGTGACTGAGCCATCAAATCTCTCTAAACAAGATGTAGAGGAGTTGGAAGACGCACTCGCCAAGATGAAGCAAGAGAAAGATTTGTGGGAAGAGTGGCTCCATGCTTTGAGCCGAAAGCATGAAGATTTGCAACTCGAGTCAAAAGCCAAAGATGCACTTATTGAGATTTTGGAAGAGCGTGTAGTGAAGAGACAAAGAGAGCTAGAGGGTTTAGGTACCTCTAGCATTCCTCAACCTTCCGGTGCTTGTAAGAAGATTGTTGATCAGCTTGTCCTCGAGCAGGCTCAGATGAGGACATCCTTTGAGTCAGAGATTCGACGCATCCGCAGGAAATATACTCCTTTGGCTAGGTCTTCTAATGCAATTGCTAGGGATCCTTAGGATGATAGTTTCCTTTTCTCTTGTATTTTTATTTTGGTTTCTGATTTATACTTAGTGTAATCCTTCCAAAATTTTATGAATAAAAAGAGATATTATGGTCAATTGAATTACCGTTGTTATTATATTTGCAAATAGGACTTCATATATTCCTTGAAATTAAAAATAATAAAAAGCATTGCATTTCATGCATCATTTGCATAACAGGGTTCTTCCTCTAGGTGTCTTATCAGTTCTTCTTCTATGTATCAGCCAAACTGACTCACCACTATAATACTCGAGCTAATTGTTTGAAGAGAATAGAGCATCTAGAGAAAGAGAATAGAGAGCTAAAGGATGAGATCGCCAGACTTACGGTGCTGATGGAATATGTTATTTCTACTCATAATCAACAATCTCCGCCTCCCACAACTCCTCCTCCTCAGAGGACTGTCATTTCAGAGATTGCTTCATCAATTGTTCCTGTTGCTGCTACCAGTCAATCTGTTCCCACTATCCCTACTGGATTCCCTTGGGGAATGCCACCTAATTTTGTGCTACAAGGGTATGCACCCACTTTTATCTCTCTGTCAGCATCTAGCCTAGTCATGTTAGTGCTTCCTCCTATCATTCACACTTTTCCTCGTGTTGAGGAGACTATTTATCACTTGGAGCCGTCTGAAGGTCCAGATCTGTATGAGAAGATGGATGAGATGAAGGATCAATTTCTTGAGTCGCGCAACGAATTGAAGACTCTAAGAGGAAAATACTTATTTGGCAAGAGAGCTGCTGAACTCTGTTTGGTAACCAACGTTAAAATCCCGGTGAAATTCAAGGACCCAGACTTTGAAAAGTACAAAGGGAATACCTGTCCGTTGAGCCATCTTGTCATGTATTCCATAAAGATGTCGACTCAAACTGATAATGATCAGCTGCTAATTCACTACAATCAAGATAGTTTGATTGGAGCTGACTTGCGATGATATATGGGTTTGGATAGTGCTAGCATTCGTACTTTCAATGACTTAGGCGAAGCCTTTGTCAAGCAGTATAAGTTCAACATGGATATGGCACCAGATAGAGATCAGTTGAGGTTAATGTATCAAAAGGATAAGGACACATTCAAAGAATATGCCCAGAGATGTAGGGAGTTTGCCACACAGATCAGTCCACCTTTGGAAGAAAAAGAGATGACCAAGATTTTCCTGAAGATGCTAAGTTCATTTTATCATGAACGTATGATTTCCAGTTCCACCAATGATTTTACTGAGATGGTAAACATGGGGATGAGATTAGAGGAAGGTGTCTATGAAGGACGCATATCTAAGGATGAAGCGTCAAGCAGCAAGAAATATGGTGGGAGTTTCTATAAGAAGAAGGAAGGAGAAGCTAATGCAGTCTCAATAGGGAGGTAGAAGAGGCCTCATGTGAGGAAAAATTCTCAATCCCGTCAGCATCAACACCAGATATCTTCAGTAATTCTAGTTTTTTTCCAAAAATCAATCAGTTCCAATTCAACAACAAAATCAGCAACAACCGTAACAAAGAACCAACTACAGTAATCATCAGCAAAATTTTGAGACGAAGAAGGTCTCTTTTGACCCTATTCATATGATGTACGCAGAATTGTACCCGTCTTTGGTACTCAAAAACCTCATTCAGCCAAGAAACCCTCCGCAAATTCCTGAGCCACTACCATGGTGGTTCAAGCCTGATCTTCATTATGCTTTTCACCAGGGAGCCCCTGGTCATCACATTGAGAATTGATATCCTCTAAATTATGAAGTTCAGAAGCTTGTGAATAGTGGTATGGTGTCCTCTGAGGATAGAGCACCAAACGTCAAAGCAAATTTGTTGCCTCCTCATGGTAATGCATCAGTGAACATGGTGGACGGTTGTCCCAATAAGTTCAAGATTTATGATGTTCACTAAATCATAATATCTTTAGTGGCAATGCATAAGGATACCTGCTTGGTAAGTGATTGTGAACATGACCATGATGGTTGTGTGATTTGCAGTGTGAACCCTTATGGGTTTGTTATCGTCAAAAGAGATATTCAGAGGTTATTGGATGAAGCTCTTATCCAAATTTTCGAGTTCCATCATTGGGGCAATCATGTGAATGTAATAGTGCCAGTATTCAAGACCCTGAAACGGGTAGTTATCCAATTTGATAGCAGCAATAACAATAATGTCAATAGATCGGTATCACTGTTGGTAATACGATTAGCGGGCCCCGTCCCCTACTCATTCAATAAAGTTGTGTCATACCAATATAATGCCACAATGATAGAGAATGGTCAAGAGATTCCTCTACCAGTTGCCGAATCAGTGGTAAATATTGCGGATATTGCAAAGGTGACCCGTAGTGGTCGTGTGTTTGGTCCAGTGTTTCTAAAGGTTGTGGAAGATGTTTCTGTAGGTAAGAAGGCAAAGATTCCTATAGTGAATCCAATTAGTGCTCCAATGTGTCAGTCTGGTGAATCCAGCAATTTGAAGGCCAATGATGATGATGAAGTTTTACAATTGATTAAAAGAAGTGAATTTAACATTGTGGAGTAGTTGCTCCAAACACCGTCAAAGATATTTGTGCTGTCATTGTTGATGAATTCTGAGGCACAAAGAAAAGCATTGCAGAAACTGTTGGAACAGACTTATGTTGAACACGATGTAACTGTGGATCAGTTTAACCACATTGTTGCCAATATCACTTCTTGTAAGAATTTGAGTTTTTGTGACGAAGAACTTCCTAAGGAAGGTAGAAATCACAATTTGGCGCTGCATATTTCGATGAATTTCAAGGAGGACGGTCTGTCCAAAGTCAACCTTGTCAAAACTCTCTTATCAGGGCGCCCCGATGAGGTATAGTGGCATGGTTGTTAAAGTGTTCAACAGTTCTCGTAAAACTGTTATTGGAGAAGTGTACCTTCCAATGGAGATAGGTCTGAGTGATTTCCAAATTACTTTCTATGTAATGGATATCCACCCGGCCTACAACTGCTTGTTAGGAAGGCCATGGATTCATGAAGCTGGAGCTGTGACGTCTACTCTTCACCAAAAGATGAAATTTTTGAAGAACGAAAAACTTGTCATTATTGGTGGAGAGAAGGCATTGTTAGTGAGCCATTTGTCATCTTTCACGTATGTTGATGCTGAGGAGGAAGTTGGAACGATGTTCCAAGCTTTGTCCATTGCTGATGAATTGAAGAAAACTGTGGCACCTATGTCTTCTTTGAAATATGTGCAAAAGGATATTCAGGCTGGCAATATTAACAAGTGGGGTCGTGCTGTGGAAGTCGCCGAGAACAAGAACAGGGTAGGACTCGGATTTCAACTAGGGTCATTCAACGCTAAAGTCAATGTTATGCAACCAATTTTAAATTGTGGAGGGTTCATTCATGAGAATGATCAACACTCAGCTGCCATTGTAGAAGACAGTGATGAAGACGAAGCTTGCGCCAACTTTGTGACGCATGGCCAGACTTGCAACAACTGGATTGTTGTTGATGTTCTTGTTGTTATGCACTATTCTAAGTAATTTGTTTTCATTTATTTTAAGAAAAAGCCTTCTCCTATTCCCAAGGGAGAAGTGAACATTATCAGGCATTTTCTGATTATCATCAATAAAGTACAATTTTGTTCATCCACATTTATGATGTTTTATTTTTACTTTTTGCTTTTTCTGAAAATGGTAATCACAAAAAACATAAATAAATAATAATCTTCCCATCTTCATAATATTTGTTTGCACCCCACTTCTCTAAAATAAAAATATCAAATCATTATGCAGGTTGGTTCTCAAACCCATTGAATATAATGATCCTACCCCCTCTCCAAACTTTGACTTCCCTGTGTTTGAAGTTGAGGAAGAGAGTGATGATGAAGAAGTATCTAATAAGTTATCCTGTTTGCTAGAGCACGAGAAGAAAGCAATTCATCCATTTGAAGAGCAGATTGAACTAGTCAACTTGGGTTCCGAGGATGATGCGAAGGAAGTCAATATTGGGTCTCAACTATGTCCAGAAGTTAAGAAGGGGTTGATTGATACTCTTCGAGATTATTCTGATGTGTTTGCTTGGTCCTATCAAGACATGCCTAGTTTGGATTATGAGATTGTGGAGCATAGATTTTCGTTGAAGCCAGAATTCCCGCAAATCAAGCAGAAGTTGAGAAGAAATCATCCTGATATGGAAGTGAAGATCAAAGAGGAAGTGAAGAAGCAGATTGATTTTGGATTTCTTGTTACCTTCGAATATCCGCAGTGGGTGGCCAATATTGTGCTTGTTCCTAAGAAAGATGGAAAAGTCCGCATGTGTGTTGATTACAGAGATTTGAATAAAGCTAGTCCGAAAGATGAATTTCCTCTGCCACACATTGATATGTTGGTAGAAAATACAACTAAATTCAAAGTCTTTTCGTTTATGGACAGATTTTCCGGTTATAATCAGATCAAAATGGCACCCGAAGATAAGGAGAAGACTATATTCATTACACCCTGGGGAAAATTCTGTTATAGAGTGATGCCTTTCGGTCTAAAGAATTCTGGTGAAACATACCAAAGAGCTATGACCACTCTTTTTCATGATATGATGCATAAAGAGATTGAGATTTATGTTGATGATATGATCGCTAAATCTAGTGATGAAGGATAACATGTTGAGCATTTGTTGAAGTTATTCCAGCGTTTGAGGAAGTATAAACTCCGCTTGAATCCCAATAAGTGTATTTTTGGTGTTCGTTCTAGTAAGTTGTTGGGCTTTATTGTCAACGAAAAGGGTATTGAAGTCGATCCTACCAAGGTCAACGCAATACAAGAGATGCCTGCGCCCAAAACTTAAAAGCAAGTCAGAGGTTTTCTCGGCCGCTTGAACTATATATCAATATTTATATCGCATATGACTGCCACATGTGCGCCTATTTCCAAGCTCCTTTAGAAAGATCAGTCTTTGATTGGACTAAGGATTTCTAGAAATCTTTTAATAGTATCAAAGAGTATCTGCTTGAGCCTCCGATTTTGTCTTCGCCTATTGAAGGAAGACCGTTGATCATGTATTTAACTGTGCTCGATTAGAGTATGAACTGTGTTCTTGGTCAGCAAGATGAATCAGGAAAAAAAGAATATGCAATTTACTACCTCAGTAAGAAGTTCATCGACTATGAGTCTCGGTATTCTATGCTTGAAAAGACATGTTGTGCATTAGCTTGGGTTGCTAAGCGTCTGCGCCAGTATATGTTGAATCATACTACTTGGTTAATATCCAAAATGGATCCAACCAAGTACATTTTTGAGAAGCCTACTTTAACTAGGAGGATCACCCGTTGGCAAATGTTGTTATTTGAGTATGATATTGAACAGAGATCTCAAAAAGCTATTATAGGTAGTGTCTTGGCTGACCATCTGGCTCACCAACCTATTGAAGATTATTAGTCAGTGCAATATGATTTTCCTGACGAAGATATTTTGTAATTGAAGATGAAAGATTGTGATGAACCATTGATTGAAGAAGGCCCAGAACATGGTTCCCGTTGGGGCATGGTATTTGATGGAGCTATTAATTCGTATGGTAATGGCATTGGGGAAGTGATTATTACTCCTCACGAAACTCATTTTCTGTTTACAGCTAGATTGACATTCAAGGGTACAAACAATATGGCTGAGTATGAAGCTTGCATTATGGGGCTTGAAGAAGCCATTGATCTCATAATTAAATATCGTGATGTCTATGGAGATTCAGCTTTGGTTGTGAATCAGATCAAAGGTGAACAGGATATGAATCAACCCGGTTTGATACCATATAGAGATGATGCGAGAAGGATATCAACTTTAGAATGTCCTTAAATAGGGGCAGCTGTAAGACCCAAATTTTGACCCTAAGATCCCTCATGTAACTTCATCATAGGCATTAGCATGGGATCATACCTTGGCATCCTCCTTCTCCATTTTTCATTGGGTTTATTTTGGGAGAGATCACCAAGCACTTTGTGATTATATCATACTTGTATTTTATCATTTCACTAACCAAAATACCCAAAATATGTCTTGCCTAACTCTTTTGTAGGAAATGCATGATCCCATTGATTCATCAAGTTCATATCTAGGGTTTGAGACACTCATGAACAAAGAGCACAACCAAGAATTGATCCAAGAATGGTTATGAGCATCATATATGAGTCCCAAT
Organism: Lathyrus oleraceus; assembly: GCF_024323335.1. NCBI lineage: Eukaryota > Viridiplantae > Streptophyta > Magnoliopsida > Fabales > Fabaceae > Lathyrus > Lathyrus oleraceus. The sequence goes on along the minus strand of NC_066581.1, from coordinate 397,565,097 downwards.
GTTCTCTACATGTTATATTGATCAATTTTTCTTCAATAGTTTGAGGGTGATTTGCCTTGGAAACCCTAGTTTGATTGGGTATCTTGAGTAACTTCTCTAACAATCTATCTCACCAATTGATCAAATTTATCAAGGGACACTTAAAAATTCATCATCTTATTCATATACTATCTACCATGAACCAAAAAAGTCAAGAGAATTGGAAGTTAGCAAGTTGGTTGATGGTAGTTGGCCAGATGAATTCATCTGATCAAAATTGGGTCTCCCTAGACCCTATCTTCTACAATTTTCACCATATGAAAATGATTCCAATAGAAAACATACTCTAAATGACATTCCAAACAACTTTCATGTTAAGACCTAGAGCTAGTGTTGCTTGGAAAATCATTTTCTATGTTGAAACATTATAGGTCATTTTGTCTAAACCCTAATTTGAAAGTCAACTTCCCAAGGCTATAACTTGCTCAATTTTTATGATATGAAATGTTTCAAAGTTTCACAATCAAATTCAATGTGTCTACTTCAACTTTTATGTTTGGAGTGGGAGATAATTCAACTTTTTTGAGCATGTGATATAAGGTTACATTATAGGTCACTTTTGACCTATACCATTGATCAAGTGATTTTTCCAAACTTCAAAAATGCATAACTCTATCATTTCAAATCCAAATGACATGAAATTGGTGACAATTTTGAATGTATTTGAAAGTGGTACAACTTTGATGAAGACAATTTTCTCATTTTAAGCTCATATAAAAAGTTAAGCAAGGTGGAACATTGAGACATATGGCTTGACACTTAGAAAAAATTTGATATGTCAAACATTTCCAAACTTCCACCTCAAATTTATTCATTATACAAACTCCAAATGGAGAAGTTTTGAACATGAAAGTTATTCCTCTCAATCACACCTTTCCAAAAAGCTCAAATTCATCCATTTTGGACAAGGAATGCATAGGTTGCGCATGGCATGAACATGGTGTCATCACTTGGCAAGGATCAAAATTCAAATCTTCATGTACACTTGGCTTGCAACCCAAGTTGAATTTAGACTATCTCACACTCATTTGTGGACTTAGGGCAATGATTTTATGGGCCTATGCGCGCCCTAGCACCCATTCATCAGCAATACCAAATTTGGAAAGTGGATTTCAAGTGTCCAAAAAGCAATGGTTTCAGCTATAAATAGAGCCTCATATGTTCAGCATTTCACACATATTGGCGCCAGCTTTGATCCCCAATCTCTAACCCTCACATTGCAAAGGATAATCCTAAAAAATTCACTTGAATTTGAGTTTGAATTTCCACTGTTTTGAAATTCAAAACTCCGGGGATCCACAACCTTTTGAGCATTTAATCCTTCTTCCGCAAGCATTTGGAGTGAGATCAAGCACGAGCAAGAGCAAGATCAGTTGAATCCAGACCTCCATTGAAGGTATTTTTCAGAAATTTTGATCTCTTCGATTCTCTCTAATTCTTGCTCAATTCTATTAATTCTTTGGTTGTCTGAAGTCCTACCAATGTAGGCAAGAAGATTGAGTTGCTTAGAGGCTAAAACGAAGCAACTCAGTTCATGTACCTCAAATTTCAACTCCATGTATCTCTCAATATACTTGAAGTTAGAGTGAATTGAGGCTAGATTCGAACTCAGTGCCATTTTTACTTTGAAATCATGTCCTTGTTTTTAATTTTGGTGATGGTTATGACTGAACCAGTCCGACGAGGTTCGCCGGAGAAGATAACCGGTCCTTGGCCGCCGGTGGTGTGCTGGATGATTCTGAGCCATATGATCCTTTTAAAATGATCTAATCATGAGCATTCCTTTTGAATACCAACTGTGTGGCGCGCTGACTTAAGTGCACGATGGAACGCGCGTTGGTGTCCACTTGATCTGCCACCTCAATTAATGAGGGAGATCAAGTGGTCCACGTTTTTTCTGATATTTTAATTTTCATTTTAATTGCTTTATTTTCAATAATTCATATTAAATTTAATATTGATCCAAAAAATATGGGACTTTCACCAAAAAGTTTCAAATATTTTCCTCTTTCATATTCTGAATTAAAATTATTTTTTGGATCATTATTAATATTTTTCATGAATTAATTGATTTTTCATTTGTTTTTTATTGTTTAAAAGTATTTTTAAATGTCCAAAAATTATGAATTTTTTTCTCCAAGGTCCTTTGACCTTGTTTGACCTATGATAAATCTCATGGCCATTTCTTTGGTGTTTTGATGAGATTTTAGGAATTGGACAAACCATATTTAATTTAAATGCACTATTTTAGTATTTTTAATTTGAATAAATGCCAAATAAATTTGTTGACCAATTGTGATGACTTGTTTATGTTTGGCTCTTGTTGTTGGGCCTTGGTCAAGGTTGATTTGACTTTGTCAAATTAATATCATTGGATTTAGGGGATTGATGGAATGTACATTCCATCTCCCAAAATGAATGGATGATATTAATTTGGTAAAAGTCCTCCTTTGACCAATATGTATTTTGATCCATTTCCCTCCCAGTTCATCTTATTCCCTTTCTTCATTCATTCATTCCATTTGGCCTATGATATCTCAAAATCCTAAGGCTAGTTGATTGAAAATTTGACATGAGTATGGATGAGATTAGGCCACCCCTTTTGCATATTCTTTTTGTGTGTGGTATGTTTCATGAGCATAGTCTACTATACTATGTCTCTAACATGCATTAACACCAAAATTTTATTGCCCTGCCTCAAATAGTTGTGACTTCTACATAAGTCCAATTAGGATTACTTAACATAGCGCTAAATTTGTGACATAAAAAGGCATAAGCATTCTAGTTAGTGAGATTGTAAGTCTCCCCTCTTTCATGGTATTGTGTGGAAACTTGGCCTTTTTTCCTTCCTTTGGAAGATGTCTTGGTTCAAGGATCCATGCTTGTTATAAGTAGGTTGAGTGTTCTCCAAAGAATGACTTCAATTAAAAAGAAAAAGCAAAGCAATACTAACTTCTAACCTATTAACTACTAACTTTTAATTTCAAGCCCTTTACTTTAATGCCATTTGATTTTTTACTTTTATTCATTTGCCATTGTTCATATCATCCTATTTGTGTATGTTAATGCAATTTTCACTTTGTCCATTTGGACCATATTGTGTGATATATTTTGTTTGTGTATACTTTGTTTGTTTGTGTGGTATTTGAACATTAATGTACATAATAACAAAAAAAACCCTAAAAACTTTTGTGTGGACTGTTGGTTTGATCTTGGACAAATGGACTTAGAATCTAGGCAACATTCCTATGCTAAAGGACTTGGCCAATGGCAACTTATTGAGAAACCAAGTCCTTGCAATTTGAAACTTCATTAGATACATCATTCAAGATCCTTTTGATTTCATCTGCAACATGATCATTGTGAGGCTATTATTTTGAACCTATGACTTGTGGAATTCATCTGTTACATGGGCTATTTTGGAGATGATCGTGGAATGGATAAGCTTGGATGTGGCTATCTTTATTTGATGCCTTGCTCTTCAAGATAATATAATTGTGCATTTGTGCGTTGCTTGATTCTAAAAGTCCAAGGGAATTCTAGGTTTTTATTGACATTTTTGTCTATTGGATTGCTACCCATTTGGTCAGATCTTTTCAACTCTAAACTTTTAATTTTATACATATGATAGTCTCTTCATCTTATCCCCATTTATTTAATTTCAAAATCTCTCCCTCCCTTTTCAAAATCTTCTTTGATTGAACCTATTTTGTTCTAAACTTTGACCACCTTTGCAAAAAAGGTAGAAACTTTGGCCTTATGCCATTGCATTTTCAAACTTCTTTTCTTAAATCAAATTTATGAATAAATGTAATTATACCTGACTTAAACTTTCAAAAAGCCAAAAATAACTAACTCATTCAAACCATTTTTAGGCCTTTGTGCCTTTCAAACTTATTTTTTGTTAAAAGCAATGCATCCACTTTGAAACTTGTATTACAAACTACGAGGTTTTGATCCCTCATTTTTATGTTGGTACGTAGGCATAAGACCGAAGGTCTTATCAAACACAAAAATATAATCAATGAATTCTTTTCTCATCCCCTAATTCTATTTGTTTGTAAACTTCACTTTAAACCAAGTACATATGCATACAAAAAGGGCTCCCTAGGAGTACCAAGGACACTTTGGGTGCTAACACCTTCCCTCTGTGTAACCAACCCCCTTACCTGTAATCTTTGACATTTTATTAGTTTTGATTTGAAAACTTCTTACTTTTTGGGTTTTGTTTGTACTTTTTCCCTTTTCCTTTGGAAACAATAAAAGCGCGGTGGCGACTCTTGTTATATGATCTCTAGATTGTCAATAGCTTGATGATCATGAATTTACCGCTACACAAGGTCACCTCTTGGTCCCTCTCCCTCTCATCTTTGGGTTTTGCCTTTTGTAGGGATCATCAAGCACTTTTTTGTTGGTGTTTTAACTTTGTGTTTACATGTTCATTTCTTATCTAATCACTAATCAAAATAGCAAAAATATGTTTTGTTTTCTTTAAGTTTATTGTGCAAGGTAGGGTTTTTCAATCAAGAGCATCAAGCATGGCTCCTCAGCTAGGGTTTGTTTTTATTCCTCAACAAAGTGTGCTCAATCGTTGATACTCAAGGGGCTATATTTTAATTTATGATCTCTAAGTTTCTAAAGCACCTTTCAATCTCATTTTGATCAAGAGTACATCAAAGTTTTGTTGCTTACTTCTCAAGAAATGTAAAAGGTTCATGTGTTTATTTCCATGCCTTCTTCAACAAGTTACCTCAAGATTTGGGCATTTTAATCAAGATAAATTTAGGTACACCTTATTTTTAGTTTATATGATCATCCGTGTGCTTTGAAGTGCAATGAAAGTCCAAGTACACAAGTTTGTTCCAAGTGGTTTGACAAAAAAAGTCAACCATTAAAGTCAAAGTTCCAAGGATCATAACTCCTTCAATTCTTAACATTTTTGAATTCTTCTTTTTGCATATGAATTTTATTAATATCTTCCATAACTTCTCTTTACATGATAAGATTCAGTTATGCTTGGAGGATCATCAAAAGTTTGGAGACATTATAGGTCACTTGTGGACTTAATGAAATTTGACCTATTTTCAAGTGAATTTTTTTCAACTTTCAAGGATCATAACTTCTTCAATTTTCAACATTTGAGCCTGACCATTTTTGCATAATGTCATTTGTGATGCCCTCTAAATGTTTTCTTTAATGACCAAGGTTAATTTAGTCTTGGATGGCCATGGAATTCATTGAAACATTACATGTCATTTTCAGGGATTGGTCCTTAGATTTTTTCTAAGCTATATGACCCGTTTTTCGTGTCAACTTCAACATAACACAAATATGTGCTCAATCATCAAAATACAGCCTTTCTTGGCACATTGTGATCTTTGTTATGATGTCAACACATTGCAAAACGAATGGGACCAAAAAGCCTCATGAGCAAGATGCCCCATTGAGTTAAACATGGTGACTTAGAACTGAAGAAATCACCATTGCCCAAAATTTGAACTTCACTAATCTCAATTCCAAGCCAAATCAACACGTGTTTTGGACCTAAACATTTTTAACCAAGTCTCCAGAAGTTAATTGACCCTTGAAACGCATCATTTGGCTGAGTTTTGATGGATTGCATGTCACAATTTTCTCACATTCTGATCAAATTCGTTTTGCACGAATTAAGCTTGATTCAAATCGTATTTGGATCCAAACACATTCCCTATAAATAGAGGAAGTTACTGCATTCATTTGCAAGCTTTGGAGAGCCAAAAAACTCTTGTTGCAATCTGAAGTTTTCCAGAAAAGTTCAACTATCGTGTTTGAATTTCAACTTATTTCAATATAATTTCTTGATTCAATTAGCATCTTTGGCATCCTCTGAAGCTTTTGGAACAATTCCCAAGCTCTGAGACCTTCTGAAGTGATCTAACCAGATTGAGCTTCATCAACATCTGATCACCATTTGGACAAGGTAGTTCTGAGCACTATTTAAACTCAAACAAGTTACCATAATGTAGTCTTTCACTCTCTGATGCTTTCCCCTAACTTATTTGGTGTTGATGGATCGTGTTCATGATTTAATTTAATTTTCCGTGGCTTGCTTTCTTCTAAAACTTCTCTGAAATTCCCCATGCTCAGTTTAGATAAATGAATTTGGAGCATGAGGTTGAATTCATGATGAGGAGGTGATCGCATTGGTGGTGGTCTCGTGTTCTGAATTTACCAAATGATGAAACTCCGGTGGAGGACCATCGGAGAAGACAACCGGAGTTTATCTCAGGTCATCCGAATTTGGAGACACGCTGGACATTTGAAATGTTCTAATTGGTTCAATTTGAATTAGTTCCCTTGTTTTATTTTGGTTAATTCTCACCGTGTGTCCCAACCTGGTGATTATTGGATTTGTCAGGTCAATTAATGAAGTCATATTCAACGCTCCATGTTTTCTCTGATTTTATTTCTTTCTCTGTTTTTATTTTTAATTGTATTTTCTTTTAAAATTCATAGAAAATCCATTTTACATCCAAAAAATCCCAAAATAATTTCTAAAATTCTCTTTTATTTTTCTCTATCTGATTTTTATTTTTTCACATTTTATTTTATTGATTTTATATTTTTCATAAAATTTCTCTTTTCTCCTTTGTTTTAATTGGTTTAAAAAGAGTTTTCTACATTTTAAATTTCTGAAAAATTTATTATACGCTATTTATTTTATTTCCAACCTTCTACAATTTTCTTGGCCATTTATTTGGTATTTTGAAGGACTTTATGGATTTTTAATTTTATTTCTATTTTTAAATTCATTTTAAAATCATTTTGTTGCTTTTTATTTCATTTAATTTCATTTTATATTTGTTTGACCTTTGTGAACTTCTGTTGGCCTTGGATCATGATGATTTTGACCATATGTCTCATCAAACTCAATGGATCTTGAATTATAATGGGGTAAAAACCCTAATCCTTCAAAATGGATGATTTATTTTGATGATGACTTGATCAAACCTTTGATCCAATTTAGGTGTGATCACTCTTGTCCCCTTCTTCTTCTTCTCTTTCTTTCCCTTGATCAAATGGATGGTTTGTTTCCATCTTGTTCATGATGTATGAGTTGATACTTGATGAACTTTCATCATTTAAAATCTACCTCCTATTTGATCATGGATCATTTAAGGTACTTTAGATGATGCATAAGTTTGTCCTAAGCACTATGGAGTATGGATCAAAGTAATGGACCATCCGCCTAGCCTTTGTGCTTGATCATTTCTTTTTTTTTCTTTTTGAGTGGCATGGCTTTAGGGGAATGATTTATTTATCATTTCTCTAGCATGTATTAACTCAGACATTATTATTGATCGACCTCGGATAGTTGTGACTTCTACATAATTCTAATTACGATTGCTTAACATAGCGCTAAATTTCTCCCCGAAAGTAGGTCATTTTCATAAGCGGGATTATAAGTATCCTACTCCTCACGTATTGTGTGAAAATATTGCTCCCTTTTCATTTATGAGAGCTAGTGGCATACTTGTTGATTTTGTCTAAGTTAGAGCCCTTCTCATATATGATGGAAAGGCCCATGTTTTCATGCTTATGAGTGAATAATTGAGTGTTTTCCAAAAAATGATAAAAACTGCAATTCCCTTATTAATCACTAACATCATCTACTAATATTTTATTTTATTAACTTTTACTTCAATGTCATTTACCTTATTCTCTTTAATTTTTTTCCATTTACATTATGCTTTATTTTTAGTATCCCATATCATATTTTTTATGATTATGTTATTTGTTCTTTGTCTATTTGGACTTTCATTTCCTTGTAAAAGACATTAATAAAGAAAAAAAACCTAAAAGATTTGGTTATCTTGATTCATGGACTTGAGGTTACTATCCTTATAATGGTTATGGAGTTATGGACTTAGAGCTAGGACTTTGACCTTTGCTTTGGGAGATTATGATTTGAGACCATGGGATTCTTCTGGTATCTTTGAATTTTGAATTTCTTTAGAGACTTGATGGAGTTACTTTGGTTTCATCTGATGCATGATTATTCTTTGCTTATTTGGCTTGCTTGAGGCTTAATCCAAATGAGGGAATTCTTGCCTGACTTATGTCATTAAGCTTACTATCTCTTGGTCAAATCTTTCCTCCCTAGCTTTTATTTTATGCTATATGATAGTCTCTTCTTCTCCTCTCTTTCTTTAATTTTTACAAAATCCTCTCTCTTTTTTTTCAAAACATCCTGTTTTCAAACTTGAACCACTTTCTCAATAAACCTTGACTTTTGTCAAGTGATTTTCAAAATCTTTTCCTGATAAATGCTAATCCATCTTAAGCATATTTAGACCAATTTCAAATACTTTTCCTGATAAAATGCATAACTCACTCAAATCATTTTGTGCCACCTTTGTGCATTTTTCCTTTTAAAACGTTTCTCAAAGTTTATACATGATTCATTTCAACAGTTGAGATATATCCTCGTAGTATTGATGATAATTCTTTTCCATCTAAGAGATCTAGTGGCATACTTGTTGATTTTTATCCAAGTTTGAGCCCTTCTCATGATGATGCAAAGTTCTCATACTTGTGGGTGACTAGTTGAGTGCTCTTCTTAAAATGACAAAATGTCTTTTCATTAAAAAGAGATCAAAACAAACATCTTTGTTATTTCTACCATGAACTATGAGGTTTTAATCCTCCATTACATTTTGTTGGTACGTAGGCATGAGACTCCAAAGTCTTGGCAAACACAAAAATTAAGAAAAAATATTTCATTCCTCATCTTTCCGATCTTTTGCAAACAACATATTTTTCAAACTATATATACACATCTTCAAAGATGTTCCCATGGAGTACCATGGATTTTTATGGTGCTAATACCCTCCCTTTGTATAATTAACCCTCAAACCCTTATCTAATTTCATTAGTTTTATTTTAAAAACTTCTTTGGGTTTTGGTTGTACTTTTTCCCTTTCCCTTTGTAAATAATAAAAATGCAGTGGCGACTCTTGCTTTGTGAGTTGGCATACCCCAAAATTTGCTTCACCCCATGTCATCTTCTTAAGCTTTAAACATTAAGCATGCATCCCATACATATCATCTTATATGCATTTATACTCAATGATCACAATGATCCTCAAGCCCAAGGCTTGGGATTCATCTGCAACGCCCCAAGGTCCCCTGATCATGTTAGGGTATGCCGAAGCCATCTTAACCTAAGTCTCATACTCAAGTACCTCAAAATTCTTAGAGGATCACTTAATATTTCTCACTCATTCCCTAAGTCCAATTTGGGTGGTGAGTCCCCTTTGAAGAAGCTTCAAGATTCATTTGGTCACCCAAGGACCAAAACCTAGCTCTTGACCCTCCTTTTGGCTTGTACAAGTAATGATTCACCATGGATATTGACCATTCCATTAAGAACCCCTCAAATGCAAAGTTTGTTCATGTCCCATACCCTTTAAACATCTCATTTTAATCCTTACATCTCAAACCCTAATTCATTGGAGCATGGCTCTTGATGAAACTTATGGCTCAAGAAATCCTAATTTGGGGACCTTTTGACCATTGAACTAGATCATTATTGACCATAAAATCACCCTAACATTCATTCAACATCATTTCATGTCCATTACAATGAAAATCAACCCTTTAAAGATCCATTCAAACGATGTTACAAGTGTTTAATTCATACATGATTTTTCAACTTTCCATGACTTGATCCACCCACCAATTTGACCTAAAATCATTCCACAAGGTCAAAACTTCATTTACCATCATGATATGATCATATGAATTAAAAACATCCATCATTGTGCCTTGGAAAGAAAGAAATCACAAAATCACCAAATTACTCATATTGGTTGGTCACATTTTGGCAAGAGTGGCCTCTAGGAAGTTCCAAAGACCATAACTTTCTCATTTTTTAATATTTTTAAATTAAACTTAGAGAAAAATTTCCTAAATAACTTCCTCTGCAACTTTTTTTCAAGGTCCAAGACATAATTCATTGAGGAAGGGGTTCAATTTTGCTATTGGCCAAGTTGGTCCAACATTCCCACCATACCCTAAAATCATGTCATGACCACTACTTTGACACATTTCCATTTTCAAACCAAAAACCCTTTTGACCTGGTTATTTTTGCATTTAATAAGGTTCATGGCAAAGAACACTTGGCCCAAAATTGAATCATAATTCGCGAGCTAATTTTATTTGGCCTTTGTTCAAAGTTGCTGACTTGCCATGATACACAAGTCGGATGCACATCAGTTAGAATTTGCAATTCAACACACCAAGTCCTCTAACTCATTCCTTCTGATCCCAATGGTCCACAAACACTTTGAAAATCGTATTATGGTAGGTTTGTAAGTCAACTTGCCCATGGAAACCTCCTCAAACATAAAACTCGATGCCATGTGCAAAAATCAGCTTTTGCCAAAAATGAAAAACAAACAGATTTTGCAGCAGGCCTTTTCATTGCTCTTGATTGCTCTAGATCCATGCTAGGGATCAAAACAAACTTGCCTGCAGTGCAAACAACCACAAAAGGTATCCGTTTCAGTGTTCCCGGTAGCGGGGTATTCGTTACCATTAGAGATATTGACTAAATCTAAGGTAAACCATACAAGTCGAGTCGCCACTGCACTTCTATTTATCCAAAGGAATGGTTAGAAAGCGAACAAAAACCTAAAAGTTTTATCGAATCAAAAACTAGTAAAAATGTTAGAGATCTGGGTAAGGGGGTTGGTTATGCAATGGGAAGGTTTTAAGCACCCAAAACATCCTAGGTACTCCTAGGGAGCCCTTCTCATATTTGTTGTAAGGTTGGTGTTTATATGAAAATTTGTTTTGTGCAAACATGATTGAAGAGATGAGAAGAGAATATACAAGTTATTTACATTTTTTTGTGTTTGGATGGATGAACCCATTGCCTACGTACCATCTTAAAAAGATTAGGATCAAAACCTCGTAGTTCGGGGTAAAAATCTCAAAATGAGTTGGTGAATTGATTGGTCCAAAAGCCTTAAGGTCTTTTGTTATCCAAGGGAGAAAACTCAACCTAAAACCACAAATCCACCATGTGAGGATAGCTTCAACATGCTAGTGAGGGGTTAACCCTATAATAAGCATGGAAGACTCATTGTCCATCACTAAGGATATAGGTGAGTATTACATCTACCTCAAGGATAACTCAAACCTAATAGCTAAAGGTTATGAAAAGTTTTTGATTAAGGGAGTGGCCCTTGAAACCACAAAAAAAATTATTTGAATGGGTTATATTTACCAATGGAAAGTATGTACACAACATGGTTAAAGTTGACTTAGAAGTTCAATTCAAAATAAGTATTATGAAAAGAAAGTTTGAAAATCAAAAGCATAAGGCTTAGGTTTCTAATGTTTGAAAGGAAGTGTTAAATGTTTGCACAAATTTTTTTGGCTTGGGTTAGAGTAGAGAGAATAAGAAGAATGGCTAAAGTCCTAATCATACAAGAGGGAAGGGATAAGAAACAAAACCACGCAAGGAATTCCTCTCTTGAGATCATATTGATGATCCAAGTAGCTCCCATCCTTTGGAATATGCAAGCAAGATAATAGTAAGCTCAAGCAACAATCAAACAAGCCTCTTAAGAGATCCTCAATGTATCTTGTATCTTTCACTTTGGATGAACATGGCAATGGTTCTTCAATTTGAGCTCTCATAGAATCCCCTAGCACAAAATCACACACATCAAAAGTTCCATGAAGTAAATCAAGAATGGACAAGAGTGAGTTTAGAGGTTTGGCCCTTCTAATCCATCTTCAATATTAAGGTCCTTTTATTCCAATTTTTGCATAGAGAACGTCCTAGAAACTAAGTCCATTTGTCCATTTCTTTGCATTTGGTCCACAACAATCAAAACAAAACACAAGCACAATAATATATACATAATTATGTGCTCAAGTGAGCAAAAGGCAAATTGCATTAACATAAACATGTGCTCAAATGAGCAAAGGGAAAAGCAAATGAATAATATGTACAAGAATAGCAAATTGCATAAAAGTAAAGAGCAAAAAGTAAATGTTAATGGTTTTTGGTTAGTGTTAGTAGTTAGTGTGCCATAAGGCAAATTTAGCGCTATGTTAAGCAATCGTAATTGGACTTATGCAGAAGTCACAACTATCTGAGGCCGGTCAATAATAATGTAGGCAACAACACAAGTTAGAAGTCTTGATTAGTGAACCAAGTTCCAACAACTTGTCATGCCAAAAATAAGATGAGAAATGATCTTGTATTGGTTTAAGTCCTTTGCATGATTTAGAAGGCAACTTATCCTTAATGCAAAGCCATTCACTTGATCATTTGATCAAGATGAATTAGATTTGAATCAAGGAAGATTAAACCTCCCTAATCAATGCTAACTTATCAACCTTTAACTCATTGATCAAAAAAGAAAAGAAGAAAAAGAAGAAGATGGATAATGGAAATGAAGAAAATAAAGTGCATTAAGTAAAATGGAATGTACCAATCCATAAATGTTGACCAAAGATAAGGAGAATCAAGGTCAAACTCTAAAAAACAGAAGTGGGATGAAGATTGGAAGTCAAGAAATAAACAAAATATTTTTGGCATTTTTAATATTTGAAAATAAACTTGAATTAAAATATTAAAGAAAGGTCAAACTTCAAATTCACTTCAAATCAACTTTAAAAAGTCCAAGTGAATTATCCCAAGTTCAACATGGTCAAACAAAGTTTGACAAAAAAATTCAGCATTTTTAAAGGTCAGAAACTATTTTTAATCAATTAAAAATGAAGAAAAATAACCTAATTGAACTAAAATCTCAAATAAATCTCAAATCAATTAATAAATTGATGAGAATAGTTTTCATAGATCCATCATCATTCAAAGAGGTTAGAAAAATATTTTTGTATTTTTTGGATATCAAAAACTATTTAAAATGAATTAAAAATAACCAGAAAAGAGAAAATTATTAAAAAATAGCAAAGGATAAAATAAAAAATATTAAAAATCACTTTTAGAAACTAGAAATTAAAAGAGAAATAATGCAATTGGTCCCATATTTTTTAGACCAATAATAAAAGAGATATGCATTTTTGAAAATGAGATGGAATTAAAAAATAAAATGGAAAATTCAGAAATTAGAAAAAAAAAAACCATACGCGTTGGATGGATCCTCATTAATTGACGTGGAGGATCTAATGGTCATGAGCTGCGCACGCACCATGGTCCAAGGTCAATGAGAAACACAATGAATTAAATAAAGTCATAAGATCTGATGGTTATGATATAAACTGGAAAATGAATCCAACGGCTCAGGATTGATCTGGCAATGAGACGGTGGCCAGCGCCACCGTCTTCACCGGTGAGCTCCGGCGAAGGTCAAAAAATGCAGAGTTTCAAATGCTAACTAAAATGAACGATCCAGGCACCATTCGAAAGGTGAAGTGATGTACATCACTCCTATACCACTCACTTCCACTCTAGATTCCTATTAAGAGAGAAATCAGAGATGGAAGTTTGGTGGTGTTCAACTGAACTTGCTCGATTTTAACAATTAAGCACTTAATAATGATGCCTCTATAGAGAGGACTTCAGACAACACAATATTAGGGCCAATGGAGCAAAGAATAATGAGATTCGAAGCAAAAACCAGTTAATCAAAACCTTTGGACTATGAAGAATTGAGTTACTCTCCTTGGTTCCTTTTGCAAACAGAAGCTTCAATAGATCAAATGGTGAAGGTCTAGGAACTTTAGATCTGAAAATTCAACCAAATGTAATTGAATTTCAGATCTAAATTTTTGAAGAAAAATGAACTTGGTTCCTTTGGTATGGTTAGGGATTCAGTCTTGCAGCATTTCAGGCGCCTTCAGGTTGGAGAATTAGAGAGCATAGCACATGTATTTATAGCTGGAGAGGGCTGAATGCATGAGCTAACTCGTGTGCATGGCAAATGGATTTTTCATTGCATGGGCTTGTGTGATCATGTAGAAGGCCCAATGAAGGCTGAAGTAACCTGCTCAGTTCATGTGAAATGCAAATGGACGTGTATATTAAGTGTAATCAGCTCATGCATGGCAATTGAATTGAATTTCACAAAATGCACTTAATCCTTCATGTCTTCGAAAATGGTGCTTCCAAACTCCAAATGCTACCGCATGAGTAATGGTTAGAGAGCTTATTGCATAAGGAACAAATGCTATCTTGATCAAAACTTTAAATGGGCCTTGGAAATTAGTGAAATTTGAGCTTAAAGTGTAGGGTGCAAAACATGCATAAGTGAAGTTTCTAAATTTGGCCAATGTTCAAGCCCTTCTGTCTCAATGATGCAAGCTCCAAATGATAAAACCTCAAACATGAAAGTTGTATATCTTTTCAAGACAATCAATTTGGACTTACGTTTTGCATCATTTGGATTTTTTATGAAGAAATTATGGGCACTTGAAGTTGGACTTTTTTCCATTTCAATGCATTTGGCCCAAAGTGACCTATAATGTTTTGCATTATCACATGTATTTCTTTTGGGATTTTGAAATTTTACTCAACATGACATTTGAAGTAGACACAATAATATTTCAAATTCATTTGGTCCCACCTAAAAATCATGAAAAATGAAGGAGTTATGTTCTTTGGAAGTTGACCCAAAATTAGGGTTTCAGTCAAAATGACCTATAATGTCTTGGAATGGATGATGACCTTCCAAGCTTCAAATCCAATTTTGATGAACATGAAAGTTGTTCATATTGTCTTTAAGAACACTTTTTCTCTTGGGATCATCTCCGTTTGATCAACACATAAAACGTTAGGTCTCAGTGCATTTCAAAATAGACAGATGAATTGACTGATCAACTTCTCAAGTCCACAACTCATACCTTGATGAATTGATGATTGAGGACACTCAAATAAGTTTAAATATGCATGGAATAATGAATTTAAGGACTTAACTTGATGGTATTTGACCATGGGCTGAGGTTGCTTCATGAGCAAGGCGTTGTTGATGATCAGATGAATTAGGGTTTCCTTGAGAAACAAACCTCAAATCCCTTGACTTGCTTTGATCAAAAATGATGAGTTGAGATGATTGGGAGGCATATTTGATGGATGAGAGCTTTGGGAACCATTACCATGCTTGCTTTCATCTCCTCTTGACCTTTTCATTGCACAAAGGATCTCCTAGAAGCTTTTAGACCTTGTGATTGCTCAAGCTACAGACAAGAAATGCTAGTGACATATTTTTGTGCTTTTGGTTAGTAAAATAAAATGAGAAAAGCAATGATATACAATTCAAGCATGCTTGGTGATCTCAAACCACTCACAAGAGGTCCCACCCAAAGGCAAAGGGAACCAAGATGCTCATGATCCTTGAGGCTTTTGCAAATGCAATGTTATGATGCCATGAGGGATCTTAGAGCCAAAACTGGGGTCTTACATTCCCCAAGTCAACACCAAGCATGCTTCTAAGTGACATGCCAATTCTGTTCAAACCTCCACAAACTCCCTCCAAAACCATCCACACACCTTCCCTATAAATAGGTGAGGGTGTTCCACTGCACGACCACGCTGAAAAAAGGCCCCAAACACATTCTGATTATTTGATCCAAACCTCCATTAACAGAAGATCGGGTTTTCATTTTCAAAACTCTTCAACCATAAACCACCACCCAGAAACCTTCACCACACATCACTCAAGCTTCCCAAACACTTAACCACCCTTCCCCAAGCCTCATCTAACTTGATCCAAACCGTCGGAAAAATCCCCTGAGCAACTTCTGATCAGGTAGTTTCACTTACCCCCATCTCTAAAACAAGATACCACTTGGCTCAAAATTCATCTCTGACCATTCCCCTCAACTTTGCACCTTTGATTACTTGATATTTAGAGTTTAATTTTTGTTTTAGGTTAAGTCAGTATTTCTGACTTTTAAGGAAGAACTCCACACTCAGAGCCAATCAATGGCTCATGAGTGTGGAGGATGATTTGTTTTTGATTATGCATTGAGATTTCATTATTTTCCATATTTATTGTCCTTTTGATTTTATTTTTTAACCCTTCCATTTTTATTATTTTGCAAATGTGTTGAAGACAAACCCTATTTATTTTTTCCTCTAGAATTTAATGGTGATTTGATTTATTGAATTTGAATTATTTTTGATGGACTTTTGAAGTCTTGAACTTAAGGACTAATGAAATATACTTAAGTCATGATGTGTTTGGATTAGGGTTGATTAAAACCTTCCATACTTCAAACCTACCATTGGATGATCATGTGTTCATACATGGTACTTTGAAGCATGGATAATTTTCCCCTATTTCAAATAACTTGGTCATTAGATTTATGGATGAAGTCTTATTTTGTTAGCTTGGATTCATCTGATACATTTACATATCATTTGGTTTATAGTAACATAATAACCCATTTATACTCATTTGTTCGTCATATTGACTTGTTAACCTAACCCTACTAACCTTTTATTATTGTTATTATCATTGTCATTATCCATTGTATTTACTTTTATGTCATTTATGTTCAAGTACACATCATCATCATTATCATTGTATATACTTCCATCATGCATGTTTATTGTCTTTACTTCATTGTTATCACACTCATAAAATCAACAAACACATGATAAGATTATAAGACTAAAAACAAGTCATGTCACTTAATCAACTTGGACTTAGAGGATCATATTTAGGACCTTTGATTGGAGGCTTTTTCCATTACTATTGTGTGACATTTTGTAAACACTTGGCTTTCATCCGTACTTACATGCCTGTTGTAAGAATGGCATCATGGCACTACCTTAGGGGTACATGTTTGTAATACCATTATCCTTTGTTTAGCATAGGTCACTCTTGCACACATAAGGCTTTCTCTTGGGATACCTTACATAGAACTCCTTTACTTTCTTGTTGGTTACTTTGCATTCATGTTGCATTAAGTCAAATTTCTCAATTAAATAAACAAACCCTTGATTCAACGACAAGTGGCTTTTTCTTAATCAAATTCAAAACACTTAATAACTATGATTAGTATTGTGCGTCACGAGCCTTAAGTGGTGGAGAATGAGTGAGAATGGATCATTCCTACCCTCACTCTGATTAGGGGTGGCAAAATGGGCCTGACCCATTGGGCATGCCCGTTTCGCCCGAACTTTAGTGCAGAACGAGCCAAGGATGTAGGCCTTCACCCTCTAATATGTCCTCCCCGCCCCGTTTTCTTCGCGGGCTTTTGCGGGCATAAGCATTTACATAAAATTTTGCATTTTTAGGCTTAAAGAGTGTAGTGCCCACGGGCTTTCCCCCACCCCCGCCCTTACCTTTTTGAGGGGTGGGCCTAAGTTTTAAGACCACATCCTTATATATGACCGCCCTGCCCCATTTTTTGGAAGGCTTTTGCGGGGCGGGCCTAAACGTAGCGGGCATGCCCGTTTGCCACCCCTAACTCTGATCATTTTGGACGCAAGACGCTTGGCTTGTTGTCTAGAATATTCATCTCCATCCATAGACTTTAGTGCAATCTAATCATAAACTCTTTTCATAAACACTTGTTTAAGGTAACATCTACACAACCCATCAAACCTAATTTTTTGTGCCTTAGGGTGCCACTCCTAAAAACCCCCTTTCCCAAAGGTAAAATCAACCAATGCACAAACATTTTCTACTCTAAACTACGGAGCTCTGATTCCTCATCCCCGAATGAGTGATACATACGTACAAGGGCAACAATCCTTCGCGAGCTCCATAATAAAAAACCCTAAACCCCTTTATTTCACACACATTCTTTTGAAAATAAAATAATAACAGATAAATCCCCATGCACGTTAACAACCCAAATGATTCCCATGTAATACCATGGACGTGAGGGGTGTTAATACCTTCCTCTTGCGTAACTGACTTCCAAACTTTAATCTCAGTTGCGAAACTGATTATTTATCCCTTTCCTAGCGTTTCCCATGCGCTTATCTTTTTTAGGGTTTTATCGACTATTTCCCCTCACCTATTTAATAGAGGCACACAAATAAAATTCGAGGGAGACTCTTCTGATCCTTTAGTTCAAGGAAGTCCCGGTTTTTGTTATCGCGTGAAATCCCGGTGGCGACAGCTGGCAACTCCACTAGGGACCCGGTTTTCCCTAAGCGAGTCTAGCCTAGTTTGGGTTAGTTTTCGTTTACGTACGTGGAGCTTTATATGTCATTTATTTTTATGTATATATTACTTTTATTATTAACCTGTGTTTTTATGTGTTTGTCCGTTGGTCCGTAAATTTGGTCCTGTGACGAAGGAAATTTGGAAGCAATAATGATTGCAAAGAAAACCTTGTGTGAAAGACTCTCCACCCGAGTCTGACAGCTTGCTTGAGATAGGAGAGGTTGAGTAGTATTGGTCTGTGAGGTGCCTTCCTCGTTAGGGTCGTACGAGAAACTTACATAGTGGTAGATTCTCTTAAGGGGATTGATGATCGTCTTGCTTTCAGCGTAAGCATCCTTACCTTTAATAGAGTTTGTGACCCTAAGATTCCATTGTAGAAAATTTAACCATGGCCAGCCTAGAACGATGGTCGTGTAGTATAGGCCACCGAGGTGCCTTCCTCGTAAGGGTCGATACAAAGATCTCACTTAGAGTAGATGACCTTGATGGAGCATTCGCCCAGAAAGTAAATTGTCATAAGAGGCTGACAATTCCATGACTTTAGGGGAAGTGTCTTACACCCATTTTCTCAAAATCCATAGATCATGCAAAGCGAGAACCATGGTTTACTAAGTAGTCATTATTAAACCTCATGCTTCATCATGATGGTCCAAAACCTTGAACCCATGCCTAAGTTCTGTGGAAATAAATAAAACCAACCATTCATTCATAATCAAATTAATACAACAAAACTCTTCATATTTTCGTTTGTTCACACACTGAATTACAAGACCTTTTACCGACACAATCATGGATACTTCAACAAGGAAAAGCACTTCTACCTTCCGATTCAAGAGTCCCAACATCAGCTCATTGAAGGTACCCATCTCAAATGTAACATCCCTCAATGACAACAAGTTTAGAGCCAATTTTGGGAACATCATGGATCTTTTGACCGAGAAAGTTGATTATGGTGATATCACCATAATGGCCCAGTACTATGATGTCCCCTTAAGATGCTTCACTATCCCCGATATCAAAATCTCTCCAACCTTGGAAGACCTTGAGAGACTTCTCAATTGATAAATTAAAGAATACAACCCCTTTCCCAAGTTTGAAGAAGGCTTCTATTTGACCGAGCTATGAATCGTCTTGGGTATCAATGCCAACAAGCTAGTGGCCAATTGGGGCATTAAGGGATCCGTCAAGGGTTGACTCAAAAGTTCCTCGAAGCCCATGCTTAGGAGATGTTAAAAGAAGAAAGACCCGACTTATGTAGTGTAACCTTAGCACTTTTGATTCATGGAGTTGTTCTATTCCCAAATATGGAGAAGTTCATGGATTACTTGGCAGTTGAAGTCTTTCTAAAAAAGAACCCGATGCCATTTCTACTTGCCGACTTCTATCATACATTTCATACAAGGCATGAGAAGAAAGGAGGTACTTTTCTCTGTTGTGCTCCCTTGTTACACCTGTGGATAAGGACCTGCATGCCTCAACGTGGACCTTTTGCTCGAAGCAATTTGGCATGGCCTCAAAAGTTTGCATCTCTCTCCGCCAGTTCAATCCTATGGTACAAGAGAGAATGGGATACAAAAGAAGTCATTGCAAGATGTGTATGTAGGGTTCACAAACGTGCCCTTAATAGGAATGCAAGATTGTATCAACTACAACCCCGCTTTACTCAACAAACAATTGGGGTACGTCATGTTGAGTCCTCCCGAGGAGAGAAACTTCATTCTTTTCATCATTAATATCGTGGATCCGTTCGATTCGAACGTGAAGAGAGTGCGAAGATCTTGGATGAACATAATCTGCATTGACCAAGAATGGGGCAAGAAGAACATCCTAGCCAAGGAACCCTACTTCGTATGGGTAAAAGAGAGGGTTAGGTGAAGGAGAATAGCGACCCAAAATGCAGCGGAAATTAAAAAATTACTCCTTTAGTGATCCTTACGAATGGGCATGATCAGTGATAGAATCGTTACCTCTTATGGAGATTGAAACCTTTGATGCAGATCTAAGGAGTGGTCATGAATGTTGAATGGTGACAACGCCTCTACTCAGTCCACATGAACGAATTCCTTCAATCTCAGTGCTAGCTGCTACGAGTGAAGGCTTTGAGTGAGTGAGAGAGAGAGAGAGAGAGAGAGAGAGAGAGAAATGAAATTTCAACTGCACAAATGCTTCTGCATAAGGGTTCTATTTATTGAACCACTTGTGTGGGCTGCAAGCTAAAAAGCCCACTTAAGTGTGTATGGCCCATATCTTATAATATGCCAAAATCACTTAAGCGCGTGGTACCTTACCATATTCCGTATTCTACTTAAGTACACCGTACCTTACGATGTTCTACAATTCACTTAAGTGCACCGTACCTTACAGTGTTCCTTATTTACTCTATCTCTCATCAATCTGTCCTTTTGTGTGTGACCCTGTAGGTTTTCGCGACATTAGCAATTATATTAAATCACGTATTTAACATAATAAACAGTGATTAGTATCTAGCAACATATCACTGTTACCCAAGACACGAAAATGTCATGTGATCTGACAAATCCCTTTTTTGTGATAATACTTATGTGTATAATTACCCTTTTGCCTCTATGTTTATATTGAACACAAGGCATAGACCGTGTCATCCTTGTCTAGTTCAATATTGGGCCTGTAGACATACTTATGTGTATAATTACCCTTTTGCCTCTATGTGTATAATTACCCTTTTGCCTCTATGTTTATATTAATTCCATCTAGGTCACTCATGTCCCTCAGCATGCTTTGTGGAGTACCCATAAACTGTATTTATGGTCATCCATTTATGGATAAAGTTTGATCAACAATAAAGCACTCGACTCTACATCTAGGGTCCATAGTGGTTTCAAGTCGAAGGGTGGTATACACCACTATCACCATGAAAATAACTTATGACACTTAGCATAACATTTTATATAGTATTCTCATAGAGGGTCAATCCAGTATAAATATTACTCTTAATATTCATACCTATGTTTAAGACTTGATAACTCCATATCCATGATCCATAAAATGTGATCGTCAGTCGATATACATAATAGTCTTAATGCTTTAATGTTATCCCATTTAACAACAAAGCTCGACTACGGATACTTTAAGAATAGTGTCCTTATGTTTAATGGGATCACATCATTAAGTCACACTTGATACATTAATCGGACTAACTATTCTAGGGACTTTATTAAACAAACATAATAAAGAAAAAGTCTTTTATTATTAATAAATAATTTGATACAAGTACCAAAAGTATTGGCCTCTAAGGCTTACACCAACACTAGGGTGGTTAAGATGTTATTTATGTTTGACCCTTATTTATTCCTGTTGATGCCTGAGCCCGGGCCTATCCTACAAGAGGACATGGAAAATCTTACCAACCAAATCAAAGAGCTTGAGTTGGAGAACACTCAATTGCGAGTCCAACTCAATCGTGTCGAGGAACGTAACCACGTATTGGAAGATAAGGGTAAGCAAGTTTTTGAAAAGTTAGAGGATAGAAAGAAGAGACTCTGAGTAGCTGAGGGCCAAAGAGTTTGGGTTGGTGGAGCTCTACAAGGAGCTAATTCTGAGCTAGACTTCCGCAATGACAAGTTGGATCAATTGTTCTGAGCCATCAAAGACCTTGAGAAGACGGTTGAGAGGTCTAATTCAATGAAGAAATAAGCGAGGGGGGATTATGAAGCCCAAATCCTCAAGCTTAGGACCACTCTCAAGGAGTGTAAGGACCTCTTATCTAAGGAACAACTAGAGAGATAAAAGATTCACTGAAGCTTCTTGCACGAGCAGTTCAACCTTGGACGAGCTTGTGAGCAAATCAAGAACCTAAAGATGGGGATCTATGACCAAGCCTATGTGGAGTTGCAAAACAATTGTAGACATTGGGAGGAGAGTTTCCATAGAGCTAAAGTTGCCATTTCTGAAAGGGATGAAATCATCCACAGTCTCCAAACCCTTTACAACAAGTGGATGGACAAATACGCCAATATGGCGGTACTGACTAACTATGCCCTTCAAGATTTTCCCGACAAGTTGAAGGAGGAAGATCTGATTATGTGCCTAGATAATACCCTTGAGGAGGTCTATCACGTTGTCAAATTCTGTAAGAAGGTAATGGCCGAACTCATTACCGATATTGAGGCTCTCCGCAAGTCTCAAGGGGTCACTTTTAGGGTTGACATCTAGTTAGTTTATTTGTTTCCACTACTTGTACTTTGCAATTTCCATGTATTGTAACTTGTTTTGACTTCCCTTTAAAGGATGAATAAAGCTTTGCGATTCTCTATGTTGTATTTTCCTTTATCTTTGATTGTGAACGTAAATCGTTAAGTATTTCTTGCAATGAATAAACACGATTAACTAAAAGAGCTTTGCATTAACACAAAAACTAAAAAAATCATGCATCATTTGCATTTTTCAAAACAAAACAAAAACACTCATCCATCCACCCTTTTCTGATCAGAACCATTATCCAAAGCTGACTTTCCCGTATAATACACAAAAACACCAACAAGTCTTCATGGAGCAACTTCAGCAAAACCAAACCGCACTCCAAGAGGAAGTATCCCAAGTGAGGTCCCAGATAGAGCAACTGACAGAGATGATCCAAGGGGTCGCAAGGGGCCAAGAGATGATGGTGAAGATACAAGAAGACATGAACAAGCATGCTAACGCTACGAATCCTCCCATTCCTTCGGTGGTTGAGACTATGATCCCTCCTCCTCAAGTTGACCCTCATATCCATATAGGCGCACCCGGAGGTGTCCCAAAAATCAATCTTCATCCTCCCGTCGTCGAGATAAATGATTAACATGATGCTTTCTTCAGCCCTAGGGATGCCTCCCAATACGATGCTTTTGGTCCGACAACCAATGAAATGGAGAAGAAGGTAATGGCTATTGAGGAAAAGTTGAAAGCAATGGAGAGCGTTGATGCATTAGGTCTTAATGCAGCTGGAATGTGCTTGGTGCCTGGCGTGGTTATCCCGACCAAATTCAAAGTCCCTGATTGTGAGAAGTATAAGGGAGCATGTGTTCCTAGAACTTACATTGAAGCTTAATGTCGGAAAATGGCCGCTTATTCCAATGATGACTGACTCTTGATGAACTTTTTTCCAAGATTCACTCAGTGGGGCATCCCAAGATTGGTACATGCAATTGGAAGGAACTCATATTCGTACTTGGAGAGAGATGGCCAAGGCATTCCTCAAACACTATTAGTACAATACTGATATGGCACCTAACCGTAAGCAGTTACAAAATCTGACACAAAAGTCTGAGGAATCCTTTAAAGAGTATGCTCAGAGATGGAAGGAGCTAGTCGCCCGAGTACAACCATTGTTGTTGGAAAGAGAATTGATAGACATGTTCATTGGAAAATTACAAGGCCCTTACCTTGATAGAATGGTGGGAAGTACCTCTTCTGGCTTCTCTGATTTGGTATTAGCCGCTGAAAGGATCGAGAACATGATCAAGATGGGAAAAATTCATAACTCTGCACCTACATCCGACGTAGCAAAGAAACCTTTCGTTACCTATGGCAAGAAAAGAGAAGGAGAGACTAACGCAACCACAGTCATCCGATCAAAGACTCCAGCTTATCAACTTCCATGTCAAAGAGTGTCTAACGTGGCCCCCGTTAAACCAATCCAACAACAACCATTTATAATTAATGTTCAACCTCAATAGCAACAACGTTACCAACAACCGAATAACAACATTATCAACAACAACAAGAGCAATGTTAGCAATAACAAAGATTAAGAAGGCATGAAATAAGGTTTGATTTGGTTCCTATGCCATACATCCATATTCTACCATAAATACTAAGAGGATAACTTGTTTAACTAAGGGAGTTAGCACCCCTACCAGCAGTCCTTCCTCCCGGTTATGATGCAAATCCCAATTTCGAATTCCATTCCGGCGATCCCGGACATTCTATCGAGAATTGAAAAGCTTTGAAGTATAAAGTCCAAGATCTAGTTGATTCAAAGGCAATTACATTCGCACCCAATTGGCCGAATGTAAACAATAATCCTATGCCTCCGCACAATAAATCAAATATGAATATGGTCGAATTGGACGATGGAAGGAAAGTGATCACCGTTTTCAGTGATTTAAAGACTCCTCTCATTGAAATTAAGAACATACTCATGAAAAGTGACGCATTTTCAGTTTGCACCAAGACTTGCGTGTGAAGACAAGCTTCTTGAAATTGATGAAGACATGCTCAACATATATGCATTGCAAAAAGAATGACTCAAGACTCAAGCTCAAGCATTTCTATTCAAAGCATTTAAAAGTCTTGAAGATTTCTATTGATTCAATCAAAGTGTTAAGGTATTAAGTTCTCATTCTCTCAATGATAAGTCAAGTGCTCTAGTTTTTATCATCCATACATGTGTTGGCTGCTTAGGTCTCTTAAACCTTTCTCTTTTGGTAGTCACCTTTATTTCAAAATGCATTCTTCCATTCTGATGTGTGGTAATCAGTTACCAGCATTAAGGTAATTGATTACCAGCTATGCGTGCTGCCGTGTAAGGCAATTTTTACAGCAAGTAATCGATTACACCCTTTTGGTAATCGATTACACAATGCATTTTTCAAATATTGTAACATTGGCTCAGGTGTAATCGATTACACCATATTGGGTAATCTATTACCATTGAACCAGTGGCAGAAAACATTGCATTTTTACATGAAAATTTTCTATGGAATGTGTTCTTGAACCGTGGCATTCTTTCATGTATCATAACCATTTATAGAGGTTTCTAAGGGTTATATATAACACATTTCTGCAGAATTTGAACACACCTCCTTTATCACAAAATATTTTCAAACAATCTTCTTCATTCATCTTTTCAAAATTATTTCAAGTGTTCTTGATCAAACTTTCTAGTGAAACTATTTACAGAATTTTCATACACATTCATATAGTTTCATCCATATCATCATTAGAGCACTTGTTAGTCATAAATAAGTTTGATTACTTTAAAAGAGAAGATCAATCAATTGATTGATTGATTATTTTACTTGTCAAAAACTTGTAAAAGAAAACTCATATTGTTGCTTTGTCCTTGTTGTCCAGGATTGTTGGAAACAAGAGGTTCATTAAAAGGGAGGATTGTTCTCTTTTTTAACTTAGTGAAAAATCCAAGAGGATTGTTCTTGGTGTGATTGTTAGTGTCTTAATAGAAAGACTAGGAAGAGTCTTGTAAAAGTCCAAACAATAGTAAAATCTTTTTCATATTGAAAGGGGACTGGAGTACTCTCGATCTGTGAGGGGAACCAGGATATCTCTTTGTGTTCTTTACTTGCAGCACTTTATCGTTCATTACTTAACCTAACCAGAAAAGAAAGAACAAAGTTTTTCATAAAATCTGAAAAAGTTTAAAAGATCCTAATTCACCCCCCCCCCCCCTCTTAGGCGCTACTCAACTTACAATTGGCATCATAGTAGGTTATTGGTAACTTGCTCCTCTGATCCAGAAGATGGCTTCCGCAAGCGTAAACCCGGTTTTCAAAGATGGCGGTAGTAGCAAAAAAACCACCTCTATTTTCTGGAGAATATTTTGACTTCTGGAAAATCCGCATGAAAGCACATTTAAAAGCACAAGGAGATGGTATATGGGAAACCGTTTAAAATGGTCTGCATAATCATATGAGTGTGGTCAATGGTGTTGGCACTCCGAAGGTTAAAAGTTCATATGATGAAGATGATAAGAAAAGAAAACTTAATGAAAAGAAAGTTATCAATATTCTTCAAAGTGCATTAAGTATGGAGTTCTTCCGCATATCTCAATGCAAATCGGAAAAAGAAATATGGGACACTTTGGTGGAGACTCATGAAGGAACCGCTGAAGTTAAAAGATCCAGATTAAACACATTGAGTTAAGAATGTGAAATGTTCAGAATGCAGCCTGGAGAATCCATTGTTGCATTACAGAAAAGATTTGTTCACTTGACGAATCATTTAATTGGTCTCGAATTTTTTTTTACTAATGATGATCTCAACCTTAAAGTGATAAGATCCTTGACTAGAGAATGGCAACCAAAAGTAGCAGCCATATCGGAGAAGAAAAGTCTTTCCACTATGACGTCCGCATCATTATTCAGAAAACTCCAAGGACATGAACTTGAACTTGGAAGACTTGAAAAGCATGAAAGTCAAGAGAAGAAATCCAAAGGAATTGCTTTAAAGGTGGACTCAAAGGAAGATAAAGATGATGGCGCACCGTAGAAAGATGAAAATTTCATGCTCCTTGTTAAAAGGACTGGTAAGTTTTTTGGTAAAAATGACAAACCCTTTCATGCAAAAAGAAATAAATATTTCAGGAAAAGGGAGGCTTCCACATCTACGTAAGATATCACATGCTATGAATGTGGAAAGCAAGGTCATATAAAGCCGGATTGTCCAAAACTCTCAAAGAAATGTGGCTTTAAAGGAAAGAAGGAATTCAAGAATAAAAGGACGTATGTTGCATGGGAAGATAATGACATAAGTTCTTCATCTGGATCGGAAAGCGACGAAAATGCAAATTTAGCATTAATGGCTTCACACCGTTCCGACGATGAAGAAGATGAGGTGTGCTTGAAAACCACATCAAACCTTTGGTATATTAATAGTGGTTGTTCCAAGCATATGACGGGAGACATTAACAAATTTTCAAATCTAGCATTAAAGGCCAAGGGTTATATCACATATGGTGATAACAACAAAGGGAGAATTCTCGGTATAGGAAAAGTTGGAGCACCACTTTTCACATCCATTGAAAATGCCCTTTATGTCGAAGGACTAAAGCACAATCTTCTAAGTATTAGCCAACTTTGTGACAAAGGCTTCAAAGTCAAGTTCACCAAGGATGAATGCTTGATTGAAGACGAAGTCTCACATGAGGTAAAACTCAAAGGTACGAGAATTAATAATATATTTATGATTTCCCTTGATGATTTGTCTTTAAAGGTAAAATGTCTTATGGTGAACAATAATGAGTCATGGGTTTGGCATAAAAGATTCGCACATATTCATATGGAACATTTAAATAAGCTTATAAAGCATGATCTTGTTATTGGATTTCCTAAGATAAAATTCTTCAAAGATAGATTATGTGATGCATGTCAAAAGGGAAAACAAACCAAACCAACTTTCACATCAAAGAATATGGTGTCCACTACAAGGCCACTACAATTGTTGCATATGGACTTATTTGGTCCATCAAGAACAAGAAGCTTCAGAGGTAATATATATGCTTTAGTTATTGTTGATGATTTCTCTAGATACACTTGGACTTTCTTCTTAGTGCAGAAAAGTGATGCATTCAAGGCGTTCACGAAATATGTAAAGCAAATTCAAAACGAGAAATCTCTATCTATTGCCTCCATAAGAAGCGACCATGGTGGAGATTTCCAAAATGCCTCCTTCGAAGAGTTTTGCGAAGAACATGTAATATTTCATAATTTCTCGACACCAAGGACTCCTCAACAAAATAGAGTGGTAGAGAGAAAGAATAGGTCACTTGTGGAACATGCTAGAACAATGCTTAGCGACTCAAATCTTCCAAAGTATTTTTGGGCGGATGCGGTAAGCACAGCATGCTATGTAAGTAATAGAATTATTATTAGACCTATCTTGAAAAAGACTCCTTATGAACTCTTAAAAGGAAGGAAACCAAACATCTCTTACTTTTACATTTTTGGATGCAAATGCTTTGTCCTCAACAATGACAAAGATAATCTAAGTAAGTTCGATGAGAAGTTTGACGAAGGTATATTTCTTGGATATTCTCTTACTAGTAAAGCTTATAGAATATATAATAAAAAAACTTTAACAATTGAAGAATCTACGCATGTTACATTTGATGAAACTAACCCCTCCAAGGAGGATATTATTTTGTGTGATGATGATGATATTGTAGAAGTTCCTCAAAAAGATACTTCAAGTGGAAATAATTTTAATCAACCAAAACATCAAGATGAGCAAGATAAACAAAAGACAAATGACAGTGATCTACCTAAGGAATGGAGAACTCATCGGGATCATCCAATTGATGAATTCATTGGTGATATTAGTCAAGGCGTTGCAACAAGATTAAATCTCAAAGATGCATTCTTGAATATGGCTTTTGTTTCACAAATTGAACCTTCCAAAGTTGATGAAGCTTTAGGTGACGACCAATGGATAATTTCTATGCAAGAAGAGTTAAACCAATTCGAAAGGAATCAAGTTCGGGAACTTGTCCCTAGGACAATTGGTAAACACATCATAGGCACCAGATGGATGTTTTGGAACAAACTTGACGAGAATGGTATAATTGTTCGAAAAAAAGAAAGATTGGTGGCCCATGGACACAATCAAGAGGAAGGCATTAATTTTGAATAAACATTCACTTCGGTTGCAAGGTTAGAAGATATCTGCTTATTACTTGCTTATGCATGTTCATTAAATTTTCAGCTATTCCAAATGGATGTCAAGAGCGCATTATTGAATGGCTACATCAATGAAGAAGTCTATGTCAAACAACCCCTGGGCTTTGAAGACTTTAAGAATCCTTCACATGTTTTCAAGTTGAGGAAAGCTCTTTATAACCTAAAGCTAGCACCTAGAGCATGGTATGATCGTCTCAGCAACTTTCTTTGTTAAAAGGGATTTGAAAAAGGTAAAATTGACAAGACCTTTTTTATTAAGAAAATAAAAGGCAACACTTTATTGGTTCAAGTCTACGTTGACGACGTCATATTCAGCTCAACAAACAAAGAAATGTGTGAAGAATTTTCATTGATGATGCAAGGAGAATTTGAGATGTCCATGATGGGTAAGATGGACTATTTTCTTGGACTCCAAATTAAGCAACTAAAGGATGGCATCTTCATCAACCAATAAAAGTACTGCAAAGAGTTGCTGAAAAGATTCGACATGGATAGTTGCAAGGCAATGTCTACTCCAATAGGATCCGGATCATACATTGATCAAGATGAATCAGGTGTTTCGATTGACATCACAAAGTATCGAGGTATGATTGGTTCCTTACTCTATTTGACGGCAAAGCATCCTGATATAATGTTCAACGTGTGTCTTTGTGCGTGTTTTCAAGCTAATCCAAAGGAATCGCATCTCACCGCTGTTAAAAGGACCATGAAGTATCTCAAAGGAACAAAAAATGTCGGCCTATGGTATCCTAACGGTAGTATTTGCAATTTAGTTGGTTATTCTGACGCTGATTATGCAGGAAGTAAAACTGATCGAAAAAGC
This sequence comes from Lathyrus oleraceus, assembly GCF_024323335.1. NCBI lineage: Eukaryota > Viridiplantae > Streptophyta > Magnoliopsida > Fabales > Fabaceae > Lathyrus > Lathyrus oleraceus. Next base: position 397,535,661 of record NC_066581.1, on the reverse strand, counting down.
AATAGTGGTACATGTCACATTCTTGGAAATACATTAGTATCACGGGCTTGCAAGAAACAAGCATGTGTTTCTCTTAGAGTTGCCGAAGCGGAATACATAGCAACAGGTAGCTGTTGTGCTCAAATACTTTGGCTTAAGCAACAACTTGGTGACTACAAACTCAATCTTGGATGCATTCCTCTATGTTGTGACAACATCGGTGCGATAAACATTACAAAGAATCCGGTCGTGCACTCAAGAACCAAACATATTGACATTCAGAATCACTTTCTTCGTGATCACGTGCTTCAAGGAGATGTCGAAGTCACATTTGTGGATACTCATAATCAACCGCTGACATCTTCACAAAACCATTGGCATGAAAATTGTTTTACAAAATTCGAAGGGAACTTGGAATTCTAGATGATTGTGACATTTGATTCTTCAAAATCTCATTAATTCAAATACAAGGTACAGTCTCTTTTTACCCAATATCTTTTATTTTGAAATATATGTGTTTTCTTACATGATTTTGAAGAAAAAGTCAATTTTGTGTGTCTTTACAATGTTTGTATTACGTGTTTGCCTCGCATAAAGTTGCCAAAGGATATGTTATAACTTGTATAATTATTGATTTGTTAAATTTCATTGCATGGTGATTTTGGTGAAGCTAATGTTTTGTTTCTGGAGATAATCGATTACTACCTTGGGTGTAATCGGTTATATCCCTGTTGTGTGACTTATTTTTGCTTCTGTTTGTGAGGTAAACGATTACCACTTTGGGTGTAATCGATTACATCCCTATTTCGTGACTTCATTTTGCCTCTATTTTATGGTGTAACCGATTACACCTCCATGGGGTAATCGGTTACACCTGAGCATTCCAGAATTCTTATTTTAATTAAATGTGTGACTTTTGGATAAGTGTTTATTTTTTAATTTTTATACTCAAATTTTTTATACTCTTTCTTTACAACTTTCCTTTATCACTTTCCTATATCACTCTTCATCTACCCTAAACCTTCAAAGTTCTTCTCTCTCATTTATCTTTATAACCTAAACCCCATTAAAACCCCACTTATAAAACTCTTCCACTCTTTCTTCCCCAAACTCCCTTCCAAACCCAAAAAGCCCTAACTTTTCAGTTCCCATGGCTCTATCAAGGAAAGATAAAGGAAAAACCAAAATTGATGAAGGTAACTCAGAACATCAAGAATCTGCTTAACATGCTCCATCCCTAAAATCTAGGAGACTTACGTTTGACTTTCGGAATCGGTCCCTTATGCCGGTGAAATATGGTAACCTCTCCTCTTTTCCTTCTCATAGTTTTGATTTTCCGAAACTCTTGAGACATCAAAGAGTATACTCTATGGTCTCCGATTGTGGAAATTTTTACCCGGATTTGGTTAAATATTTTTATGCAAATTTGGTTATTATTCTCGGTGTTAAGGATGTCCTAACTTCTAAGGTTAAGAATATTAAAATTGTTTTGGATTTAGAAGCTTTTGGGAACTATTTGGGAATACCGTATAATGGTCAAGCTTTTCATCATGGGTTAGTCCCGGAATGGGAAGGTTATAGCAAAATGAACTATTTTTTTCACATTTGTCGTGTCTCACAGCAAGCTATCCTTGGTAACAAGAATCATGCCTCTTCCCATGTACTTTTGCTTTCAAAGAACTTGACGGTAAGCGATAGGATGCTTCATTATCTGACTTCTTATGTTTTGATGCCTAAACACTCAAATCACTCTCAAATTGGTGATTTGGAATTGTAACTTATGTATGCCATCAAAAACAAGATTCAGGTTAATTGGGCATATACCATCATGTACCACATGAAACATCAACAATCCCTAACTGGAGGATTACCCTATGCTAGGCTAATCTCCAAAAAATTGGAAGGATATGGTATTGATCTTAAAAGGGAACTAAAGAAGAAGATGATTGCAAGAGAATGCAAAATCAACGCTTCAACATCGGTTCAAAATACCAGTATCATTTTAGACATGGATGGTGCGTATAAATACAAGGATGAATCCTCAACCTCTTCAAATTCTCCTCCACCTCCTCCACCGGCTCCGGAAGGCGGATGTTCAAATGAAGCCCTCTACAACAAAATCTGCTCAGTTGAGACTACTATGATGAAAAATTATCGTGAGCAAAAATTTGAAATGGCTTCTATCAAAAGACTTTTGGAGAACCTTACCAAATCCCAAAACCCGGAGATAAGTTATGAAGAAGAAAGTGATGAAGATCGAGAAGAAGACGATGAGGATATGGGAATGTCGGAAAGTGACTAAAGCGTTTGTTAAAAAATAATTCTGTTTTGTTTCGTATTTTCCTTTGTTATGCTGAATTTTTCCTCTTTAAAATTATGTTTTTATGAACAATTTGGTGTTGTATTGAATTTTTTGTGTTATGGTTATTTTTCTATCTATATTTGTGTCCATGTTATTTACCTTTTCATCCTACAACATCTATGCGTTTTATTGTTTTCGTATTTCCCATCCTTTTTGCTAAAGACAAAGGGGGAGAAGATGTAATTTTGGTTGTTGTACATTTTGTATCTCAAACAATGCAGCTAGCAAATCACTTTAAAAATCCCAATCTTGGATCAAGGGGGAGTTTTCATTTGTTAGAGAAATCAAAATTGGATCAAATTGTCAAATATAGAGTTGTCATCATCAAAAAGGGGGAGAATGTGAAGACAAGCTTCTCAAAGTGTTTTGATGAAGACATGCTCAACATATATGCATTGCAAAAAGAATGACTCAAGACTAAAGCTCAAGCATTTCTGTTCAAAGAAATTCAAAGTCTTGAAGATTTCTATTAATTCGATCAAAGTGTTAAGGTATTAAGTTCTTATTCTCTCTATGATAAGTCAAGTGCTCTAGTTTCTATCATCCAATCATGTGTTGGCTGCTTAGGTCTCTTAAACCTTTCTCATTTGGCAGTCACCTTTATTTCAAAATGCATTCTGCCATTCTACTGTGTGGTAATTGATTACCAGCATTAAGGTAATTGATTACCAGCTATGCATGATGCCCTGTAAGGTAATTTTTATAGCAAGTAATCGATTACACCCTTTTGGTAATCGATTATACAATGCATTTTTTTCAAATATTGTAACATTGGCTCAGGTGTAACCGATTACACCATATTGGGTAATCGATTACCACTGAACCAGTGGCAGAAAACATTGCATTTTTACATGAAAATTTTCTATGGAGTGTGTTCTTGAACCATGGCATTCTTTCATGTATCATAACCATTTAGAGAGGTGCGTAAGAGTTATATATAACACATTTCTGCAGAATTTGAACACACCTCCTTTCTTATAAAATATTTTCAAACAATCTTCTTCATTCATCTTTTCAAAATTATTTCAAGTGTTCTTGATCAAAATTTCTGGTGAAACTATTTACAGAATTTCCATACACATTCATATAGTTTCATCCATATCATCTATAGAGCACTTGTTAGTCATAAAGAAGTTTGATTACTTTAAAGGGGAAGATCAATCAATAGACTGATAGATTATATCACTTGTCAAAAACTTGTAAAAAAACTCATACTGTTGTTTTGTCCTTGTTGTCCAGGATTGTTGGAAACATGAGGTTCATTAAAAGGGAGGATTATTCTCTTTTTGAACTTAGTGAAAAATCCAAGAGGATTGTTCTTGGTGTTATTGTTAGTGTCTTCATAGAAAGACTAGGAAGAGTCTTGTAAAATTCCTAACAATAGTAAAATCTCTTTTATATTCAAAGGGGACTGGAGTACTCTCGATCTGTGAGGGGAACCAGGATATCTCTTCGTGTTCTTTACTTTTCGCACTTTACCGTTCATTGATTAACCTAACCAGAAAAGAGAGAACAAAGTTTTTCATAAAATCGGAAAAAGTTTCAAATAACCTAATTCACCCCCCCCCCCCCTCTTAGGCGCTACTCAACTTGCATTGTGGAGATTGTTTAAAGGACCCACAACAATGTTAGGTATTGAAAGCCTCCATTCAAACTATATTAAAACAAAGGAATTATTTTAATTGATCAACCCTCTACACTCAAAGACGTGTCTACTCTCGAGATACCATACGCTGAAGTATCTCCCCTGCAGATTCCATATAACCTATCTTAATTAACTCTCTCAGCAAACCTTGTTGCTCCAATGATAATACCGGTTCCAACACCATTTCCATACGACAACACCAAAGCAGTCCCATGGGTGTATGACACCTCAGTCTACATCAACTATCAGAAAATCCAAGAAGAACCAATAAAGTCTAATGATCCAATAATCAGCATCGCCGACACTGGCGGGATCACAAGAAGTGGAAGGATCTTTGCACCCGCACCTCCTCCAATTGGTCCTAGCAAACCTTCAAGCTTAGACAAGGGCAAGCAAATTCACGACACTCAGCAAAGACAAGACTCTGTGCCTACCAAAGAGGTAGAAGAGTTCTTATGCATTATCAAGAAGAGTGAGTATTGAGTGGTTGAACAACTCAACCAAACACCTTCGAAAATCTCGATGTTGTCTTTGTTGGTGTGCTCAGAAGCGCATAGGGATGCTTCGGTGAAGTTCTTGAAAATAACTCGTGTACCACAAGAGATTTCAATGTGCCAGTTTGAAGGAGTGGTTAGCAACATAGCCACTAGCCTAAGCTTGGGTTTTAGTGACGAGGAGCTCCCTGCCGAGGGAAGAAATCAAAAGAACCCATGTCACGCCCAATGCATGGAGGAATCATTTGTAGGGCCTCAATGGATTTCCCTTTTTTATAATCATTAATGAAAAATCCATGTTTCGCATTCAATTTTGTGATCCTTGTCTTTCATTTGTTTGTTTCACTTTTCAAAACGAATGGCAATTTTCTTTTTCTTAAAATTCCTTTTTCAAATCATTTTTCTTCCTTTCATCTTATTAAAAGAATGAACCCTAAAATCGTGTAGATCACCCTCGGAAACTACCAATGACAATTCTGCTATAGTCCCATATGACTTTGATAACCCGGTTAATCAAGCCGACGAGGATTGTGATAAAAATGCCGAGCTCCCCGAAGAATTGGAAAGACTGCTCAAGCAAGAGGAAAAGGTCATCCAACCGCATGAAGAATCTGTTGAAGTGGTCAATCCTGGATCAAGCGAGGAAGCCAAGGAAGTCAGAGTAGGCTCAGCTCTACAAGATGAGGTGAAGACAAAATTGATCAAGATCTTGAAGGAGTACATAGATGTGTTCACATGTTCATACCAAGACATACTCAGTCTCGATACTGATATTGTGGTCCACCATTTGCCTCTTAGAGAAGAATTCCCTCCCGTGAAGTAAAAGCTATGAAGGACTCATCCTAGCATGGTTAAGAAAATCAAGGAGGAGGTACAAAATAGCTCAACACCGGTCTCCTAGCGGTCTCCAACTATCCCCAATGGATTGCCAACATTGTGCACATGCCCAAGATGGTCAGAAAGTAAGAATGTGCGTAGATTATAGGGATCTGAATAGAGCAAGTCTCAAAGATGACTTCCCACCACCTCACATTGACGTGTTAGTGGATAACACCACTCAGTTCTCTGTTTTCTCCTTCATGGATGGTTTCTCCGGCTACAACCAGATCTGAATGGCTCAAGAGAATATGGAGAAAACCAATTTCATAACCCCATGGGGAACCTTCAGTTACAAGGTCATGCCTTTCAGATTAAAAAACGCTGGTGCAACATAACAACGAGCCATCGTCACTCTCTTTCACGATATGATTCATAGAGAGATCGAGGTTTACATTGATGATATGATAGCCAAATATTAAACCGAAAAGGAACACCTTGTCAATCTATAAAAGTTGTTCGAGAGGCTAAGAAAGTTCAAATTAAGGCTTAATCCCAAAAAGTGCACTCGACAAATTGCTAGGTTTTATCATCAACCAACGTGGCATTGAGGTGGATCCTGAAAAAGTGAAGGCCATACAAGTTATGCCTGCACCCAAAACTTAAAAGGAAGTCTGAGGATTCCTAGGTAGACTGAACTACATTTCTAGGTTCAAACCACACCTTACGGTCACTTGTGAGTCGATCTTCAAACTTCTTCGAAAGGATCAAGTAGTCATTTGGATTGACGATTGCCAGAGAGCTTTTGAGAAGATCAAGTAGTACTTGCAAGAACCTCATGTTTTGATGCCTCCCGTGATGGGAATACCATTAATCATGTACCTCACCATCCTCGAAGGATCCATGGGATGCGTCCTTGGCCAACACAACAAGACTGGTAGAAAAGAACACATAATATACTACTTAAGCAAGAAGTTCACCGATTGTGAGAGTAGGTATTTGATTCTTGAAAATACTTGTTGTACACTAGTATGGGCTACCAAACGCTTAAGACAGTACATGGTCACTCATACAACGTTATTAATCTCTAAGGTGGACCCTATTAAATACATCTTTGAGAAGCCTCCTTTAACCGGTAGTGTATCCCGATGGAAAAAGACTTTGACCGAGTACGACATCCAACATGTCAATCAAAAGGCCATCAAAGGGAGTGTAATGTCCGACTATCTTGCACATCAGCCCTTGGAAGACTACCAGTCTATACGCTTCGAATTCCCCGATGAGGATATCATGTTGATTCGGGATAGCAACATCCCCGGCCCCGAGGAAGGACCCGAACCTGGATCATGATGGACCTTGGTTTTTGATGGAGGTTATAATGCTCATGGTAATGGCATTGGGTAGTTATCACCTCCCCAACTGGTTTTCACCTCCCCTTCATCGTGAGTTGTATTTTGAATGTACAAACAATATGGCGGAGTACGAGGCATGTATCTTCGGTGTTGAAGCCGAAATATATCTTAGGATCAAAATCCTTGAAGTTTATGGAGATTCAGCCTTGGTCATTAGCCAAGTCAAAGGAAAGTGGGACACTGGAGATCACAAGCTCGTCCCTTACAAGGAGCATGTCTTGGAACAAATCCCTTACTTTGATGAGATCACATTCCATCACATTCATCAAGAAGATAATCAGCTAGTTGATGCCTTGACAACTTTGGCATCCATGTTTAAGGTCAAGTGGAAGAATGAAGCACCATTCTTTCTCCCCAAATACTTGGACGAGGCTTTTACTGTTTGGCGGTCAAAGATGAAGTCGGCGGTTATCCTTGGTTCTATGACATCATGAGATTCCTAGAGTGCCAAGAATATGCAAAGGACGCATCCATCACTAACAAGAAGTATCTTGAAAAATTATCTTCCAAGTTCTTCTTAAATGAAGGGGTACTACACAAGAGAAATTATGATTCGGTTTTGCTAAGATGTGTGAACAAGCAAGAAGCAAACCAAATCATAATGGAAATCCATGAGGGATCTTTTGAAACCCATGCCAATGGACACACCATGGTAAAAAGGATCTTGAGGGACGATTATTATTGGATGACTATGGAGGTTGACTATCACCGCCACGTCCAAACATGCCACAAGTTCCAGATATACGCCGACAAGATCCATGTGCCACTAATGCCACTCAATGTCCTAACATCAACTTGGTCTTTTTCCTTGCATTGACGTGATCGAACGCATAGAGGCAACTGCCCCGAATGGACACCATTTCATCCTTGAAGTCATTGACTATTTCATAAAATGGGTGGAAGCAGTCTCATACGCCAATGTTACCAGACAAGTGGTGGCTCGGTTCATAAGAAAAGAAATCATCAGTCGTTATGGGGTCCCCAATAAGATCATTATTGATAATGGATCTAACCTCAATAACAAAATGATGAAAGAGATATGTCAAAGCTTCAAAATCGACCATCATAACTCATCGCCTTATAGGCCTAAGATGAATTCTTTGTCGAGGCAGCTAACAAAAACATTAATAAAGATCATGCAAAAGATGGTGGAAATCTACACAAATTGGCACGAAATGCTCCCGTTCACATTACATGGCTATCGTACCTCCGTACGTACTTCCACTAGGGCAACTCCTTTCTCTATCGTGTATGGCATGAATATGGTCTTTCCAGTTGAAGTAGAGATTCCTTCCTTAATGACTTTGATCGATGTCAAGCTTGATGAAGCCAAATGGGTGCAAGCCCGACTTGACCAGCTAAACCTCATTGATGAGAAGCGCTTAACATCCATCTACCACAATCAGCTTTACCAAAAGCACATCAAGAGGGAACACGACAAAAAAGTCTTCACCCGCATCCTTGAGGTTGGAGACCTTATATTGAAGAAGATTTTTCCCACTCACACTGATCCAAGGGGAAAACGGATTCCAAATTACGAAGGCCCATATGTTGTAAGGAAGGTCTTCTCTGGAGGAGCTTTGATCCTTGCAACTATGGATGGTGAAGATCTTTCATCCCCTATGAATGCGGATGCAGTAAAAAAAAATACTATGCTTAAAAAAATGAAAAAAGATAGAACCCGATAAGTTGAAAACCCCAAAGGGCGATTATACAAAAATGGGTATCCATATAGAATGAAAAGCCGAAAGGGAGGTCTAGGCAAAAATTAGGGATTTAGTAAAAGCGAGAGGCTGCATCTCGCAAAGAATCTTTTTTCACTCCCTAGTGAGTCAATCCAGTGGCTTCGCCAACAAGTAAATCACGTCACTCTCCTTCCGAAAGCGAAATCAAAGGACGACCAAAGGCATAAAGGCTATAGCAGAGCTGGAATTTGGTGGAAATCCGAGATATTTCATTGCCATAATAGTTTTTCAATTTCTTTTATCCACCAATCACCTCTTTTAAGAATTGCTCCCTCTATACAAAATCACTCATTTTTGGGCCATTTAGCAATAAAATCAGTTCCCTCATTTGTGCTTAATATTTTCCCGCTTTGTCTGTGAAATATGACTTTTTCAAACAAAAAAGAATTAAGGGAAACAACATCGAATTACTTCTCTTTCATAAATAACTAAAGGTAACCGAAAACATGTTTGGTATCCCCGCCTAAAAGTTACACACAGTCTCATGGACTTGGCCAATCAATTCTTCCCCGGTAGAAATCCTTAGTTATTACACCTAGCGCTTGCTTGATATCAGAAACTACAATTATCCGATACCGGAAAGTCAATAGACTTTCCCCAATCAATTTTTCAAGCCCATCCACTATTGGCACTCCTCATACATATATCCCCCGCAGAAGCCCAATCATACTTGACACAACTCACAGACCTTGCATTTGGATAATTCCTCTGCAGCAGCACGAACATACCTCAGCATTTTGCATACATAACATTGCATCATAAGTATCTTCTGAGAACTTTCTCATTTGATTCACCGAAATTCGTAATTTCCCAACCGTTGTTAGGAATTTTCTCCAATATAGTCAATCTTCAATATCTCCCCCCAAGCAGAGTCTGGTATTTCTAGCCATAGGAATCGTCACTTAATTGTATTTTTCTCTCTCAATTGGTTTTCCCTAGAAGAGTCAGGTATTCTTAGCCGTTGCTGAAAGAATCTTCGTTGTACTTCTTCTATTCCTAGAGATCGTCCCAACATTTTCATCCCCGTAGAGTCAGATTTTCTTAATCGTTGTTAAGATTCATCATTGAACTCTGCCATTTTTATTAAGCACGAGGTATTTTGGGCTCATTCCACAAGCCGAGTCAAATATTCGTAGCCATGGCTAACAATCACCTTTTTTGAACTTTCTTCCCCAACATGAGTCAGGTATTCCCATCTTCATAAGGAATCATCATTGATATGCTCTTTTTCCCCAACAGATGTCACGTATTCCAGCAGTTGCTAGGAATCATTAGTTGATTTATGTATTTGCCTCAGCAGAGTCAGGTATTCTAGTCGTTGCTAAGAATCGTCATTGTATCTTCTTGAGAAGTTTATCCCCAGTCAAGTCCGGTATTGCAGCCGTCATTGAGAATCGTCATTGAACAACTTATTTCCCACAAAGTCGGGTGTTCTAGCCATCACTATGAATCGTCACCATATCTTGTTCATCTCCATCTAAGTCAGGTATTCCAGTCGTTGCTAGGAATCATCACTAAACCTAGTTGTTATTTCCCCATCTGAGTCAAGTATTCTAGCCATCACTTCACTAAATTCACATGGTTGACCACCAGTAGATGTCAGCTATTATAGTCGTTGCTAGGAATCGTCGATGAATCTATCTTTTCCCCCATCAGAGTTAGGTGTTCCATCCGTTGTTAGGAATTACCTTCTTTTTTCTCCCCAGTCGTTGCTAAGGGCAGTCGTCCTTTCTTTCTTTCCCAAGATTTGTATTCCCCAATGGAGTTTCTCACATCCGTCTTCTCAAGGTTTTAACATTAAAAGATACTTATGTTGCATACCTCACATTGCATGCATAATCATCATAACCATGCATAATCCCCCTAACAAATCAATTCATATCACCATAATCCCCAACAAAGCAAATTTCCAATTACTCTTAAAAAGTATTTAATCCCCTCCCACCATGAATGTATTAGAAGTTGCTGCTATCCATACCTTCAGCTCCGAGAAGAATAAATATGGGCAGCTGTCATACCCTCAAATTTTCTTCACCCCATATCATCTTATTAAGCCTTAAACCCTCAGCATGCATCCCATATATATCATCTCATATTCATTTGTACTTAATGATCACAATGATCCTCAATCCCAAGGCATGGGATTCATCTGCAAAGCCCAAGGTCCTCTGATCATGTTAGGGTGTGTCTGACCAGTCTCCAATTCTACTTGTTTTCTGACACTCATTTGGCACAATTTCACGAAGTCGGTAACACATTATTCTACCTGTTTTGTTATTCTATTTAATAAATTATATGTTTTCATTTTTATTTCATTTTGTTGATTATCTTTGGTTTGCATCGTTATACTCCATTTTATGTCTCCTTGTGGTAGTTTTACTGGTTTCAGATGTAAGCAAGAATACTGAAGGACTCGATGTTACCACGAAAAATCTCTAAGGCATGTTGAAAGCGTAATTAATGAAGGAGTCCTATGAATGTGGGGGTCATACCCCATCAAAGGAGGAAGAGACGTTGGAGGCAAGCAAGAGTAGAAAAAACACAAATCAAAGAATGAAGCCGACGGGGGAAGGTGGCCTCGTCGACAGGCCATTATGTCGACCAACGCAAGGTTTGGGACTTAAAGAATTATCGTCAATATGCAGAAGACAACATCTCCCTAACGTCTGGGCGGGAGAAATTTGAAATTTAAAATAAATAGCAGTTTCAAAAGGAATAAGAGCGCCATAATGTGGAGCAGTTAGCAAGACATGGGTGCAGCGGTTGTGCAGATCGTGTGACATAACATCTGCTAGTTTCTAGGAGTTTAGCTTATGAGTAGTTTCCTCTAGTTTAGTATAAATAGGAGTATCCCATAAGGGGCTCAAGGTGTTCACTTTGTACTGCGAAATCACTTGTAAGAAAACTTCCCATTCCCAACGCGAGGAAGCAAAGAGTTTTTCTGAGAGTGTTATGTACGTGAATCACCATATTTATTTCAATGCAACTTCCATATTTTTCAACTGTTCCTGTTGAACATTTTATCTTAATTTCTTTTACTTTTGAGTTATCATTTTACGTTGTCGTTTACGCTGTCGACACTATTTCGATTACGATAATAGAATTCACCAAAAGCGTGCTCATCGTATACCTCGTTTGAATGTTATAGCGCTGTCGGTCACGAGTCACATATAGGCGATAACATTGTTTAAAACCATTCGTGGGAAAAAACCCTACGCTTGTTTGACACTTTGTTAGGAGCCGTTCCTCACAAAGTCATTCTGTCGAAGTTTGGACAAGCCTCACTTGCACTAGCACATGTCCTAGGATCAACTGGTCGATCCTGCAAGTAACCCTTCGTTTTAAAGCCTAGGGAGGACCAACGGTTGTTTACCAATTTCCACAGTAAACGAAATGGCACGCCCAGTGGGACGGTGCTAGAGCAGTTGCGAAATTGCATGAAACTTAGAAGTGGCAAGCTATATAGTAAGCCACGAAGTAGTGCGAAAATGTCAAAAACTAACACTGATGAAGTTCCACGAGGAACTTTATCCAATACGGAAACAGTAGTCTCACAGGTTGCCACTTTGCCGCCGATGACAAGTGCAACCCTAACCATGTCGACTACGGGTGCGGTTGGAACATCAATTCCTCAGCCTCCACCGGGAGGTTCAGGATCAATGATAACGATGTTCAGACCTTATGTGCCTGCTTTGGCACCACATATCCGCTTTATGGAATGTCGTATTCCTTAATGCCAGGATATCAGTCAACATCCAGCGCAGCACTGTTTTCAGATACAAATCCTCCCTTGCAAGGATCAGCACAGGGGGGGCAACATAAGGAACACTACTCAGAACAGAACCATGCTATTGTCGAACACCTCAGTAGTAGTGTTGAGACAGCAAATGGACGATAGTAACCATGAATTGGTTAACATGTTGACCAACCAGATGGGCACAATCTTTAATCCACTAATACAAGAATCTACTGAAACAAATAGGCAGGTGGCGAACCAATTGACACGCTTGTGCAATTTTCTGGGGGCACCGACCCGACAGATGATGCCAATGATTAGACCGACTGTTCCTGTGCAGATAGAGATAGGGGCAGCGGAGGAGGAGACAGTCCATGAAGGACAAATCATTAGACCCCTTCAACATCAAGGCGTCGAATCAAGAGTTGTGGGACGTAACTAGATGGTAATGGTTAACCGACATCAGGATGCTGATCAAATCGTCGACCAACATCGATAAGAAGACTTGGCGGTGGAAAATAATTTGACAACTATTGTCGAAAGGATTATGGCTAGAAATGGCATGGATTCTACATTACAAAGGCCATTATACGCTTCCCCGTTAGCTGAATTTATTCTCCAAGCTGAGGCACCTAGGGGGATGAAAGTGCCTAAGTACACTAAATTTGGGGGAGAGTCTGGTGAATCGATAATAGAGCACGTCGCCAGATACTTAACAGAGTCAGGGGATCTAGCTCATAATGAATGCTTAAGAGTAAAAAACATCCCCTCCTCTCTGACCAAGGCTGCCTTCACATGGTTTACTTCGTTGGCCCCAAGTTCAATCGACTCATGGGCCAAATTAGAAAAGAAGTTCCATGAACAGTTTTACGAAGGACACTCCAAAATTAGTTTGGCAGAATTGTCTAGTATTAAGAGAAGGTTTGCTGAAAGTATAGATGATTATCTGAATCGTTTTAGGTCCTTAAAAGCTAGGTGCTTTACGCAAGTGCCAGAACATGAACTAGTTCAAATGGCCGCAGGAGGTTTAGTTTATTCCATTAGGAAGAAGATAGATCCAACTTTTGTGAAAAGTATGTCACAACTGGCTGACAGAGTCCGACATCTAGAACGACTAAGGCTAGAAAAAGTTAGGCACAATAAGTCTAAGAAAGAAAAGGTAGCGTTTGTCGAATATGACGCGACAGACCCAATACGTGAGACCGATTATACTTCATCGACCGAATTAGAAATCGACGTGGCTGAACTAAAGCCAGGGTCCGCCTATGAGTGTCGCTCATTGCTGCCTGCACAAGGAAAAAATCCTGTCAAAAACAACACAGAATTCCCTTCGAAAACTTATACTTTCGACGTGTCGAAATGTGAGGAAATTTTTGACTTATTGGTCAAAGATGGGCAGATGGTGGTACCTCCTAGTACTAAAATACCACCGTTGGAACAAAGACAGAAAAGAGGGTTTTGTAAATATCATAACTATCTTGGTCATAACACCTCTAATTGTTACCTTTTCAGGGATTTGGTTCAGAAAGCGATTCAAGAAGGCATGCTGAAATTTGCTGGCCGCAGAATGAAGATCGACGTTGATCCTCTTCACCAGGAGGAAGCCCTGTTCGTGGAGCCAGTCGAGATTAACATGGTCGAGATAAGAGAATATGATGAGGCCAACATGCTGGAGCAAACTGGGGAAAGCCCAGATGTCGATATAGCTGAAGTTTACCCAAGGGTTGATGAGGACTTGGTGGATTTTCTGTATCGCTGCAAGAACAAGGGTTCACAGGTGTGTCTGTGCCCAAGGTGTGGTGCTGTCACCGACAAAATAGCAGCAGAGAATTTCCAGAAGCTGCAACTGGGTAAAAGCAAAAGGAATGTGTCAACTAGGGGTTACCAGAATGAAAGAGGCTCAAAAAAGGTTGTGGGAAATAACCCAACAAGGCCTAAAAGCTTCGTGCCGTCGGCAAGTACTCCTAGGGGTACTTGGATTAATCCTCAGGAAAGACAAGACACCCCACAAGGGGTTGCTGCTGATGCTAGAAGAGGTCTAGCAGTTAACTACAGGCGTGAATTTAAGTCTAAAAAGAGGACTCATATCTCTGAAAACTATTTGGGAAAGAACCCCATGTCGAGGACTCAATGGAGACGTTTTTAGAGGCGTAAACAGGCTGAAAGAGACGCTGCAAGAGGCATGACCAGCAAGGCGAATAATGGGAACAAAATTGTTGTGAAAGTCGACACAGCGGCGAAGGAACGGATAAGAGAGTATGTCTGTCGACCAGCTGAAAAATGTTCTGATGAAGTGACTGATGACTTCAATTCAGAATCTGAAGCAAGCCTCGACATCTTGGTCAACATGGTGTCAATCCTACCACAAGAATACAAGTGTGTGACTGAAGTCGAAGGGTCGGTGGACAATGCTGATGCTGAAGAAATGGCTTTGCACCAACCAAGATGCTATTTTGTGTTGAACGATGGTTCTGCTGAAAGCCAAGAGGCAGTGTTCGAAAGACCAACGATGAACATGAAAAACCATTTGAAACCACTGCTGATCAGGGCAAAAGTGGAAGGCGTGACTGTCAATAAAATTTTGGTCGATTGTGGTGCCCTGGTCAACATCATGCCATACCATATTTTGAGGAAGATTGGCAAATATGATACCAACCTCAGGTCTAATAACGTGGTCTTGTCGGACTATGGAGGAAAGACGAAAAGCGCCATGGCAGTGATTATGGTGAATGTCACAGTAGGTTCAGTGACCAGACTGACACTATTCATGGTGATAGACGCTAAGCCGAGTTACAACTTGCTACTTGGTAGAGAGTGGTTACATGGCGTCAGAGTTGTACCATCTTCAGCACACCAAAGGCTGGTGATTTGGAGAGAGGATGGGGTGGCCGAAAATATCGAGGCCGACCAAGGATATTTTATGGCCGATGTGAATAATGTTGGCAAGAAGGAGTTTGAAAGAAAGCTGGCCAACATCTCTCCTTGCTTCCCAGCTGAGGATGTATATGCTAATCTAAGTGAAGCTTTCGTCTCTCTAACTTTACATGAGACTCACGACTTCATTTGGGATGTGGAACGCTTAGATGATCCACCATACACAGGTATCCGGCCGACAAGCTGGAGGGACATTAATGATGATGTATGAGTTAGAAGCTCTAAGAAAGATTTCGGCATACGTTGCCGAGAACATAATAAAGTCGGCTTTAGAGGCTGAAGAAAACATGGTTGCTGAAGCCTGTGTGTTGAATAAAGGGGGCATATGGCTATTGGGCCAAAACCCCCAGACAAACCAACTTTGTCCAAAAGGAACGTCGACATGCAGCGTCTGGACTGCATTTACGATAGTGAACCTTTAGGGTTCAAAAAAGACCCAAAGGCACCAGAGAAAATCCGACCAAAAGACCCCTTGGAAGAAGTCGACCTTGGCGAGAATGGCGAGAAAAGGCCAACATATATAAGCGCCAACATCGACAACGAACTAAAGTCTGAGGTAATATCCATACTTAACGAATTTAGAGATTATTTTGCTTGGGATTATAATGAAATGCCTGGTTTAAGTAGAGATTTGGTCGAGTTAAAGCTGCCCATAAAAGCTGGAAGAAAGCCAGCGAAGCAAACGCCCAGGCGTTTCGCCCTAGAGATCATGGCAAAGATAAAAACAGAAGTAGAAAGACTCCTGAAAAGCAAGTTTATTCAAACTGCAAGGTATGTCGAATGGTTGGCCAATATTGTGCCAGTCATAAAGAAAAATGGGTCTTTAAGAGTATGCATTGATTTTAGGGATCTAAATGTTGCCGCCCCAAAAGATAAATATGCCATGCCCGTGGCTGAGATGCTGGTCGATTCGGCCGCTGGTTTTGAATATTTAAGCATGTTAGATGGTTATGTTGGATATAACCAAATTTTTATTGCAGAAGAAGATGTGCCGAAGACGGCGTTTCGATGTCTAGGAGCCTTAGGGACATATGAGTGGGTTGTCATGCCATTCGGTCTGAAAAATGTTGGAGCCACATACCAGAGGGTAATGAACTCAATGTTCCATGATTTCGTTGAAGATTTCATGCAAGTCTACATTGATGACATTGTGATAAAATCCAATGGTCGACATACTCACGTCGAACATCTTCGAAAAGCCTTTCTAAGGATGAGGAAATGTGGATTAAAAATGAATCCACTAAAATGCGCTTTTTGTGTGCAGGCAGGCGACTTCCTTGGTTTTGTGGTGCATAAAAAGGGTATTGAAGTAAACCAAAGCAAAACAAAATCCATTATGGACGTCAAGCCTCCGTCGACCAAAAAGGAGCTGCAATCTTTTTTGGGAAAAATAAATTTTCTTAGAAGATTCATATCAAATCTAAGTGGCAAAACAAAAGCGTTCTCCCCACTACTTCGACTGAAGAACGAAAATTTCAAATGGCAGGATGCACACCAAGAGGCTTTCGACAAAATCAAAGAGTATTTGACTAGGCCTCCAGTATTGGCCCCTCATGTTAGGCATAGGCCAATGAGACTGTATATTGCATCCTCAGAATCGACTATAGGAAGTATGTTAGTCCAAGAGGATGAAAAATGCGTCGAAAGACCTGTGTATTACCTTAGTCGAGTGCTTAATGATCCTGAAACTAGGTATAGTGATATAGAAAAACTATGTCTATGCTTGTATTTCTCTTGTACGAAATTAAAGCAATATATCAAGCCTGTTTATGTGTACGTATCTTCCCACTTTGATATTATTAAACACATGTTATCTAAACCAATTTTGCATAGTCGAATTGGAAAATGGGCTTTAGCGTTAACAGAATACTCCTTGACATACGTACCCTTGAAAGCGATGAAAGGGCAGGTAGTAGCAAACTTTCTGGTCGACCATTCAATGGTCGAAATGGCGTAGAATTACGTAGATTTAGCACCATGGAGGCTATACTTCGATGGGTCAAGACATAAGTATGGATCTGGGATAGGAGGAGTCATAATTTCTCCAGATGGAATTCCAGCAGAGTTCAAATACAAAATCGAAGGGATATGCACCAATAATGAAGCAGAGTATGAGTCACTGATCACCGGACTTGAACTACTGCTAGAATTGGGGGCAAGGAATGTCGAAATTATGGGAGATTCGGAGTTAGTGATTAAACAAGCATCGAAAGAGTATAGGTGTGTTAAAGAAAATTTGATCATGTAGTTCATGGTCACCATCAAACTACTCAAGAGGTTTGAGCAAGTCAATCTCCAACACATACCACGGCAAGAAAACCGAAGAGCAAACGATTTGGCGCAGGAGGCTTCAGGGTATAAAACGTCGAAAGACCAGGACAAAGAGATCCAAGTAAGAGAGAAAGTACGAGCGACAGTGTTGTCACCGTCAGATCTGGCGATCGTGAAGTTGGGGGCAGTAGATAAAAATCATTTTGAAATTCTGGCTATCGACGACGAGGGAGGGAGTGATTGGCGTAAACCCTTAGTTGATTACTTACGTAATCCCGTGGGGTCGACAGATCGAAAGATAAAGTATAGAGCCCTTAGCTACATCTTGGTAAATGATGAATTATTCAAAAAGACAGTCGAAGGAGTGTTATTAAAGTGCCTGGGGGAAAGTGAGGCATACGTGGCTGTGTCAAGCATACATAGCGGGGCGTGTGGGGCACATCAAGTAGGTTTGAAGATGAAGTGGCTCTTGATGCGTTCAGGAGTTTATTGGCCTTCAATGCTGAAAGATTGCATTGAATTTGCTAAAGGCTGTCAAGAATGCCAATTGCATGGGGGCATACAGCATGTGCCTGCAAGCGAGCTACACACAATTGTGAAACCCTGGCCATTTCGAGGATGGGCTTTGGACGTTGTAGGAGAAATAAGGCCAGACTCGTCGAAACAACAAAGGTATGTGTTAGTCGGTATCGACTATTTCACAAAATGGGTCGAAGCCGTAGCATTAACAAATGTGGACCAAGAGGTTGTGATAGACTTTGTCCAGAGTTACATCATTTGCAGATTTGGCATCCAAGAAAAAATCACAACCGACCAGGGGTCAGTTTTCACTGGTCGAAAAGTGCAAGAATTTGCAAAAGAAATGGGAATCAAGTTACTGACATCTACCCCCTATTACGCACAGGCGAATGGCCAAGTCGAAGCTGCTAAGAAGGTGATCATCAGCCTAATAAAGAAACACATAGAAAAGAAGCCAAGAAATTGTCATAAGACGTTAGACCAAGCCTTGTGGGCATGTCGAATGTCACCAAAAGAAGCAACTGGAACAACCCCATTTCGACTGGCTTATGGGCATGACGCAGTATTGCCAGTAGAAATTCAGGTCCAGGCGGTCAGAACCCAAAGGCAGTATGAAATACCTTCTGAAGAGTACTGGAGTATGATGACAGACGAATTAGTCGACGTAGATGAAGAAAGAATGTTAGTATTAGACTCTCTACAAAGACAGAAAGAGAAAGTCGCCCGGGCCTACAATAAAAGGGTGAAAGGGAAAGTGTTTGCTGTCGACGATCTGGTTTGGAGGGTGATCCTGCCTATGGACAGAAATGATAGAGTTTTGGGTAAGTGGTCCCCAAATTGGGAAGGAACGTTTAAGGTTTTGCAGACCTTTTCTAATAACGCCTACGAGGTCAAAGAGTTGGCACCAGACCGGCGGATTTTAAGAGGGAATGGAAAGTACTTGAAAAAATATAGGCCTCTCCTTCAAGAGGTCAAAATTTTGGCAGACTAAAATAAATGTCGAAAGAATAAAGTTGGAGATAGTTATTTTAGATACCAGCTGCAAAGGCACAGAAAATAAGTATACAATGCTAAAGGTAAGAAAAATAACATTAATGTGGCAAGAAGCCATTGTTTAAACATTACAAAAAAATTGTACAATCAATAAAACCGGTCAAATCTGGCCGAACTTGGATTGGAAAGATTTAAGTTCAAAATTATAGTGCAAAGACGCAGGCTCGAAGGTGTCGGCATAGGCTTTAAGCTCTTCAAGCTTCCCTTCGACGGCCATGAGTTCTTCACTGAGCGCTAAGGCGTCACTGGTAGTTTGTTCCACAGTGGCCTGAGCAGGTTTTAGCACTTTGTCGATAAAACAGGACTCCTCCTTAACAATTGATTCCAACTCATTATCCAAAGTGGCAATTTGACGCCGAAGGGCATCGATTTGTTGACGTAGTTCAATGGCCATTGCTTGTTTGGAAGTCAATTCCTTCTGCCACTCCTCCATAGCCCCCAACATACTGATAACTTCCACGTCGGCATGCATCACCAACTCCCATTTCTCCTTCACAGAGGCCTCAGTATCAGCAATTTGGCTCTCAGTGTCCCGAACGTTATCAATATGGCGCAACATAGGCACCAAGATTTGTTCTAGAGCCGCCATTGCACGTTTGGCATAATCAGAGAGTTGGAGATCCTTTAGCTGGGCAAGTGCGCTCAGGATCTCTGGACTAACATCAGGTTCATGTATGAGCACAAAAGGAAGTTCAGGATTTAAGGCGTGAACGTGGATTTTATCCATGAGAGCTTTAGCCTTCGTCGCCTCAGGGCCCACTTTGCCAGAATGGAGTTGATCAGAGTCTGAGGAGACATCACGTGATTTCACCAGACTGTGAAGCCTGGCAATTACTTCTAAAGCAGAAGGCTTGATCGTCAGCCCCGCGAAGGTCGAAGGAGAAGCTGCTGACGGAGAAGTAATTTGAGGAGGGGGAGAAGCAGTCGACAAAGGAGTAGCCTAGAAGGATTGTTGTTTGTTGGTGTCGACACCGACTGGCTCTCGTGGATCCTGCAAGGAAGCTGAAGAGAGACTCGAGTCAGAACTAGTTGAACTGGAGTCCAGATGCGTCGCAGGACTAGTGACCGAGTCAGAGTCACTCTCACTAATATGGAGAGGAAATTCAATGGACTCACCAGCGGTGTCAACAGATTGAAAGGGGCGAGCTGGAGAAGAAACCGGCAACGCGGGAGTATAGTCAGCGACAGGTTGAGTTGGCTCAGTAGAAGCATCAGCCTGCAGAAAGAAAAATGTGTAAGAGAAGCGCAATAAAAATCCAAATAAATAAATAGGAAATGGGTAAATACCTGTGTCGATGCAGGGGAGACTGCATCCTGATTTGTGTTCCCCAAGGCAGTAGCAGGGGAGAGACCAATCGACGGTGAAGCTCCCACGGCTGGAGCAGGGACCGTACCAAGGGTGGAAGTGTCGACCACAGGGGTGTCGGCATCTTCGACAGGAACCTCTGAAGGAGGCATTGTATGGTGCCTCTTCTTTTTGTTTTTGCCACTCTTGGAAGGAGAGTCATGTTTCTTCCTCTCGTGGCCATGGTGGATTTTGGATTTATGTTGGGAGGTGTGTTGGAGACACGAAGAGAGGTTATAAGCAGATAGTCTAGCCAAAAGAGCGGACAAGCCGACAAGAAATTCCTCAGAGCCTGTGGGGGAAGAGCGTTTGTGTTTCTTGGATTTTTTGGAGTGAGAGGAGACAGTAGGTTCTGTCGGACGTGGTTGACCCTGCACATAAGTGAGACATTAGTGACCACGTAATATTTCCCTTAAGAAGGCACAAGAGCGAATAGAAATGCTTTAGAGAGGGGTATATAGAAGAACTGGGTTTCCTCAAGACTTGAGCAATAGAGCGCCCATCATCGTCAGCAGATTGCTCAGAAGCAGCCTGAAAGAGAGGAAAGGATGGCTAAGAATAAAAGTAAAGGTCAAAGGAAATAGTAATTCAGCCAGAGTCGAACCTGAGCCTTTTGTGTCGAAGGAGCAGGTTGGTCAGCAGATGCAGAGCCTGCAGGATTTAGTGGGAGCGCTACAAATAAATAAAGGAAACGCAAGTAAGTGACGAGATTCATCTAAAAGGGAGTGTTAAAATTTCCAGAGAAGTGTTACCAAGTTGCGTGGTTTCGAACACGCTAACATATTGAGGATCAATATCAAGCGGTCCTGAGTATTCAGGCAGATAATACTTCGTTGGGACCACTCTGTCGGCTTTTCTCTTTTTAGAGGCATTTTGTATGTACGAAATGGGACAATAGAACCACACCGGAACCAAATGACCAAAGGCCAAAGCCAATGGACTAGATGGCAGAGGAGGGAATTTGAGTTTTCCAAAGTGAAGGGCGTAAAGATATTTGTCTTTCACATAACCAGGGATTTTGAGTTTCGAATGTTACTTTCGCTTTTAGTTCGACCGCAGCCTCCCAGATGGTCCCACGAAGATTATCTGGTCGATACACAACTTGGAAATAATTCTGGAAAGCACGAATTTGTTTGACATGAAGAGCCTTACATTTGGTCGACTTCGCCTGCAAACAAACAAAAGCCTCAGCTAATTCAGAAAGTTTGGCATCAGGATCGCCAACATAAAGGGTAAAATAGGACTGCCACCAATCATGGAATTCTTTGGTACAGTAGTAGGCTGGTCGAAACGGGAGAGAAGGAAGACGTGGTCGGTTTTTCCAAATGTTTTCAAGTTCCTCTTTGACCTCGCTCCAAGGTTGGCCGCAGAGGATATTGGCAAGTAACTCTTGAGAGGAAAACAGAGATTTGGGGATGAATTGGCAAAGGACAAATTGCCTGGCCACAAGGTTAGGCTGATAAGCCACTAGGCCAGGATTGTTGCTGGCAGTCTCCGCCGACAAGAAGCGAGGGACCAAAAAACGCCTCCAAATAAGGAAGGATTCATTCCTATATTCCCCGTCAGCCGGAGGGAAAGGTCTAGTGAGCCACTCAGAACCCTCAGTTCGATGGCTAAAAGGGGCCATAGAGGGTAGGAAATCGACACGAATCAAAATGATGTTGAAGATGAGTTGAAACACTTGAAGGTCTGGGAAATTCTTGTCGATGGGTGTCAAGGGGATCAACCGTTTACAGATAAGATGTTGTTCCTCTAGGGGACACGCAACCCTCCTCATTCCATAGGGGGTTGCGTCTTTGGAGAAAGTGGCATTGAGCCACAATTGCAGAAACCAGAAAGGGCCATGGACCAATACGTTCTTCTTTTTGGAGTTCTCAGGGTCGAAGAGTCTAATCTGGCAGACAACCTCAGACAGAGACTCGTAGAGAGAGGCTAATATCAGTTGGCCCAAGGCAACGTCACGCTCTTGGTGCAATTGGGTTGCCAGGAGAGCAAAATGCTTGGCTACCTGCATAGACCTTGAGCAGAAAACAAAGCGGGACAGCCAAAGGGTCAAGAAAGCCACATGTTCCTCGTCGGTCACAGGGCCTGCAGAAGTGGCGTGATGATCAATAAAGTTGTTGTATGTTGGTTTGAGAGAGTCACCAATGTCAAACCTCAAGGAAACTGGCGTTACAGCTTCGCAGTCGAAAACTTCGCCAGTTGGTCTCAAGCTAGTGATGGCAGCAATGTCTAGAAGTGTCGGCGTGATCATGCCACACTTAGTATGGAAGGAGTTGGTCGAACTCTCCCAGAATTGAAGGGCGGATAATAACATGCCACGGGACTAGGGAGGGCCACAGCGGGCAATCTGTAAAAGGGTATAGATGTTTGTCCTTTTCCAGTGGTCGATTTTCTCCGTTTCCAAACGGTTCATCCAAGCACAAAACTTAGGACAGTTCCTGGGAGGAGCAGTCCTGAAGTTCCTATCGACAGTATCGAAGGGAGAAGGGTTGTTGAGCGGAAATCACAGGTTCAAAAATGTGACTGGCGGGAAAAAGGGAAGAGTCGTTTTTGGTAACCTCTGGGTGTCGATTTGCTGGGAGAGGACCTAGGAACGCTAAGGGTTCATTAGCCAGAGAGAGAGGAATCAATACCTGAGAACGCCATATCTTCTCCTTTTCTTCTGCCAATGGAGGCTCAGGAACATACTCCCTACCATTAATGTTGATGGGACGTGTGAGTGTAGCAGCAAAAGGTTTGTTAGAGCTTGCCATGGAGAGAACAAAAGATTCTTGCGTTGAGGAGTAGAAGAGTTTTCACAAAAAGCAGAAAAACAAGTGAATGCTAAAACAAGAGAGCGAAAAAAGAGAAGAAGAAGAAAGAATGAGGGTTTTATAGAGCTTAAACCCTGAGCAGAGAAGAGGGAGCGGTTGAACTTCCATGGCCGACACGTATACCCATGTTCCCACGCCTACAAACACGTGGAGGAGAGAAGGCAAGCGAAAAGACAAACACGTTTAGTCATGAAGACGTGAAATGACGTAGACTTGATTTTGTGCGTCTCGAGGAGAAAAAGAAATGTTCGTCATGATGGTACGACGTCACCCACGTGGGGTAAACAGAGGTCCCACTAAGTAGAAGCGGAAACAGTAGGGGCTAAATCGACAGTTTCAGAGATGCCATCATCTCACCAACTTCGACAGTCGAAAATGGCATCTCTGGGGGGCATTTTGTTACCACGAAAAATCTCAAAGGCATCTTGAAAGCGTAATTAATGAAGGAGTCCTATGAATGTGGGGGTCATACCCCATCAAAGGAGGAAGAGACGTTGGAGGCAAGAAAGAGTAGAAAAAACACAAATCAAAGAATGAAGCCGAAGGGGGAAGGTGGCCTCGTCGACAGGCCATTATGTCGACCAACGCAAGGTTTGGGACTTAAAGAATTGTCGTCAATATGCAGAAGACAACATCGCCCTAACGTCTGGGCGGGAGAAATTTGAAATTTAAAATAAACAGCAGTTTCAAAAGGAATAAGAGCGCCATAATGTGGAGCAGTTAGCAAGACATGGATGCAGCGGTTGTGCAGATCGTGTGACATAACATCTACTAGTTTCTAGGAGTTTAGCTTATGAGTAGTTTCCTCTAGTTTAGTATAAATAGAAGTATCCCACAAGGGGCTCGAGGTGTTCACTTTGTACTGCGAAATCACTTGTAAGAAAACTTCCCATTCCCAGCGCGAGGAAGCAAAGAGTTTTTCTGAGAGTGTTATGTACGTGAATCACCACATTTATTTCAATGCAACTTCCCTATTTTTCAATTGTTCTCGTTGAAAATTTTATCTTAATTTCTTTTACTTTTGAGTTATCATTTTATGTTGTTGTTTACGCTGTCGACACTGATTCTATTACGATAATAGAGTTCACCAAAAGCGTGCTCGTCGTATACCTCTTTTGAATGTTATAGCGTTGTCGGTCACGAGTCACCTATAGGCGATAACATTGTTTAAAACCATTCGTGTGGAAAAACCCTACGCTTGTTCGACACTTTGTTAGGAGCCGTTCCTCACAAAGTCATTCTGTCGAAGTTTGGACAAGTCTCACTTGCACTAGCACATGTCCTAGGATCAACTAATCGATCCTGCAAGTAACCATTCGTTTTAAAGCCTAGGGAGGACCAGCGATTGTTTACCAATTTCCACAGTAAACACTCGCCAAGGGAATCGGACGTTCCGGGCTCATCGAAAGAAGAAATTTGACGATACAGTAGCCCTGACACGGTCCGTGTCAGGAGAAGAGGAGCCAGGGCCAAAAACAGGGAGTTGACACGAGTGCCCGTGTCACCTAACACAACCCGTGTCAGCCACCCTGGAAGGGGCGTGTTGGACCCTTGCAACCAGACATCCAACACGATCGGCCGTGTTGACTGACACGACCAATGTTGGCTTGGACACCTCATTTTCCAGTTTTTGTTGTATTTTGGCATGGCTGATCCTAGAGGGCATTTTGGACTTTTTCTACATCAAATATTTGATCAGAAACTATTTAGGGGATTTTTGAATATGGAGAAAAGGACTTTTACATAGAGAGAGATTTGAGACGATAAAGATTGAAGCGATCAAGAGCGGTGAAGAATGAAGGTCATTCAAGAGCGGATGCGATTGAAGATCAACGAGATTCCCTTACTTTTGTAATGTCTAAATTTTATGTTGTATCTTATTTGAATAATATGAGTGGCTAAACCCCCTAATGCCATGGGGTGTCCCTGAATTGATCGTGTAATGACTGTGAATTGATAATTTCCTTAATATATGATGTTTGTTGTCAATTTCACTGTGCAATATTTGTAATGCTTTCTTTATCAGAAAAATAAGGATTGTTATATGGTTAATAATTTGCGAGATTGCAATTGTTAAGATTTTTGTATAGTGAAACTATAGTAGATATCACCTAGGGCTAGGGATACCCTATGGTTACCGGTTTTATCTTGTTAATTTTGTATTGTTTGGCTTCATTATAATCGCCTAAGGACTTAGAGATTAGAATGAATGATCAAAGGTTTCCCACTGAGGTCTTAGGAGGAAACAATTTTAAGATATGGTAATTGAACATTTTGAATTGTTTAAGGAGATATACATTCAAGGTCATTACAGGAGATATTCATACACCATCCTTGGCATATTATTATAATTTGTGATAAAGATTTATTCTGCTTTCTTTTCTCATTCCCTTATACAGTGACTTTTTACAAAACCCCAACTATTTATTTTGTTCAATTGAGTCACAATTTAAACTTGTACTACTGCACAGTCCTCGAGATCGATCTTTGGGAAACATCCCTCTTATTACTACATTGGCCAAATAGTACACTTGTTATTTTCCCGATCAAGTTTTTGGCGCCGTTGTTGGGGACTGCCAAATATAAAGTTTAAATTATTTCAATTGAAATTTTGTTGCTCTACAACTAAAATTTATTTTCTGTTATTTTAATAATTTATTTTGATTAATATCAACTAATTTGTGTCTGATATTTGTATGCGAGGTAAGGCCTTAGCTGATTTCCTTTTGACGTAGAAATCGAAAGAACTTTGCGGGCCAGACTCAAACAAGCTCGATTTGCAAGACTGGAATCAGACGAAGAACAACCTTCCACTCATTCAGGTTCAGATTCTGGTTCAGAGAGAGATCAAAACAATGGGCGAGAATCCACTGCCACCAGAAAGATTGTTGGGTGACTATGGAGGTGCAAATGCACCAACCAACAGATTAACAATTGTCAACCAACCAGTGAACGTGGCTAATTTCCAGTTACATCCTAGTACTATTAATCAGCTTGAAAGGAAGCATTTCACTGGAAAGGTAAATGAAGATGCAAACAAGAATTTGCAGAGGTTTCTGACCATGAGCAACACTCTAAAAATTGATGGTCACACCGAAGAAGCTAAGAAGTTGAGAATGTTCCCGTTCACCTTAGAGGAAGAAGCCGAAGAATGGTTCTATTCTCTACCTGCCGGTAGCATCACATCTTGGGAAGAGATGGAAAAATCCTTCCTGAATGAGTATTATCCAGCGTCGATTTTTCTGCGGAAGAGGTATGAAATTCTGAATTTTAAGCAGAAGGACGGGGAAACTTTGGGAGACGCCTACAAGAGATTCAAGAGAGTCCTGGTCGCCTACCCAACTCATAATATGGATCCAACCAAACAGATGCAGATGTTTATGAATGGTCTCAAAATAAAGACCAAACAGTTGATTGGTATTGCATCCGGTGGCTCTACTAATTTCTCAATAGCCACCAGTATCAAGAAGATCATTGAAGCTATTGCTGCTAATGAGCACTTGGAGTTGTACGATAGATGTCAAAGTAAACCAGAAGGGATTATCGATTTAAATCTGGAAACCAATAAAATCTGTATCAAAGATACTATAACTGCTGAAGTTTAGAAGAAGTTGAAGACGATGAATATAGGTACCCAATAGGTGGCACAGGTCTAACCGGCTCCTACTATTTGTTGTGAAATTTGTAATGGTCTGCACCAAACGGTGTATTATTTTACAGTACCTCAACAGGTGGAGGAAATTAAATTTTTGGAAGAATCATCTCAACTTCTCGTGGAAAGACCAAAAAGGGAACGCTCCTTAACACGATCAATACCAAACTCAATATCAACAACAGCAGCAACAACAAGCCCCTAAGAAAGTTGATTGGGAGATTGCCATTGAAAGAATGGCAACTCATAATGTTCAATTCCAAGAAGAAACCCAAAATAATCAGAAAAACACCACAACATCCATAAAAAATCTTGAAGTCCAGATGGGTCAAATAGCACAGCAATTAGCCTTGAGTTCTCAAGCACAAGGTGCTCTACCTAGTCCAACTGTGACAAATCCTAGAGAGCGTAATAATGTGAGTGTTGTGACAACAAGAAATGGAAAATTTGATGAAGTAGTTGAGGAGATGGATGAAGAGGAAGATCAATTGATCGAAGTGGATCTTGAGATCAAAGAAAATGAAGTTGTGAGGGAAGAAGTGGTGGCACCGAAACCAGTAGTGAAAGAAACAGTCATTGAGCCTAAGCCGGTTGTTAGGCTTCCTTTTCACACCAGAAACAAGAAAAAGGGGAAACATGAGAAAAACTTTGAAAAGTTCCTAGAGTTGTTCAAGAAGCTAGAGATTAACATTCCGCTGTTGGAAGAACTTGAACAAATGCCTACTTATGCCAAGTTCATGGAGGACATCATTTCTAAGAGGTGTGCCATCGACACCAACCCGATTATTCTTACCGAAACTTGTAGTGCTATTTTGTAGGGTATGAAGATCCCAATGAAGAAGAAAGATTGAGGAGCGGTCACTATTCCTTGTACCATTGGAGACAGATCATTCAAAAAGGCTATTATTGATTTAGGAGCAAGTGTTAGTTTCATGTCGTTATCCATTTACAAGAAGCTTGGTATAGGGGTTGTGCAAGATACCAGGATGACACTCCAATTCGCCAATCATTCGTTCAAGAAACCGTATGGTATTGTTGAAGATGTTCTGGTGAAAATTGACAAGTTTGTATTCCCGGTGAATTTCGAGATTCTAGAAATGCCTGAAGAGGAAGAGATCCCTCTCATCCTTGGGAGACCTTTTTTAGAGATGGGAAGATGCTTGACCAACATAGAGGAAGGGACTATGATGCTGAAGGTTTATGATGAGGAATTAAAGATTGATGTTCGAAACACCATGAAGTACAAAGATGATATTTGTACCAGCCATAATATAGAGGTTCCGGATCAAGTATGACGTATGATAGTCCTTTGAATGCACCACAATTACCTTTGGAAAGAGTGTTGAGTTTGTCCATTTCTGATAGTGATAAAGATGTGGACAACGGGGAATCCGAAGTGATGGCCTTGATGGACGCACAACCCCCATGGAAAGGATCTCGACCACACCGGTGGGAAGATTTACGACTACCTCAAACTAGTGAAGAGGATAAAGAGCCCAAGAAGGGAACGGAGTTGAAACAACTTCTTGAGAATCTCAAATATGTCTTTCTCGACTCTGAAGGTAAATTCCCAGCTATCATAAATTCGAGCCTCAAGAATGTCCAAGAAGAGAAGCTCATCCAAGTCCTAAAAAAATACAAAAATGCTATTGGATGGGCAATTGAGGATTTGAAAGGTATTATCCCTACTTTGTACATTTCTCATGGAAGAAGACCATAAACTGGTGGTCCAACTGCAGAGAAGACTCAACCCAGCAATGAAAGAAGTAGTTCGGAAAGAGGTGGTGAAATTGTTAGACGCAAGTGTTATATGTCCTATTTCTGACAGCCCTTGGGTGAGTTCGGTGCATGTGGTCCCCAAAAAAGGGGGGACCACTGTAATAAGAAATGAAAAGAATGAGTTAATCTCTACAAGGACAATTACCGGGTGGCGCGTGAGTATTGACTACAAGAGGTTAAACATAGCGACTAGGAAGGACCACTTCCTGTTTCCATTCATTGACCAAATGTTGGAAAGGTTAGCTGGACATGATTACTACTATTTTCTAGATGGATACTCCGGGTATAATCAGATTGCAGTTGCTCCAGAACACCAAGAGAAGACAACATTCACATGCCTGTATGGCGTGTTTGCATACCGAAGAATGCCATTCAGGTTGTGTAATGCTCCAACCACCTTCCAATGCTACATGACTTCCATTTTCGCTGACATGCTTGAAAAGCATATGGAAGTGTTCGTGGATTACTTTTCGGCATCGATTGTTATTGCCCCAGATTGGTCTCTTCCGTTTGAGATCATGTGTGATGCTAGTGATATTGTTGCAGGGGCAGTTCTAGGACAACAAATAGAGAAGTTGCTACATGTCATTTACTATGCTAGTCACATGCTTAACCCTGCACAGATGAACTATGCAACTACTGAGAAAGAGTTATTGGTCGTTGTTTATGCATTTGACAAATTCAAGAAATACTTGTTAGGATCGAAGGTTGTCGTTTATACTGACCATGCCGCTTTGAAATATTTGTTTGCTAAACAGGATTCTAAGTCGAGGCTTCTCAGGTAGATCTTACTCCTCCAAGAATTTGATGTAGAGATTAGGGACAAAAGGGGATGTGAAAACACAGTAGCAAATCATTTATCCTGAATGTCACCAATTGAAGAAACAGAGGAGAAGAGACCAATAAAGGATGAGTTCGTTGATGAACACATCCTCGCTGTCATCGGTATCCCGTGGTTCACAGACTATGTGAATTATCTGGCGGGGGGTGTAATCCCTAACGATTTTGATTCTAACAAAAAGAAAAACTTTGTTCATGATTGCATGTTCTACTTGTGGGATGACCTATTCCTATACAAGAGAGGAGTAGATGGGCTGGTCAGAAGATGCGTCCTGGAAGAACATCAGCAGGAAACACAGGACTTTTTCGGTCCTTCCAAACCATGTCTACTCTATTGTCAATAAAAATATGATTTTCATCATGAATTCGATAATGATCCCAGAAGTGGAAATGCTACATAACCTCATTACTAATGGGTTATCAGTTATTTAAAGATTGAAAGGCT
This sequence comes from Lathyrus oleraceus, assembly GCF_024323335.1. NCBI lineage: Eukaryota > Viridiplantae > Streptophyta > Magnoliopsida > Fabales > Fabaceae > Lathyrus > Lathyrus oleraceus. The sequence goes on along the minus strand of NC_066581.1, from coordinate 397,505,818 downwards.
TTAATGAATGCACAAACCCTCAGACCATCATGACACGCCTTAACAGACTCAAGATCCTCCATATGTAACACAGAAGAGGAGGGACCGATACCATCCTCCCTGACAAAGGGATGAATTGGGATCATCCCTCTGACTCCTTCTGTAGAAGCATTTGTGTTTCCATAAAAGATGGGACTTAAGGTTTGCTATCATCTTCGAATGAACCTCCATTATGTTCAAAATTATCGCTAAGAACAACGAGGTTTGGAATGGGGTGGGCAACTCCCAAAGGATCAGGATTCAACATTTATAGGTAGACTAGCCTAATGCGAGATGAAGCATCGCTTATATTGTCACCACTTGATATTTCTATGACATTCTCTGGTTCACCCCTACATATTCCATGTCTAAAATAAATGATACAAAGAAATATCTACAAATGAGAAAGATAGAAGTGTTACTTGCAAAATTGGAAGTTTGAAGGGAGAAGTACGATGAAAGGTTGCATTAAAACTGCGATGAACCAAGGTTACACAAAATCCAAAAGAAGAAATGAATAAGTAAAATGGGATTCGCTAAGACTCATGGAAGAAGAATTAAAAGTTTGTTAAAGTAAGAGAAAAAACATAGTTTACACAAAGAGTGGAAACGTTCCTTAAAAGGTGAAATGACATTTATATAGTGAAGTGAGATAGACAAATCAACAATCTAGAATAAGGGAAATCAGACATATGAAAAGAAATAGTCAAATTTGCCTCAAAAGTACCACAATGCTCGAGTACGCATGAGCAATCTATGGGGAGAGTCATGTGCTACTCTAGGAGCCTAGAGTCATGTGTAAGGGCAATCCTACGGAACATCACAATAATGAGACTGGCATTTCATGCACCTAATCTCAAGGTCACTCAATCCGACTACATAGATCTTTTGCACTTCTGCAAACAAAGAATCCGTCTAGAGGATTCGAACCTAATGTGACACCAGCCTGATATTCCGGAAGACTTTCCAATACTACATTATGACAAGTCTTATGTAGTGACAGCTGTTTCAGACCAACTAGAGGTGAAATAACAGAAATACTTAATCATCGTTACAAATTTATAAGGTGTTGCAACATTTTAATCTGAAAATTGTAACATTTTAAATCTAAATATAAAGCTCTCTAAATTAAATTGCTTCTTATTTCAAAATCTAAATGGTCCCATCATAAATAGTTTTAAAATCACCTCAAGGTTGAAGTAGGAGAAATGGTCCCCTCAATTCATCGTCATCCATCCTCTCTCTTTTATCATTTCTTAGTGAAATCTTTGTGTCTCATTAAAAGAAACAAAACCCTCTCATGCCTCACAATTTCTGTCTTGTTTCCACCATTGGGAGTAACACTTTGAATCCTTTATGAATTGCAATATAATTGGAATTTTCCATGCATCCATACACATGTCAGAATTGCAATATAATTGGAATTTTCCATGCATCCATATTCATGAGAACTGTTATCTGGTACTGATAATAATAACGTTAATGATCGAAATTACAAGCTCCATATTTAGTCGGTATAAAGAAAAGGTTTCAAAAGAGAAACAATAAATAAAAGTGATTTAGCATGTTCCAATTAAAAGTTAGAGGTATGCATCGCTTAACTACCGGTTACAAAGATGTAAAATAAACATAAATATTCAAGTAATATATAATGTTGTATTGCTTAAGTTTAAAAGGGTTTTGTAGGGAAAAAAATACAAGAAAATTCAACAACTACAAGAAAATTCAACAACTAGGAAATAATGCAATTCTTTTATGTTGGATTATTTTCTTTTATTTTAAAGTTAAATAACTATAGTTGAATAGGTGCGGATTGAATTTGGATAAAGGTGGCAGAGAAACATGTTCATCTATTTAGATTTATCTTATAAAAGTTCATAAAATAAATATGATATATGGACATAATTGAGCAAGTGAACATAAAACCCAATAAAATAAGAACGGGGTGAGAGGGTGAGTCTACCAACACTGTATTTTTGAAATTTAAAAATATAAAAACACAATACATTTGTCGATATCTCATGATCCAAATACTATCACTCATTTACTTTTACACCTTTTCTTATTTTCTTATTTTCTATTTTTTAAAACATAACTGAAGTCCTGAATAGGGAAAAGCTGGGCAGTTTGTAATTTGTGGTCGGCAGACTTTTGCTTTTGATTCTAGATCAAATGCTTTATTTAATTTTCAGTTTCATTTTGTTTTGACTATTTGACATATTGTGAGAATATTTATTTTTAATATATTTTATATTATGTATTAAATTTTAATAAAATATTTATTTATTTATATCATTATAACTTTTGTACTATAACTGTAAATATATACAAATAAATCATTTTTAAAATATTCATATTAAATTAAATCATATTTCTAGATGCCATAAGCTAGTTTCTGGGATTGTACCAGATTGTAACACATTTAAATATATTTCACTTGATTGTCACTGTCCATATATAAATACCATGAGATATGATTAAATATATATATATATATATATATATATATATATATATATTATATATATATATATATATATATATATATATATATATATATAATTTGTCTGCATTATTTTTATTTTATTTAAACTATGTTTGGAAAGTAAGAAAATGGCTTGAAAATACATAACAAAATGACGTTGAAAATACATGAACCCTCAAAGTTAGAAACCTTGACTTCGGAAACATAACGTTTAAGTTGCCCCAAAATTTTGATAATTTAGGGGGAAGCACTATTACAAAAAAAGTTCACATGCCGGCAATACGGGTAGGTCAGTCTTGTAGTAAAACTCAGACATAAAAATAAGTCGGCTCCAACTCTATGAGCAATGTTAAGAGGTCACGTGAATAGTCATAAAACGCCTCCATAATAGCAGGGATTATAGAAGCTAAGAGAAGAAACGTTATGATTAAGGAAGACTCTTTTAAGGGCCCTTGATGGTTGAAGGATTATAAAAATGAAACTTCTTCCATGAAAAAAGGAAAAAAGGAACTACTTGATACCCATCACAGACACACTTAGCCAATCATTTGAGATTCTCACTGACTTGCATTGGAAAAATCATTTTTTTGTGTTTTTAACAAAAAGAATATATATATATATATATATATATATATATATATATATATATATATATATATATATATATATATATATATATATATATATATATATATATATATATATATATATATATATATAATTACTCTTGAATAGAATTGAATATATATTTTTGAATTAATTTTACTTGAAAATATGATTTATAAGAGTCTGAAAAATATCATATAGAATGACACTTCTTTCCCATAACAACAATGATATTTTTCGTCAATAAGGGTGCGGTTGATTTTCAAAAGGATAAATACTAGACAAAATTGTGCAATACAAATCTTTATAATTGTGGATAATATTTTGTCTTGCATGATGTTTGATAGACAATGGATAAGACAAATAAAATAAAGAAAATTTTCGTATAATTCCCTTTATAAATGTATTATGAGAGAGAGATAAAGAAAGAGAGAGTGTGTGTTTGTATATGCGTGTGAGAGACTATGTGTGCGCGCGCATGTGTGAGCCTGAGGGGGTGTGTTAAGAGTCCCACATCGGACAGTATATGGCCTGAACATGACTTTATAAGTGGGGACAACCCTCACTCTACCAACCGATTTTGTAGGGTTGAGTTTTGTCCAACCACACATTCTTAACATGGTATCAGAGACTGGTTTAAGATCCGGTGGGCCACCTATTATGGTTTCTTGACCACCCACCATTTATTTCCACGCTCCAGATGTCCAGTCCTGGGCGTGAGGGGGTGTGTTAAGAGTCCCACATCGGACAATATATGGCCTGAACATGAGTTTATAAATGGGGGCAATCCTCACTCTATCAACCGGTTTTGTAGGGTTGAGTTAGGTCCAACCACACATTCTTAACATGGTATCAGAGCCTCGTTTAAGATCCGGTGGGTCACCTATTATGGTTTCCGCTATCGGACCACCCACCATTTATTTCCACGCTCCAGATGTCCAGTCCTGAGCGTGAGGGGGTGTGTTAAGAGTCCCACATCGGACAATATATGGCCTGAACATGACTTTATAAGTGGGGACAATCCTCACTCTACTAACCGGTTTTGTAGGGTTGAGTTAGGCCCAAACCACACATTCTTAACATGGTATCAGAGCCTCGTTTAAGATCCGGTGGGCCACCTACTATGGTTTCCACTATCGGGCCACCCACCATTTATTTCCACGCTCCAGATGTCCAGTCCTTGGCGTGAGGGGGTGTGTTAAGAGTCCCACATCGGACAATATATGGGCTGAACATGACTTTATAAGTGGGAACAACCCTCACTCTACTAACCGGTTTTGTAGGGTTGAGTTAGGCCCAAACCACACATTCTTAACATGGTATCAGAGCCTCGTTTAAGATCCGGTGGGCCACCTACTATGGTTTCCACTATCGGGCCACCCACCATTTATTTCCACGCTCCAGATGTCCAGTCCTTGGCGTGAGGGGGTGTGTTAAGAGTCCCACATCGGACAATATATGGGCTGAACATGACTTTATAAGTGGGAACAACCCTCACTCTACCAACCGGTTTTGTAGGGTTGAGTTAGGTCCAACCACACATTCTTAACAGTACCCGTACTCGCATTTATATCTGCTTATTTTAGTTGATATTTACCCGTGCACATGCCCGAGTCCATTTTGCGGATTTTTACTCTATTCGTTATGAGTATTTTTTTTTGCGGATATCTTGTTGATATGAGTCAAATTATCGTCCATAATTCAGTGAGTAGATTTAAATCAAAAGTTTATAATTAAAGTCGTGTTGTCCAATCTCTTATTTTTGAGATATTAAAAGCTCCCTAAGAATTGATCTATGTCAAATTACTTTTGTTTTTACTGGGAAGGCTTTCTTATTGGTCATGTGTAAATAAGTAAAGATATTCAAAATGTTTTTTTTATATAATTGTTTATTGTGCAACATTACATATAAAGACATAATATCTCAAGACAATTATGAACATGATTAATTGAATTGCTTGTGCAATTAGTAATCGTAAATGACAATAATTAATATTTAATACAAATAAATTGTTTGCTATAAGTAAGGCTAAAAATAATGGATCTTATTTAACCAGGTGCATAAATGTTAGGTTGGTCATATGCACCCCATCAAGAGAAACTTTTCATCGATAACTTGCATCTTAGACATACGATCGTTGAATTCTTGTGTTGCCAAAGATTTTATGAGAATGTCATGTAGTTCATTTTTTGTGGATGCGTGAGAGATATGTAGATTTCCTGTTTGAATTTATACGCACAAAATTCTAGTATGACAGACAAAATTTTAGCATAAATATTATTGCTATTATATTATCACAAAGAATCCTTGGTGGATGTTGAACTTGTACCCATTATTCTTTGATTAGTTTGAGAAGTCACATAAGTTATGTTCTAGATATTTCTACTACTTCATATTCTGCCTCAGTTGGTAATCTAGATAAAAAGCCTTTGCTTTTTTTTGAATGTCCACGAGATATGGATGCGACTGAAAAATATTAAGTACATTTAGGTTGGTGTTATGCCATCTGCATTGCCAATCTAATTTCACGCTCATGAAGAGATTTATCATACATTTATTTTATTAGAGCAATATGATCTTTTTTTTTTAAATCATCACTTTTATTTTGAGAAGATTGCAATTCATCTTTCAATAAATCATATTGTTTTTTCAAAATTTTCATATGGTTGGCTTTGTCTTGACAATCCATAAAGTCTAATAAAAGTAATCATATCAGAGCGGGATAATTTATAAAATACTTCATCTTCCACTTTAGAATCTGATCCAGAATCTGAGGCAGATTATGTTTCTAAAGATGTAAGTGTCACCAGAGCTAGATTGGCTTGTTCTTCATCTTTGTCAAAGTCTTATTCATTGGCAAGTTCATCTCATGTTCCCATGATACTCTTCTCGAACTTGTTTGTGAAGTTGTCCTTCTGATGGGTTCATTTCTTTGGCTTGTCCTTTTGCACCTATAGACATCCAGTAATGAAGTGATTAAGCTTCTTGAAGTTTAAGCATCACTTCTGATCATCTTTCTTTTCTTTAGAGCTTGATCCTCTGAAGCCACTACTTCTTCCAGAGAATATTTTGTTCTTCTTGGCCAAATTCTTGAATCGTTTGATTATGAAAGCCATTTCTTCATCATCAGAATCTTCTTCAAAAGTTCCTGCGTGAGTTGCTTCTTTAGAATCCCAAATTTTAGAAGACTTGGCAGGGTGAGCATTAGATTTCAAAGCAAGAGAATTTGATTTCTTGGCAGGTTCATACCCATTGAGCTTCATCTCATGACTTTGGAGATTGCTTATTAAACTTTCAATACTTATAATGTTTAAGTCTCTGGCTTCCTGAATGACAGTCACCTTGGTCTGTATCTGATAAGAAGACTCTTAAGAATCTTCTTCACATGATCATAAGTTGTATAGCTCTTGTTTAGAACTTAAAGTCCATATATATGAACTTGAAACCTTGAGAACATAGTTTCAATGTCTTCATCTTCCTTCATTTTAAACAACTCATATTGTTGAACCAGAAGGTTATCCTTAGATTATTTTACCTGCTGATATTACCTTCATAGGTAGCAAAAAAGTATTCAAAGATGGTTTTAGCAGTAAATTTATCAATAATTTTGATGTACTCATAGTGAGGTAGAGCGTCTAACAAAATGCCTCTAACTCTGTGATGTTTCCTATCAGTCTTCTTCTGAGCAAGTGTGAGACTTTTTTTGTCAGTTACCATTCCTACTGCAATAATTGGAATATCAATGTCATGTTGAAGAATGTCCCAAAACTCATCATAAATATCTATGATATGAGTGTACATATTGCTCTTCCACCATTCTAACTATGTAGAGTCTCCACTAAAGGTTGGAGGTCTAATTGTATATTTATTCTTTTACGAGACCATAGATTCCAAATTCATCAAACACGTGTTTCTCTTAGGATCTTTTTTTGTACCACTATTAAGTGCTATGATTCTAACTGAAGGTGAGAAAAACACAAGAAGGGGGTTAAATTGTGTTAGCTTTATTTTTCTTTTCTAAAAAATCTCTTATCAGATTTTGAACAAAAGATCTAGAATTTGAATTAGTGTAAAATGTTTAGTTGTGAATTAAAGTAGTTTAGAGATAGAAAGGAAACCAAGAGAGACACAAGCGATTATCTTGGTTCCTCTCACAAATCGAGAGTAGTTGAACCCTTTGCACTTCCAAGGGATTTTCATTATAACCAAAAACTGATTACAATTGCTCAAGCACAAAGAAAGACACTCCCAATGTTGAATCACACAAGTAAGATACTTTTATGCTCAAACAATAGACTTCCAATGCTAAAGCATACATGCAAGACACTTCAAATGCTCAAACACACAGGTAAGTGATGACACTCTGTCATTGCATGTATTCGATCAAAGAAATAGATCAAAACAATTTAAAGATGAGCAAAAATGAAGAACAAAGGCCAAAGAAAGAGTAAAAATTATCTAAGTGTGGAAAAATAGGAACTCAGTGAAAATCAGGTGTAAAAGGAGAAAAAGCGTGCAACTACTGGAACAATCGTGTGCGATAGGGAAGTAAAAGCTGCATCGTGCGTGCGGTGCATGTCATCACACGCGCGATGGCCCCATTTTTCTAGACTTTTCTGACGCGTTCTGGTCCATTATGAAGGATTTTGAAGGGGAATGTTGGTACTTTTTCGAGGATTCCAAATTTCTACACCAAAAGTGACGATTTGCACCACTATAAGGCATATTGGGATAGCATTTGAAGTCATTAGAGGTCAATTATTCAAGAGAATTCTTATGCAAATCTCTTATCCTTATTTTAATATTGTAATTTGAATCATGAGTAGATAATTCTCTCTAGGTTAGGTTGTGTTTGAAGAATCTATTTTGATATTGTTGGAATATATATTTGATTTGATATTGCATGAGTAATCTAATCTATAGTTCTCTTCAATTGTACCTTGTTCTTAATGCTTTTTATGTGAGATACTCTTTTAATTTGATTTTAGGCACATAGAAAATACTGACCATTAGTCTATGTGTTAGACCTAGGGAAATTATTGTGCTTACGCTGGTTGAATAGGGATAGGAGACCCCGAGTAGTGGCTTAGGAATTAACGCGTTGTGCATTGCCTAATCTTACTTACGCTGGTGGACTAGGGATAGAAAACTCAGACTACTGATTAGTGAGCTATACCGCAAGGGATTTGGTATATCAGCTTTGTTAATTCTCTGTGGGATTATAATGCCAATATCATTCATGTAATGCGTCGAACATCAACGATAGATAAATAGAGGATTCTATACACAACCTGGCCGCTTTCTTCTTATTGTCAAACAAATTTATTTTCTGTTTGCATTTGAACCTAACCCTTCCCCCCCATTTACTAATTTATACACATTGCACAAAATTTTCTTATTAAATAGCAGTCCCTGTGGATTCAATGTTATTTTATTACTACGACATTATCGGTACACTTTCCTAGAAGTCATCAAGTTTAATTTTGTTTTTTATTTTTATTTTTGTTTTCAATTGTAAATATTCTATTTTTTTAATTAGTTATTTTTGTTTCTTCTTAAATTTTCTTTTCTATTCTTTCTCTTTTTAGTTTTATTTTTGTTTAATTTTTTTTATCTGAGTGCAGTGCTACTAAGGTATTCTTTTTGGTTGTTGTGTATGCTAGGTCAAGACAGTCATACAAGATGACATATATGCCACCTTAGTAAAGTTTGAATCTTATTCAAAGAATCTCCCATAAAAAACACTCATTCTAGAAAATTCTCGAAATTATTAAGAGTCAAAATCTTACATCAACACTGATCATTCATGGGAAGAGGATTCATCATATCGACTTGAAGAAACTCTGACTCAGTTTATAAATATGACTCAACTCAATTTCGAGAAACTCAACATACATCAAGATACCTTGCAAAAGGACATGGAAGCATCCTTTGAGAACTTAGCTATACAACTCGGTCTAATATCTAGCCAATTAGCATTAAAACTAGGCTCTAGTGGGGAGTTCGATGGGCAAATTTTAGATAGTCCCCGAGATAAGGAAATCGAAAGAGAATTCAAATAGGAATATGAGGTCGTCGATGAAGGAGGAATTGAAAAAGAGATAGAAGAAGAAAAACGCACACCATCTGATAAAGAAATAGAAGCAAGAATAGAAGAATCGGAAGTGGAAATTATATGTGGGAAAAGAACAAGAATGCAATATGAAGATTATATAATTTTGGATGAAGCTCCAAATGCAATAATTCGTTTAGACATAGATATCCAGCTACAAGATCTTTAACAAAAGATTAGTTATACACCTAGCAACAAGGCTGATGAAAGAGGAGAAATAGATGAAGTATAGGATGATATTTATGCCCTATTCTACTATCAAACTAAAGAGAATATGGAACTAAAACCTTCAATTCCTGAAAGTAATGAAATTCCTGCCAAATAAAAGGAAGAAGAAGGATGATGTGTTTTTCGTGTCATATATGTCGCCCTAACACAAAAACCAAAAGGTCCAGCTTATGACCTTAAAGAAGCGCTTAATGGGAGGAAACCCATCATATAAGTTTTTCTTTAATTTGAAAATTTTAAATTTTAGTTTATTTCAATTATTTGTTTTTGTTTTGTAGCATGTCACATTTAGGAGCAATAAGACAAAGACTTGAGAAAGGGATTGAAAGAAGAAATAGAGACTAAAAACTCTTTAGAATCCTATTTTTTAAAATCTCTTTGCACTTTCTAATGTTGTTGTTGTTGTTTTAGGGAATGGGTCCAAAGCAAAGCCGCTTCTCTCGAGCATCAACATCAATCAGACGAGGGCAGAGTGGACCAAACACAACTAAGACTTCAACAACACCATGCGAGACGTGCAAGACTTTTTCCGCTTCAATGACATGTTCATTTGGAGTTTTCTGAATTTGTATTAATTTCTGCAATTCCCTTTTACATCCAACAAGTCAATCTCTCAAGTCAATCTAAAGTATTAGCTACAATACTTGGTCCCCCTTTGTACCAATAAGTTTATGTTTATCTTTAATAAACAAGTTTGTTGTTGTTGTTTCTTACAGATTTACAAAGTTTGCAACTATAGCATTGAACAAATGAACCAAAAGGAAACTTGATCATCAAAAAAGAAACTTAATACTTGAAGGAAAAGGATGAGAAAATAATCAAAAGACCTGTACTCAACCTTCAAATACCTCAACTAGAAAGGTTTGAGCCAAATAAAGTCCAATGTTTATTATTCTTTCTTATTGAGTGTATCCATGCATGATTGGTTTATCAGGTTTGAACTATTTCTGATTAAATTTTTCTGGTTTGATTAACACACACTGATACATTTGTTTATTTTAACTTTTAGCCTTTTTAAACCACCTTGTAGTAATAGGCACATCCATTGCTAACCACTTTGAGCTTAACCTTTCTTTCGGTGACTTAGCCTTAATTCTTAGTCGTATGACTTGAAAGATCTTATCTTTCCACTCTCTCTTTAAAGTTAGGTAGAATTGTAGTTCTTAAGTGATATGAAAAAGATTAAGTTTGGGGTTGCTCTTGGAAGTGAACAAAGTTTTAAGTTTGGGGTTGGGGTACTAGAGAAAAATGGTCAAAAATTCAAAAAAAATTGAGAAAATAAGAAGTGGAAAAAAGAAACTTCTTCAAAAAAAAGTTTAAAAGAATGTCAAATGCATATTAAAGACCATAATTGAAATATCTCTAGTACCATAAAGAAAGAACAAATGAGTATGATAGTAGAAGGAGAACTAAGCATCTAACTCCAAAGGTTTAAACCTACTTTCCCTAAAATATCCTACCCGAACACAAGACAAGATACAACCAAAAAAAGACCTCAAATGTGTGTGTTTTGATTTCTTTGACGAATTATATTAGAACATGATCAAACTCAATATAGACTATTTTGTATGTTAATTGAGATACTACCATGTCAAATGAGTGAATCAAGGTGAGATGAGAGACAAGTTGAGTACTTGTACAAATTTGAGGATGTTTTATGAATTTTCCTGATGGATGTTGGAAGCTAGAACAGTGGTCAGGTAAAAGAAAAATTAAATGGTGATGTTGAATTGTTATTGTGTAACTTATTTTCTGTTTGGAATTGGCAGTGCAGACAAGTTAGTTGAAGACAAGCAACGATTTATGTTTGGGGTTCTGATGACACTCTGTCATTGCATAAATCCGGTGGAAGAAACAGATCAAAGCTTGTTAAAGAGGAGTAAAAAATGAAAACAAAGGTCAAAGAAAGAGGAAAAGTATCTAAGTGTGGAGAAATAGGGACTTAGTGAAAATCGGGAGAAAAAATTAGCAAAGGCGTGCAACTATTGGAATAGTCACGCGCATCATCGCGTGATGCAAGTCATCACACGCGTGACGACCCATTTTCTGGGTTTTCTTGACGCGTTCTGGTCCATTCTGGAGGCTTTTTAAGGGGAATTTTGGTACTTTTTCGAGGGTTATGAATTTCTACACCAAAAGTGACGATTTGTAGCACTATAAGGCATATTTGGAGAGCATTTGAAGCCATTGGAGGCCAATTTTTCAAGGGAATTCTTATTCAAACCTCTTATTCTTATTTTGGTAATATAATTTGAACCATGTGTAGCTAATTCTCTCTAGGCTAGGTTGTGTTTGATGAACCTATTTTTATATTGTTGGGACATGTGTTTGATTTGATATTGCATGAGTAATTTAATCTATAGTTTTATTCAGTTACACTTTATTTTAAATGTTTTTATGTGAGATACTCTTTTAATCTGATTGAGCACATAGGAAATACTGACCATTAGTCTATGTGTTAGAGGCAATTGTTGTGCTTATGCTGGCTGAATAAAGATATGAGACTCTAAGTAGTGGCTTAGGAATTAATGCATTGTGCATTATTTAATCTTGCTTACGTTGGTGGACTAGGGATAGAAAACTCAGACTACTGATTAGTGAGTTATAACACAAAGGATTTGGTATAACGACTTTGTTAACTCATTGTGGGATTATAGTGTCAATATCATTCATGTAATGCATCGAACATCAACAATAGATAAATAGGAGATTCTATACACAACCTGACTGCTTTCTTCTTATTGTCAAACAACTTTATTTTCTTTTCGCATTTGAACTTGAAAACCCCTTATTTACTACTTTATACACATTACACAATTTTGTCTTGTTAAATAGCAGTCTCTATGGATTCGATCTTATTTTATTACTGCGATATTATCGGTACACTTGTCGTGAAGTCATCAGTAAGAGACTTACATTGCTCAAGCACTTAGCAAGAGACTTATTAAGCGCTAACTTACAATTAAGAGATTGTGAAAAATTATACTTGATATACAATGAGAGTGGTGTAGATAAAATACAACATGCAAAGACTTTAGAGACTTACGAATTTCTAGAATATACAAGTGTTAAGAAATTCAAAGTTAAACTTGTGTTTTTTGTTTGACATAGTAACAACTCTTTGAATGTCAATAACTCGTTTTTTTTTCTTCAAGTTTTCAGCTCATCTCAGTTATCTTCTGCAGATTTAAGCTTAAGTTTTCATGTGACGAGAAAAAGACAAATAGTCTTCAGAGTCTGATAGTGATGTATCAAAATCTCTTTAATCCTCGCATTGACCGGACCTTTATAGTCTGAATCTCTAAATACTAACATTTCATAGTACACAATAATATATCAACACCACTATATCACACAAGAACAAAATCATATATATATATATATATATATATATATATATATATATATATATATATATATATATATATATATATATATGATGCGTTTGAATTATTAATTCAAATATATCCCATCAAATTTGTGTATTTAAAGAAGATAAATTTGGTCCAAAATAAAATTTTAAATATTTTTGAGATAAAGGGAAAATAATTTTTCTTTAAAAGAGTTGGTATTTTTTTAAAAATCTCAATTCCTAATCTTTTCATTTGTTCCCTTTGGTCCTTTCTTTTATCTCATTAATCTTTTGGGTATCGCTGTCTTGATGTTTTTTATCTCTTCAATCTTTGTGTCTCGTTAAAAGAAGCAAAACCATTCAATGTCGCTCAATTCCCATCTTGCTTCGAGCACTATAATACTACAAACTTTCCGAAGCAGTAGCACTTGAATCCCACGTGAATAAGAGTACACGTGTCAGAAACCCAACATAATTAAAGTCTTCCGTACATATTTTTGTTTTTACCGTTGTTCGGTAGTGCTCAAGATTTAAAATCTGGAATTCAGATTTATAAAGAAGAAATATGCAAATAAAGGCGACTCAGTATTATGATCCCTCACTGGGAAAGGTACCTCCCTGCTGTTCTTGCTGGCTGTGCGCTGTCATGGCCCAAATTGATTCTCAATTACTCTTTTCTGTTTTAAGTCTAGCAACTCTAATAAAAGAATTTAAGAAAAAAAATTATAGAATGATACTTTTCTTAATCATTTTTTATTAAAGGACTTATAATGTAGTACATTGAAAAATAAAAAATGGTTGAACTTGGTTAAAAAATTACCGTATAAGTTACATTCTCAATACACATTCTTTTTTCTCATTTAAAGTTATATATTTTTACTTATAGTTGGTGCATATATATATATATATATATATATATATAATATATATATATATATATATAATATATATATATATATATATATATATATATATATATATGTGTGTGTTTAGACGGCCTGATGCCTAAATGATTAAGGTTCAATTCATTTCAAATTCACTTCACTTGATCTTAAAAATACAATTAGTTCACATGCTAAGAGCAAACTCTACAAAGCTGGAAGCTACGAGTAGCGTGCAGCTGATGCTAATATTAGTGTCGACTTTCATAAACTGTATGTTGACACGAATTCATGGTTCTTTTGTCTACACTTTTACAAGTCATATCGTCGAATTTGAGCGACACTAACATGTAGAACGTGCTTATATTTGATTTGTTTGCCCCTTAACTAATATGTTTTACACGTCATTAGTAGTGTCGGTCTTTTTCAAAGCTAACAAATTACACATTATTATATAACGTCAGTCAGGTTTGATGCTACTCTTTGCCACGGTTACTTAAGATTGGATAGAAAAAAATTGTATGCCTGCCATAATTTAGTATAGATGTTAATCAACACTATTGTATTACACGTTAACTTTAACGTCTCTTATGACATATGCTAACTTTATTGCATGTTTATATTAGCGGCGGTTTTAACTGACGCTAGTTTTTTTTAATCTGTTTTTAGGACATACTGGAATCTGTTTAAAACGAAACCTAATTTTAATTTTAATTTTTAGGATGCACTAGAACCAATTTATTAACATCATGCTCCTCATCTTTTGGTGTCATATCTAATCGACGCTTCTAGAGAAAAATGATTTAACCTATTAGCGCTTGTTTCTAGAGACACACAATCGATGCTATTAGCGTCGATGTCTGGGTCGACGGTAATTTTTATAGTTAATACATAGTTTTCTTGTAGTGCAAGCTGACTATCACATCCTCGTAGTCAGGCCAACAAAGGTGTATAGGACTCACCGACTATAAGCTCGGGGAAAAGGAACCCCAAATTTTAGAAGCTACCTTTGATTGTTGCATGGCCTCACCGTTCCAAAGGAAAGACTAGATGGGAAGAACAATTCAAGCCCTAACCATAGTACAATGAATGATGTCCACATCTGACCAGTCTCATCCCTCTCCGACCTCAGGTGTTACATGCCCAACCAACTTCTCCTTAGTTCATCCCCAAACCACATCGTATTGTGAGAGGTCTGGTCTGATTCCATTTGTAACGCCCAGATTGCTTTTAGGATTAGCGACTGAACCGACAAACCAACACATGTCTTTTCAGAATGCTTTGTCCTCATTCATACGCTTTCTAAGAAACTTCCCAGAAGGTAATCCATCCAAATACTACTCCAAGTCAAGCACGCTTAACTATGGAGTTTTGATCTATTAGGCTACCGAAAAGAAGATGCATCTTGTTGGTATAGGTAGTACCAATTAATCCTTATAAGCCTTCCTTCAACCATGCAGTCACATACCTGCACAACCTCATGATCCCTCTCATTCTAATATGAATTCATTTTTTCCCTAAAAGCTACTATGAGTGTCTCATTGTCATGCCTTGTGCACCGACAACCACTCCCTCACCCTCAGGTGTTACATGTAACCACTCCCCACCCTCTTTGGCCTTGGGTGTTACATATTTCTCTGGAAGTAACAAGGCGGCTCACCATATCATTCGACAAAGGCAACCCCGGGGTCTTAAGGTTTCAACGATCCTCCTCAAGGTATGTCCCCGATGAAGATGACCACCCAACAAACTCTATGTTGTTCAATGCCTCTTCCTAACACTACCCAATGACTTTGTATTTAGGTCCCCACCCTAAATATGAGAATCTCTTTCACTTTCTCCCAATCACTAAACCCTAGTGATTGGTGTTTAACCCAATTATCAATATTGAATATTAAAACTCATCTAGACAAACCTTCTATGTCAAGTTACTGAAACATGATTTGATGTTCAATTTTTCCCACAAATAATATAATCATATTTATAAATAAAAGCAATAAAATCTAACTGAATCTTCAACAAAAAAATCATTCCAAAAATGCAACAATATGGCCTGTTGAGCAAGGCCTAAATCTCTTATTTGCATGTTGTGACATCGTGTCCAGCATGTGTCTCTTTTACACCATAAAATCATCTTGAAGTAGATTGGAAAACATGAGCACTTCTCCATGATTTTATATTGCAAAGTGCAGCCAATCCAAAAGGAACAACAATATCCCCTTTTAGAAATTTGTGACAAAACAACTCTTCAAGATAAATAACACTCATTCAATCAGAAAAAGTGACATTCAATAGAAATACCAGAGCATACACTTTCATCAATAAAAAATTTCATTAGAGTTGTAGCACAACATTGGAAAATTTGTAGCATAGATGTATTCCATACAAAACAATGCTCTAAAATCAATCAGACATATATGCAATCATTCACAACTTATTCATGCATGGCACTCAGTCACCTAATAGTTAGTAGCATACAATCCTAACAACTAAAAATTATCAGTATGCAATAATTCACATACTTATTCATGCATAACACAAACAGTTAGTAGTTAATACCAGGATATGAAAAATTCTACTAAGACAAAAGCTCACTTCAAGAGAGTCAGATGTCTTACCCGATGCTCCAATATGTGAGCAGATAACTAATACTTACCCATATGGTCATTACTAAACAAATACCCGTGTTACCTCAACAACACCATATTACTCCCTCTTTTTTTGCCATAATTTGGAAAAAGGCTTAGTACATCAAATAACACCTAGAGGTCGGTTATACATAAGTTAGTATGTTAGCACATACACGTCTAAAACATGAGTAGAAAAACCATAACAACATCAAGAGATGCAAAATCATTATAACCAAATGTTGAAGATAAATTATATAGTTATTACTCATTACAATACCAAAAAAAAAGTAAAGGGGAAAAACTTGAATAACTAACTCAAGCTGTCATGCCCTTGTCCTACTAGATGTATGGAACATCGTGGCATGCATCTTTCCTCATCTTCTGTATTATCAGAAGATTCTATCTCCTCACTCCCAAATATCTAATCCTTTTCAACTTCTTCTTCATCATATTCCTCTTCATTTGTTAGCTTATTAAGTAGATCATCCATCTTCTTCTTCCTAACTGTACTGGCTGCAATTATGACTTGAAGATCCTTGGATATCTCTTCTAGCTCCATCATCATCTCTTTTCTGGTGGCTTTGGATAATGGAGAAGAATTCTCCCCATAAATAAATTCTTATCAAAGGTCAGATGACCAACCCTTTAATTGGAGCTTCTTGAGAATAAATTATCTCTGGATATTGACTTAAAATAATGTAAGTCAACAAGCAAGTGAGTTATATGGTTAACTTCACAGAATATGAGTCAACATGTTTAAGGGTCTGATTGAGAACATGCTCTCCAATGTTTATCTTTGCCTTGGTGCCTATAAGATAAATCAGTGTAGCCAGGGTAGTGGAGACATTGGACCTGTGATTTGTAGGTGCCTAGTTAATTGCGCCAATTATATTTAACTTATCATACTTTACACTCAGCTTCCTACTTAAAAGTAACCCTTTCTTAGGCCATTTTTGAAGATGCTCTATAGTTATTTCCTTGGCTATCTTTTTTAGGGAAACTTTTTCAGATCCTGCAAACTTACTTCTCTTCAAGTGTTCATTAATGATAGACAGTAATAACCTTACACATTTTTCTCTAACATACACCTTCTTATACTCTTAACCCTCTTCAATATTGGACTCATGTGAGATTTTTGATATAAAATCCATAGCTAACTTTTCAAAGCAAGGGCCAATATATGTGATAATATTCATTAATCATGTAGCCTTTGCCAGGTTTACAAGATCTTTGCATCCTAAGGCTTCCTCACTTAGTTCTCTTTCACAAGAAATCCTCCTTTGTATAACAAATTTCCATTTCTTAGCGCTTGATTCAGAATGGAATGACATATTATCCAGAGGAGAAAAAACAATGTTTACATGAATCTTCTTTCCTCTAACTTTCCTTCTGGCATAGGGCAAGATGTCTTGGACATCTCCTTCAGCATTTAAATCTAAATCACTAGACACCACAAGTTTTCTTTTTAGAGTTCTCTTTTCAGTAGCCTTTTCTTTTCCTTCCTTCTTAGCATGTTCTTCAATTTCATTTTTTTTAATAATCCCTTTCATTATGCTGACAAGGGGAATGTCACACTTCAATTTTGTCCAGGAATTTTAAACTTTCATGCATCCCACTTTGCTTTATTTTGGTTAGAATTAAATTTTGAAATTACAGACATACCGGTTGAATCAATTTCTTAACCCCACGTAGAATCAGTGAATAGTTTTTTTTAGGTTTTGGCGTGATAACCATTATCCTTTTGGTGATGGTTATCTCTGGAATGTAAATAACCATTATCCTTTTAGTGATGGAAATCTTTGTTGTTTATCTTACCATCATCCTTTTCATCATGGTGATCTTCTTTATCTTGATTTAAGCATCATCCTTTAGGTGATGACGGTCTTTGTCAACTTGATTTAACCATCATCCTTTTGGTGATGTCGATATTTGTAATCTTAATTTAACCATCATCCTTTTGGTGATGGCGGTCTTTATCATTATGATCTAACCGTCATTCTTTTGGTGATGGCGATCTTTGAAAATGATATACCCATCATCCTTTTGGTTGTGGAGACTTTTGAAGTTTGATCTAACCATAATCATTTTGGTGATGGAAAACTTTGAAGTTTGATCTAACCATCATCCTTTTGGCAATGATGATCTTTGTCGTCGTGATCTAAACATCATCCTTTTGGTGATGACAATCTTTTTCGTTGTAAACTAACCATCGTCCTTTTGTCCATGGCGATCTATGCAAGTTGTTGATCTAACCATCGTACTTTTGGGTGATGGCGATCTTTGCAGTTTTGATCCACCATCATCCTTTTGTCGATGTCGATCTTTGTAGTCTTGATCTTACCATTATCCTTTTGTTGATGGAAATATTTGTAGTTTGATTAGTATTAACTTGAGGGTTGATATTGATCCAGTATCATATCCCAATAAACTTGTTTTCATAACTTCACTATATTTCATCTCTGCATTTTGAAGGAAAAAATTTGGGATCTTTTCGTATATAATTATCTTCCACTATGAATGTACGAAGACCGTTGTCATTCATACTTTCGGGTTCAAGGTAATTAAATATGGGAAACTGTCATACCCCAATTTTGTCCATACATTTTAAACTTTCATACATCCAACTTTGTTTTTTTTGCTTAGAATTAAAATTCGGTTTTACAGAAAGACAGGTTTAATCGATTTCTTAATCGCGTGTAAAATCAATGAACATTTTTTTCAAGGTTTTTCCTATAAATGCTTATTTTATTGATTTATGGTTTGCATAGTTTAACCCGGTATGCTCGATTAACTTTTTCGATTCCATTTGTGGTCGCATTTTGATCTGCCCAAGCCTTTTCATCAAAGTACTTTTTACTGTGAGATTTGATTCGCAACTGTCTGTTTTACATAACTTTATTTCGTGTAGATTATTTTAACACGTTCATTTTATTTTTCGTGCATTATCATGCCTAATTTTTATTCATTTTAATTCTTTTTTTTTTGTTTTTATCAAAATATTCAGAAAAAACAAGTAGAGACAAATAAATAATCCTTTGATTTTTATTTTTTTTATTAAAAAGATTTGAATTCTGTAAGACCCCAATTTTGACCCTAACATCCCTCTACTATCTCATCATATGCATTAGCATTGGGATCATACCTTGGCATCCTCCTTACCCCTCTTTCATTGGGTTAGTTTTGGGAGATATCACCAAGCACCATGTGATTGTATCATAATTGTTATTTTGTCCTTTACTAACTAAAATACCAAAAATATGTCTTTTGCATTTGTCTAAGTCTTTTGCAGGTAGAGCATGATCACCATTGATCTATCAAGTTCACATCTAGGGTTTAAGACCCTCATTGCTAAGAAGAGCTCAACCAAGGAATGATCCATAATGGCTCTAGGAATAATATATAAGTCACCATGATCTTTACATGTTATTTTAATCAAGATTTCTTCAAGAGTTTGGAATTGGTTTGCATTGGAAACCCTAGTTCATCTGAGTATCATGAGTAACTTCTTCAACAAGCTTCTTAACCAATTGATCAAATACTTCAAGGGACACTTAAAATTTCATCATATTATGCATATATGATCTCCCATGAGTCTAAAAAATCAAGATAATTGCAAGTTAGTAAGTTGGTTGATGGTGGTTGGCCAGATGAATTCATTTGATCAAAACTAGGTCTCCCTAGACCATATCTCCTACAATTTTCATCATATGAAAATTATTAAAAGAGAAAAGTTACTCTAAATGACATTACAAAAAACTTTCATGTTGAGTTCTAGATCTAGTTTTTCTTGTAAAGTCATTTTTGTATGTTGAAAGATTATAGGTCATTTTGTCTAAACCCTAATTTGAAAGTAAACTTCCCAAGGCCATAACTTGCTCAATTTTTATGAGATGAAATATTTCCAAGTTGAAAAATAAAATTCAATGTGTCTACTTCAACTTTGATGTTTTGAGGAAGACCTAATTCAACTATTATGAGCATGTGATATGAGGATACATTATAGGTCATTTTGGACCAATACCATTGAACAAGTGATTTTCCTCAACTTCGAAAATGCATAACTCATTCATCCCAAATCCAAATGATGCCAAATTGGTGACCATTTTGAAGGTTTTGAAATAGATACAACTTTTATGAAGACACGTTTCTCATTTGGAGCTCACATAAAAAGTTAGCCAAGGTGGTATAATTGAACAAATGACTTGACACTTAGAAAATATTTTGACATGTTGAAATTTCCAAACTTCCACCTCAAAATTCACCATGATACAAGTTCCAAATGGAAAATTATTCAACATAAGAGTTATTCCTCTTTATCTAACCTTTCCAAAGAGTCCAAGTTCATTCATTTTGGACAAGGTTTGAGGGGTCTGTGCATGGCTTGAACAAGGCTGTATCAGTTGGCAAGAATCATCCTTCAAACATCCAAACATATTTTCCTTGCATCACAATTCTCATTCAGACTTCATTTCATTTTCATTTGGACCTAATTGAGTTGCTTCATGGGCCTGTACATGCCCATGCAAGTGTGCACTTCACATTGCCAATTTTGGAAGCATTTTCAAGTGTGCAAATATCACTTGCATCAATTTGAAGGACCTTGCGCACCAGCTTTGCCTCCAACCATTGAAACCCTCACAGTTCAAAGGAAAACCTGATAAGTTTCACTTGAAATTTGAGTTTGAATCTCACTGTTTAGAGATTCAAGAACTCCAGGATCCAAAGCCTTGTACCATTCTTAATCTACTTCTGCAAGTTCCATAAGCAAGATCAAGCACAAATTGAAGCAAAGGAGATCCAGTTCCACACAGCATGAAGGTATTTTTCCAGATTTTTCTTTTCTTCGATTCTCCCTCAATTCTCATCAATTCTCTTGGATCCTTGGTTGTCTGAAGGCCTATCAATGTAGGTAAGAATATTGAGTTGCTTTTAGGTCAAATCGAAGCAACTCAATTCATACACCTCAAAATTCAACTTCATGTATCTCTTAATATACTTGGAGTTAAATTAAATTAAGGTGATATTCGTGATCTACGCCATTTTTCCTTTAAGATCACGTCCTCTTTTTTCATTTATGCGATGGTGATGAGAGAACCAGTCCGCCCAGGGTCATCGGAGAAGATGACCGACACTTGGCTCTGGCGATGCGCTGGATGTGTTCTGAACCATTGGATCAATTCAAAATGTTTTAATCATGAACGTTGCTTGTGATGACCAGTTGTGTAGCGCGCTGACTAGCGTGTACCATGGAACGCGCGTTCTCCACCACTTGATCTGGCACCTCAATTAATGAGGGAGATCAAGTGGTCCACGTTTTTCTAATTTAATTGATTTTTATTTTATTCCTTTTATTTTCATTATTTCATATTAAATTTAATATTGATTCAAAAAATATGAGAGTTTCACCAATTTTTAAAATAAAATCCTCTTTCATTTTCTGAATTAAAATCATTTTTTGGATCGTATTTAATATTTTCCATGGTTTAATTGATTTTGTGAATATTTTTAATTGTTTAAAAATACTTTTAAGTTTCCAAAAATTATGAAATTTTTTCTCCAAGGTCCTTTGACCTTGTTTGACCTATGATACATCTCATTAGGGGTGGCAAAACGGGCCCGGCCCGCGGGCCATGCCCGTTTTACCCGTCATTTTTGGCGGGTCGGGCCAAGGATTTAGGCCCTCACCCTCAAATGTGTCCGCCCCGCCCCGCCCCATTTATTTCGTGGGCTTTTGCGGGCACGTGTATTTACATGAATTTTTGTATTTTTAGGCTTAAAGAGTGCAGTGCCCGCAGGCTTTCCCCGCCCCGTCCTCACTTTTTTGCGGGGCGGGTCTAAGTTTTAGGCCCACATCCTCAACTATGATCGCCCCTCCCCGCCCCGTTTTTTTGTGGGCTTTTGCGGGGCGGGCCTAAACGGGGCGGGCATGCCCGTTTGCCACCCCTACATCTCATGGCCATTTCTTTGGTGTTTTGATGAGGTATTAGGAATTTGACAAACCATATTTAGTTTAATGCATTATTTTTATTATTTTTAATTGATTAAATGCCAAATAAATTGTGTAGAGCCATTTTAATCGACTTTGTGAGTTTGACTTGTGTTGTTGGACCTTGGTCAAGGTTGATTTCACTTTGTTAGGTTAAGATCACTGGATTTAGGGGATTGATGGAATGTACATTCCATCTCCCAAAATGAATGAATGATCTTAACTTGGTAAAAGTCCTCCTTTGTCCAATTTGTGTTTGATCCATTCCCCTTCCCTCTTCATCTCATTCCCATTCTTTATGCATTCATGTCATGGACCTATAATGTCTCTATATCCTAAGGCTAGTTGATTGCAAAATCAACATAAGTATGGATGAGATTAGGTCCCCCACTTTGCATATTCTTTTTGTGTGTGGTATGTTTCATGAGCATAGTTCATCATACTATGTCTCTAACATGCATTAACACCAAAATTCTATTGCCCGACCTCAAATAGTTATGACTTCTACATAAGTCCAATTACGATTGCTTAACATAACACTAAATTTTGACACAAAAGGCATATCATTCTAGTTAGTGAGATTGTAAGTCTCCCTTCTTTCATGGTATTGTATGGAGACTTGGCCTTTTTTCCTTCCTTTGGAAGATGTCTTGATTCAAGGATCCATGCTTGCGGTAAGTGGGTTGAGTGTTCTCCAAAGAATGACTTAAACAAAACAAAAGCAAAAGCAATACTAACTCATAACTCATTAACAACTAACATTTAATTTCAAGTCATTTACTTTTAATGCACTTTAATTTTTAAGCCTTATTCATTTGCCATTATTCATACCATTCAAGTTGTTTATGTTAATGTCATTTTTACTTTGTCCACTTAGACCATATTTTGTGATTGTGTATATTGTGATTGTTTGTGTGGTCTTTTGACCTTAATGTGCATAATAAGAAAAAAAACCTTAAAAAACATGTTGTGTGGACTGTTGGTGCGATCTGAGATAATTGGACTTAAAATTTAGGCAACACTCCCTATGCAAAAGGACTTGGAAAATGCCAACTTTCATGAGACCAAATGCTTGTGAATTGAAACTTCATCTGATACATCATTGAAGATCCATTTAAGTTCATCTACAACATGATCATTGTGAAGCTGTTATTTTGAACCTGTGACTTATGCCATCTTGAAAGTCATCTGCTACATGGGTAAAACTTGAAGAAGATCATGGAGTTGTTAAGCTTGGATGTGGCTATATTTATTTGATGCCTTGCTCTTCAACTTTCTGTTTGTGTATTGATTATTGTGTGATTCTAAAGTCCAAGGGAAATTTGGGTTTCTATATGACAATCTTGTCTATTGGATTGCAGCCCATTGATCAGATCTTTTCAACTCTTAACTTTTAAATTTATGCTTAGGTTTAGTCTCTTCATCTTCTCCCTATTTCTTTAATTTCAAAATCTCTCCCTCCTTTTAATTTTTTTTTGCTTGTGACTGTTTTCTAAACTTTAACCTCATTGCAAACTAGAAACTTTGGCCTTATGCCATTGCATTTTCAAAAAACTTTTGTTAATTAAACTTGTAAATAAATTTAACTATACTTGACTTAAAATTTCAAAAGCCAAAAATAACTAATACTCATTCAAACTATTTTAGGCCTTTGTGCCTTTCAAACTTGAATTTTTTTAAAAGCAATACACTCACTTTGAAATTGATACCACGAACTACGAGGTTTTGATCCCTCATTTTTATGTTGGTACGTAGGCACAAGTCCGAAAGTCTTGTCAAACACAAAAATATTATTAATGAATTCTTTTCTCATTCCCCCATTCTATTTTATTGCAAACATCATTTCGTACAAAAACACATGCACACAAAAAAGGGCTCCCTAGGACACTTTGGGTGCTAACACCTCCCCTCTGTGTAACCAACCCCCTTACTTGTAATCTCTGGAATTTTATTAGTTTTGATTTGAAAACTTCATATTTTTGGGTTTTGTTCGTACTTTTCCATTTTCCCTTGGAAACAATAAAAGCGTGGTGGCGACTCTGGTTTTATTGACATCTAACTTATCCATAACTTGATGGTCATGAATTTACCACTACAAAAATTAAGTGGCGACTCTGCTAGGGAGTAGTCTCCAGTGGGTTTAGCCTACTTTTTGGTGTGTATATAGCTGTATATTTGATGTATGTATATTTTTTTGTATGATATAATCTGCTTGTTGTGCTTGGCAATCTCTGAGTGGTGAAATAAGTTCTAACCCAAACTTGAGTGCAATTAAGATAGGAGGACGGTATAGTCATGTTCGACTTGTGTGGAATAGTCCTTAACAAGTTGGCTTGAGATCCATCTACTCAGTGGAGACCCAATGAAACAAGACTCAACCCTATGAGGATATAACTCAAGGGAGTAATTTTATCCCAATACATAATTAGAGAGAAAACTGAAACAATAATCATCCACGAGGACAATAACTCAGTGGGGAATATAGAAGGAAGATAGACACTTTCTGCCTATGAGGGATGACTCTATATGGAGGATATAACAAGCAAAGATATATGGCAAAAAATGCAACATGAATATCTGAATGTTATGATTATGCATGTATATTCGTGGTTTATATATGATTAATGCTGACTGACAGATATATCTAACACAAACAGGTTCGATAATCAATGGACGGACATCCGGTATAACATCTCAAAAAGAGAGAGGCCAGGCCCACAGAAGAAATCAATTCTGGTGGGGATCATCAAATACTAGGAGACACCAATCACCGCTAGGGACAAAGACCATTGTTGGGGATAACCAAAGGTCATAACTACCAACCGCCGGGGATAGGCAAAGTCTCAGCTGGGGAACATGTAGAGATATTGATAAGATTCGCCATAGAAGAACTCTACTGGGGATCTTAACACGGATAAGATCCTTCGTAGGAGGAACTCTACTAGGGAACTTATCAGGGGATGATGTGAAATTCTGTGGGGAACAACCACTGAACAGGCTCACATCAATCAAAACACTCCCTCTCATATGCTAGAGAGATATCTCTGCTAAGGGGAGAGAGAACCAACTGCTCCGCTGAGGAAGGACACAACATCTTTACCACCAGCTCAACCTGGAGGAAACTTTCCAATAAGGAGGGGAAATCAAATTATCAGGCCACGATCAGGCAACTCCACTAGGTACAGATTATAGGCGACCATACTGGGGATAGTCCGCTGTGAGCAACCCTACATGGGGATGAGTTGTAAGCCAACCTGTTGAGGGATAACTACAAGTATCTCTAGAGGGACTGTCCTGGCTAAGGAAAATTGGAAGCGAATCCTTCGTCAACATATGCTATGCTAGGGATGAAAGGGGGTTGAGGATGTATCATGCTTCTCTGCACTCGCTGGCGAGACAACCTGAAAGATGATGAAGAAGGTACAAACATGCCAGAATATGAACAAATGTCTTACCCTTTTGGAGATCGTACCATCCTTGGGAGAGCACTAAAGACATTCCGTTTATCCTTTCAGTCATTGTGAATGTTCACTTTGTTAAAAAACAGTTTATAAAAACTTTGTTTGTTTAAAACAATGATATTTATCAATTAAAACATGCAAAAATTTGTTAAGCAGAAACAAGTAAAAGTGCAAAGAATTGGATAAAGGCTCAAATTTATTTGATGGAATGGTAGCCCGCAAATGGCGAGACTCCATGGATCTGTAAAAATTTGAAATTGGTGATATATATTGGAAAAAAGGCTACATTGAACATAATGACCATTTCCCCAACAACTCTGAATCCAATGTATTTGAAGCTTCAATTGACGGTAACTGAGCGAGAATCTTTGACAGATGACAGCTTGTAGAACAGAGTCATGTCATGATGCAGTTACTTGCCAAATCCCTAATTCTTGCCTAGATTTCCCCAGGGTGAGGTACTCAATCTAGCGGGATATATATTCATTTTTTATGTCTCTAACTTTTGCTTGGACCGCCCTTTCGGGTTTTCAATCCACCGAGACGCTCATTTTTGCATAAGCCGCCCTTTCGGGTTTTCAACTTAGCAAGCTATTCTGTTTTTATTTTAGGCGAAGTATTTCTTGACTGCATCTGAATTCACAGGACGAGTGAAATCTTCCCCATCCATAGTTGTAAGTATCAAAGCACCGTCTGAAAAGGCTCTCTTAACAACATATGGACCTTCATAGTTTGGAATCCACTTGCCCCTAGAATCGGGCGCGAAAGACAAGACTTTCTTGAGCATGAGGTCACCTTATCGAAACACACGAGGCTTGACCTTCTTATCAAAGGCTTTCTTCATCCTTTGCTGATACAACTGACCATGGCACATGGCAGTTAATCTCTTCTCTTCAATTAAATTCAACTGGTCATAACGACTCTGGACCCATTCAGCCTCAGTCGACTTGGCTTCTATCAAGACTCTCATTGATGGGATCTCAACCTCCACACGGAGTATAACCTCCATGCCATATACAAGAGAGAAAGGGGTTGCCCCTGTTGAAGTGCGGACTGATGTACGATAGCCATGCAAAGCAAATGGCAGCATCTCATGCCAATCTTTATACGTAACAACCATCTTCTGGAAAATCTTCTTGATATTCTTGTTAGCAGCTTCAACAACCCCATTCATCTTGGGTCTATAGGGAGAAGAATTATGATGCGCAATCTTGATATCGCTACACAACTCTTTCATCATCTTGTTGTTCAAGTTAGATCCATTATCGGTAATGATCTTGTCTGGAACATCATATCTTCATATAAGTTGGTTCTTGATAAACTTCACAACCACCTGCCTGGTTACGTTCGCATACGATGCCGCTTCAACCCACTTGGTGAAGTAATCAATTTCTACGAGAATAAAACGATGACCATTTGACGCCTTAGGCTCTATCATGCCAATCATGTCAATTCCCCACATGGAGAAAGGCCATGGTGATGAAATAACATTCAGAAGTGTCGAGGGAATATGAATCTTATCAGTATAAATCTGACACTTGTGGCATTTCTTCACATATCTACAGCAGTCAGACTCCATTGTCAGGCAATAGTAGCATGCTCTCAACATCTTCTTTGCCATAGCATGTCCATTGAAATGAGTACCAAATGAACCCTCATGGACTTCAGTCATTAACAGGTCTGCTTCGTGTCTATCCATGCATCTCAGCAGAACCATGTCAAAATTCCTCTTATAAAGCACATCACCATTGAGGTAGAAATTGCCAAATAATCTCCTCAAAGTCTTCTTGTCTTTAACAGATGCCCCAGACGGGTAAGTCTGACTTTGGAGAAAGCACTTGATATCATAATACCATGGCTTATCATCTTCCACTTTTTCAACTTCAAATGCATGATCTGGTCTATCCAAGCGCATCATGGTAATATTGGGGACTTCATTCCAATACTTCACCACGATCATCGAAGCAAGAGTAGCAAGAGCATCTGCCATCCGATTCTCATCTCGAGGAATATGATGGAAGTCAACCTTAGTAAAGAAAGTTGAAATCCTCCTCGCATAATCTCTATATGGGATGAGGCCATGCTGATTCGTCTCCCATTCACCCTTAACTTGATTAACAACAAGGCCGAATCGCCATAAACATCAAGATGTTTGATCCTAAGATCAATACATTCTTCCAAACCCATAATACATGCCTCATACTCTGCCATATTATTCGTGCATTTGAAAGTTAGCCTTGCTGTAAAAGGAAAATGTGTGCCTTGAGGAGTAATAATCACTGCTCCAATTCCATTTCCATATTGATTAACAACGCCATCGAACACCATACCCCAACGGGAACCAGAC
The DNA here is from genome assembly GCF_024323335.1 of Lathyrus oleraceus. Classification (NCBI taxonomy): domain Eukaryota; kingdom Viridiplantae; phylum Streptophyta; class Magnoliopsida; order Fabales; family Fabaceae; genus Lathyrus; species Lathyrus oleraceus. The sequence continues at coordinate 397,477,711 of NC_066581.1, read as the reverse complement.
TCTGGCCCTTCATCGAGCGTAGGCTCATCGCAATCTTTCATCTTCAAATACAGAATCTCCTCATCTGGGAAGTCGTACTGAACAGACTGATAATCCTCAATTGGTTGATGTGCCAGGTGGTCAGCCAAGATACTACCTTTAATAGCTTTCTGAGCTCGATACTCAATGTCATACTCAAATAACAACATCTTCCAACGGGCAATACTCCCAGTTAAAGTAAACTTCTCAAAGATATACTTGATTGGATCCATTTTGGATATCAACCAAGTCGCATGATTCAACATATACTGGCGTAAGCGCTTAGCAGCCCAAGCCAAAGCATATCATGTCTTCTCAAGCATTGAGTACCGAGACTCACAATCAATGAACTTCTTACTCAAGTAGTATATTGCATATTCTTTCTTCCCTGATTCATCTTGTTGACCTAATACATAACCCATAGAGTCATCAAGCACGGCCAAGTACATAACCAATGGTCTCCATTCAATAGGCGGAGACAGAATCGGAGGTTCAGACAGATACTCCTTGATATCGTCAAACGCTTTCTGGCAATCCTCGGTCCAATCATGACGCTGATCTTTCCAGAGGAGCTTGAATATGGGCGCACATGTGGCAGTCGTGTGGGATATAAATCGGGAAATATAATTCAAGCGGCCAAGAAAACCTCGGACTTGCTTCTTAGTCTTGGGTGCAGGCATCTCTTGTATTGCTTTGACCTTGGTAGGATCAACTTCAATACCTCTTTCACTGATAATAAAGCCTAATAACTTGCCGGAACGGACTCCAAATGTACACTTGTTCGGATTCAGGCGGAGTTTGTACTTCCTCAAACGCTGGAAAAGCTTCAACAAGTGTTCTAAATTTTCAATTTCCGTTTTTGACTTCGCAATCATATCATCAACATACACCCCGATCTCCTTGTGCATCATATCATGAAACAAGGTAGTCATAGCTCGTTGATACGTGGCTCCGACGTTCTTCAAACCGAAGGGCATCACTCGATAATAAAATGTTCCCCAAGGTGTGATGAATGTTGTCTTCTCCATATCCTCGGGTGCCATTTTAATCTGATTATAACCGGAAAATCCGTCCATAAATGAGAAGACATTTAATTTAGCTGTATTGTCTACCAACATATCAATGTGTGGTAGAGGAAAATCATCTTTCAGACTAGCTTTATTCAAGTCTCGATAGTCCACACACATTCAGACTTTTCCATCTTTCTTAGGCACAGGCACAATATTGGCCACCCATTGAGGATATGTAGAAGTCACCAGAAACCCCGCATCAATTTGCTTCTGGACTTCTTCTTTAATCTTCACTGCCATATCAAGATGAGTTCTTCTGAGCTTCTACTTCACAGGCACACACTCGGGCTTCAATGGCAAGAAATGTTGCATGATATCAGTATCTAGACCAAGCATGTCTTCGTACGACCAGGAAAAGACGTCGACATATTCGCGTAGCAACTCAATCAACCCCTTCTTCACAGACTCTTTAAGGAGTGCCCCAATCTTCACTTCACGAACGCAATCTTCAGACCCCAAGTTGACTGTTTCTAGATTCTCAATATGTGGATGAATGATCTTTTCCTCGTGCTCAAGAAGACGGGTAATCTCGTCAGGAATCTCTTCAACATCATCTTCTTCTGCCTCAAATACAGGGAACTCAAAGTTGGGAGATGGTGTTGGATCATTATGTTCAATGGGTTTGATCAACCTGCATAATGGTTTTGAGTATAAAAAGAGATTTCAGAATTCAAACAAGGCAAATCATTATGCAGATGAAAAGATTGATTTTATTCTCTTTCTTAGGGTTTTATGGTGATCACCAATTTCATGCAAAAAGCAAAAAGCAAAAATAATTTGGAAAAAACAAACATTTAACATGTGATTATTGAATGAATATCATTGTATTAATCAAATATGCCAACAATTTCATCACTTCTCCTTTTGGCATGGGATAAGGGTTTTCAAACAAAATGAACACATTACGTGGACTTGTGGATAATTGTTGGAACATTAACAGCAACCCAATTATTGTAGATTCCGCCAGGTATGACAAAATTGCCCAGGTCTTCCTCTTCATCATCTTCCACAATGGCAGCAACCTCTTAATCTTCAACAGTGTGGATGGAACTACCACTCTGGAATAGCCCATGCTCATTGGAAATGCCTGAAGAATACCCTATGCCAGACCGAGATTTATTAACTTCCAACTTTATCATTTGTCCTAAACCGGTAGTTGCACCATGCTCAATGGCCAACTTAGCATCATTGTAGGAAGCAAACGAAGAAGGTCCTTTCCTTAAAGGCTTAGCATTAAATAAGGCTTGGAACGGAGTCCCAACCTCATCCTCAGAATCAATATAGGAAAAGGAAGATAAATGGCTAACCAAGAGAGCCTTCTCTCCCCTATCACCACAAACTTTTTATTCTTGACGAATTTCAACTTCTGGTGTAGGGTGGATGTCACGGCGCCTTCCTCGTGAATCCAAGGTCTACCAAGCAAACAACTGTATGATGGATGGATATCCATGACCTGGAAAGTGATATGGAAATCACTAGGTCCAATCTTGATCGGGAGTTCTACTTCGCCGATCACAGTTTTTCTTGATCCATCAAAAGCTTTCACTACCACTCCACTCTGCCTCATGGGAGGCCCCTGGTTAGAAAGTTTGGGCAGAGTGGATTTTGGCAACACATTGAGCGATGATCCTGTGTCTACCAACACATTAGACAAGGCATCATCCTTGCAGTTCATGGAAATGTGTAGGGCCAAATTGTGGTCTTTTCCCTCCTCGGGAAGATCAGCATCGTAAAAGCTCAAATTATTACAAGCAGTTATGTTTGCAACAGTGCTATCAAACTGTTCAATTGTGACATCATGGTCCACGCATGCCACGTCCAACACCCTCTGCAAAGCTTCGCGGTGTGGCTCATAATTCATCAGCAAAGATAGGAAATATATCTTTGATGGAGTTTGTAGCAGCTGATCAACAACATTGTACTCGCTCCTCTTGATGAGCCTCAGCATCTCATCACAATCCTCTTTCAAAATTCCATGTTGGCCAACCAGAACAGGAGTTTTCACAGATTTATCAACAACAGGGTCAACACCCTTCACAACAAGTGCCGGATTAGAAGAAGAAGTCCCCACAGGACCGGTAGGATTAACCACAACAGTTCTTCTCACGACATCTTCGTTGGGTTTCGGCTGCACCGAGAAAACACGACCACCACGGGTCACACCACTAACATCTGAGATGCTCACAACAGAGGTGGAGGGCAATGGCACCTCCTTCCCATCTTCAAGCATAACGGCATTGTACCTGTAAGGAACAACTTTATCTTATACGTACAGGACAGGGCCTGCTGGTTTGATCATAAGATTGGGAGAAACCTTCTTCTTCCTGCCATCATATTTGACGACAACAGGCTCTGGTATTCTGAACACAGGAGAAATTACATCGACTTCATCCTCATTACTACTCTGAAGTATTTCAATCATTCCTTGATCCAGCATCTCTTGGATGTCCTTCCTTACTTGTCGACATTCTCTTTCATTAACAGTGCACACCTGGCACCTGTCATGGTCACTCTCATAGTGACTGTATCCACATAACAGTCTATGCATCTCGACCAAAGATTGCCTGATATCATTGACATACAGGACTTTATATTTGCCAGGACAACCCTGGACCATGTTCACAGCAGCTTTCCCATGCTCAGGCAATGGGTTCTTCTTGACATTAGGACCTACGTCCTCGAAAAACAAAATCCCACTTCTCACAAGGTCTTGCACCTTGGTCTTCAGGGGATAGGAATTCTCCACATCATGTCCGGGAGCACCAGAATGATATACACAGTGTAATTCAGGCTTATACCACCACAGAGGGTTGGTCGGCACAACAGGAGGGTCACGTGGAGTAATTAATTTTCTGTCTATCAACGAAGGATAAAGCTCATCATATAACATCAGAATTGGATCAAAAGTGACCCTCTTCCTCTCGTAGCTGGTGCTGTTGTTATTGTTGTTTCGAGGCTGGTAGGCCTGCTGTTGTGGACGATGTTGCTGTTGATATTGTTGATATTATTGTTGTTGTTGTTGATTATGTTGAACTTCCCAGAAGGCAAGTGCTATATGAGCCACCTGGTGTTGGCTAACGGCAGGGAGAACAATCTTCCTCTTTATAGAGGGTCTTCTTTTGATAAGGGAGGACACATCATGTGCCTCTCCCTCCTTCTTCTTCGCAAAGCCCCCGTATCTCTTTGAGGAAGAGCCTTCATCCTTAGACAGACGTCCTTCATGGACTCCTTCCTCTAGCCTTATTCCCATATTCACCATTTCGGTGAAGTTCGAGGGAGCACTATCAATCATCTTCTCATAATAGAAAGGACTCAAAGTCTTCAAAAAGATCTTGGTCATTTCTTTCTCTTCAAGGGGCGGCACTATCTGAGCTGCCAACTCACGCCATCTCTGGGCGTATTCTTTAAAAGTCTCATTCTCTTTCTAGGACATTGCCCTCAGTTGGTCCCTATCGGGAGCCATATCCACATTGTATTTGTATTGCTTGACGAAAGCTTCGCCAAGATCATTGAAGGAGCGGATGTTCGCACTATCCAGACCCATGTACCATCTGAGTGCAACACCGGATAAGCTATCTTGGAAATAGTGGATAAGAAGTTGATCATTATCTATTTTCGTTGACATCTTGTGAGCATACATCACAAGATGGATGAGAGGGCATATGTTTCCCTTGTATATCTCAAAGTCAGGTACTTTGAATTTTACAGGGATCTTAATGTTGGGCACAAGGCACAACTCAGCAACAGTTTTACCGAAGAGGTTCTTACCCCTCAGAGTCTTCAGTTCCTTGCGTAGCTCAAGGAATTGGTCTTTCATTTCGTCCATCTTCTCATAAACATCTGGGCCCTTAGATGGCTCAGAATGATAGATGGTGTCTTCTACTCTTGCTAAAGTGTGCATAACGGGAGGTGGCACAGAAAGGACCGAGCTAGATGCCAGCAGAGAAGCGAGGGTTGGAGCAAAACCCTTAGGCACAAAATTGGCAGGCATTCCCCAGGGGAACCCGGCTGGCGTAGGAGGCGTAAAATGAGCTGTTGCAACAGGCACAATTGAAGAAGCGATCTCTGAAATAACCGTCCTCGTGGGAGGAGTTGCAGGAGTTGGAGACGATTGGCTCTAGGAAGCTAGCACTGACTCCATCATGGCAGTCAGCCTAGCTACTTCCTCTTTCAATTCCCGGCTCTCTTTCTCTAGATGATCCATCAGTCTGGGAAGATTAGCTCTGGTGTTATACCGGTGCATCAACTTGTCTTCAAAATAAATGAAGAGCAAAGAGTTAGACAACTGAGCTGAACAAAACCTGCTTGTGCATATGATGCATGCAATGTTTGTGCATATTATTTATTTTCAGAGGAACTTTATAGAGATCTATTTGTAAAATATTTGAAAGTATTAATCTTTTAAGACATATATGGAATATTCATAGCAATAATATTTGGAAAATTTTTACACCAAAGAAGGAACACAATTTTGGTAACCAGATACAATACAAGAGGAAAGGAGAAATAAACATCCTATGGAGCCCTAGAAACAATCATCCAAAGCTCTCGAGACTGGAAGATAAGCTGCACGAAGCCTCTTCAACTCTCTCTCGTAGGCTGCTTCCATATCAGCCTTCTCCTTGGCGAGTCGATCATACTTCCTCTTCCAAAACCTGGATGACTGAGGAAGAAGATAAGTAACCACATCATCAGGCTCATCAATAACCTGATGCTCCAGAAATTCTATCACAACATCCTTATCTTTGAGTTACTGAAGTAGTTCCTCTCGCTCGCAAACCCAAGCACGCGAACGGTCTTCATCTCTCAACTCCTCTACTCCTTGGTTAGGGAGGGTTAAAGGCCCAACCATAACCATAGGGGTAGGTCTCGAATAATCATAGGGCATACGGTACTCAAGAGCTCTCCTCCTCACCCAAGAGGTGTAGGGTTTCAAAGTAATACAATTCTTCGGACCAAGCTCTTTCCTTCCCTTCTTTTGAATCTTGCGCCAGGCGCGGATCATTCTTCCCTTCAAGTTTTGAGGATCTTTACCCTCTTTAAAGAACACACCTTCCAACAGAATGTTGTAAGGTTTATCCTTTAAGAGGAACCCAAGCTGACGGCGAGCCAAAACAGGGTTGTAGTTAATTCCACCACATGTACCCAGAAGAGGCACATTGGAGAATTCACCACAAGAATCAATAATCTGGACACCATCATGCACACGGTTATACCAAAAGATGTCATCATTAGTGAGATACATAAGCCTCGTGGACCACCGTAGACATCCTTTGTTCTCCTTGAAGGCAGGCGTCCGCGACAAGTGCCAAATAAACCGCTTGTACAACAGAGGCAAACAGCACACAATGGTACCACCACCCTTTGCATTCCTCATATGCAAAGAAAAGTAAGTGTCACCCAACATAGTCAGAACGAGATTAAGAGTATAGAAAATCCTAATAGCGTTCACATCCATAAACTTGTCGATGTTGGGGAATAATACTAGCCCATAGATAAGAAGCACAAATATGGCCTCAAAGGCGTCCTCACTCATAACCTTCCCATACATAGTAGCTTGAGAAATGAGAAAATCAGATGGGAGACCTTAAATTCCACCTTTGGTAGTCATATGAGCAACAATCTCAGAGACATCTACATGAAGCAAATCAGCAATCTCTTGAGAAGAAGGAATCCTCTCCAAACCACTGAACAACAACTGATCCAAGATAGGTATACCCACAAGATAGGCATACTCCTCAAGTGTAGGCAGAAGCTGGAAATCTGGAAAAGTGAAGCAACGGTACATAGGATCGTAGAACTGCACTAGCACACTCATCAGACCTTCATCAACCTGAGTAGAAAGAATAGACAGAAGCTTCCCATGGCGAGCTTTGAACTCCAAGGTATCTAATACATAGGATGTCAAACTCCTTAACTCTTTCAATTCAGGTTGTCTGAAACTGTACTTCTTCGTATTCCTTCTTTGCTTATCCATGTTTGAAAATTTGCAACAATCAAACTCAAGGATCAAGCAAGTCACACCATACAAAGGTCACGGGATGGATCAAGTCATCCTCAATATCAACCATCCATTTTGGTGGATTATGGTTTACACCTTATCAACACCCAAGTTCCATTGATATTAAGGATATACGAGAACAGATCAATCGCAAATCATGGGTTTGTTGCAAGTCACGAGCATGGAGTCTCGGTTAAGAACCACCCAAAGGGAGTATACTATGGTTACACCTGACGATCATGTTCTAAAAGAGGTTCCCATAGAAATCATCTCATCTTTAGAATATTATCAGATAAAATGACTACTCGTATTCCAAAAATATTCTTAAGAGAAACTCTTATGAGTGTAGTATCGCGTAACAATCGTTTCAAATCTTACACTTGAACGACCTTCGCACTACGTCCTAAAATAGGCCAAGATGGGCTAGGTAATCTAAGGTCCTTGGCTTCTAAGGTTTATATTGGAAAGAGTAATGCCTAACCACGACTACTCGTGTGACATTATTGATCCCAACAAGACCTCCACCAAGTGAATGGGCTTGCAAGTCAACTTGCTAAAGAATAACTCCATATAAGTCAACAAGACTATGCCATTCTCCTATCATAAGTGCACTCGAGTTCGGGTATAGAACTCATCTCACAAGAGACCACCAAGCACACAAGCAATTGAATATGTCAAGAAATTCATACATTACAAACAATACAGTCATCCCAAATTTGCACAAAAAATATGTCACCAACAAATATAAACATACAATGCAATAAGCAAAAAGTAGGCTAAACCCACTAGGAAGAAGAGATATAATTCTCCCCCAGCAGAGTCGCCACTTTTCTGTAGCGGGGTATTTGTTACCTTTAGATTTATTGACTAAATCAAAAGTAAGCATACAATTCGAGTCGCCACCACACTTTTATTTGTCCAAAGGAAAGGCTAAAACGCGAACAAAAGCTAAGTAAGAAGTTTTATCAAATAAAAAACTAATAAAAATGACAGAGATCTAGGTAAGGGGGTTGGTTATGAAATGGGAAGGTTTTGAGCACCCAAAACATCCTTAGTAGTCTAAGGGAGCCCTTTTTGCAAAATGTATTGTAGTTTGGTATTTGTGAAAATATGTGCAAACAAGATTGAGGGGATGAGAAGAGAATATACATTATATTTACAATTTTGTTGTTTGAATGGATGAACCCATTGCCTACGTACCATCACAAAGGTAGGATCAAAACCTCGTAGTTTGGGGTAAAAATCTAAAAAGATGGGTGAATTGATTTTACCAAAAGCCTTAAGGTCTTTTGTTATCAAAGGGAGAAAACTCAACCTAAACCAACAATTAGTCCAATCACTAAGGATAAGGTGAGGTTTACATCAACCACTATGATAACTCAAACCTATGGCTAATGTTTATGAAAAAAAGTTTAACAAAGGTGGTCATTGGAACCACAAAAACAACTTGAAGTGAGTTGTATTTACAAGTTAGACGTATTCACAAAATGAGGTCAAGGTTGACTTAAAGTTCATTCATAATGAGTATTAAGGAAAAAAGTTTGAAAAATCAAAGGCATAAGGCCTAGGTTTCTAGTTTGAAAACAATGTCAAAGTTTGCACAAAATGAGTTTGGCTTGGGTTAGAGTGGAGAGAAGAAGAGAAAGGCTAGTCCTAAACATGCAAATAGAAGATAAGAGATAAAACCCTTGGAGTCCTTTTTCTTGAAATCATCAATATGATTCAAGATGGTCCTTTCCTTTGGACTTAGAAAGCAACAAGCAATCAAAAAAAATATTATATTCAAGCTCCTAGGATCTCCATTTGGCTTGTCTCTCTTAACTTGGAGACTCATGACAATGGTCCTTCTTACTATCTCAAGATGGAATCCCTATCACACAAGAGCAAACATCAAAAAGTTCACAACACAATAAGAGAAATGGACAAAGAATGCGTTTGGATTAGGGGTCCTTTGAAGTCAACTTTAAGATTTAGCATTCTAAAGGCATGAGGCCTAGTTGCTCTTCAACAAGTTTAGCATTCTAAAGGCATGAGGCCTAGTTTCTCTTGAACTCCTTTAAGCATAGGTAAGATCCTAATTCTAAGTCCTTTCTCCTTTTTGCATTGGGTTCACACAAACAAAGACAAAACAATCACAAAGCAACAATATATTTATATACAATAATGAGCTCAAATGAGCAAAAGGAAAATGGCATAAACATAAAATATGTGCTCAAAGAGCAAAGGGAAAAAGCAATATGAATAAATGAGCAAGAAATAAAGTGCATTAAAGTAAATTACAAGAAATTAAATGCTCAAATTAAAGTTAGTAGTTAATGGTTATGTTAGTGTGTCATAAGACAATTTAGCGCTATGTTAAGCAATCGTAAGTGGACTAATGTCGTAGTCACACCTTTCTGAGATCGGTCAATAAAACTATAGGCAAATAAACACAAGTTAGAGATCACGACTAGTAAGCCAAGCTCCTACAACTTGCCATGCCAAAAGAAAAGAAGAAAGGCCTTGTATGGATTTTAGGTTTTTTCCTTGACCAAGAAGCAACCTATCTTGGACACAAAGAAACTCACTTGATCTTTGATCAAGTTGAGTTTGATTTGGATAAAAGAAGGTTAAGCTTCTCATATGTCACGACTAACCTCAAATCATTAACTCATTGGCCAAAAGAAAAAGAAATAAGATGAAGATGCAATGAAATGGATAAAAGGAGAATTCAAATGACATAAACATAACACAATGATCAAATGTGAATCAAATCATCATCAACCAATGTAAAACAGAAGAGAAATGAAGGTTAAAAGTCAACAAAGTCAACATATTTTTTTTGTATTTTTGGAATTAAAATAAATGCAAAATTAAAATGATTAAAATATGGTCAAACCTCAAATTCAATTCAATTCAACTTCAACAAGTCCAATTGAATTATCATAGGTCTAACATGGTCAAACAAAGTTTGACAAATTTTATCAACATTTTTTGAAAACAGAGACTATTAAAAATCAATTAAAAACAATAAAATATAACACAAATGAATTAAAATCTCAAATAAATCTCAAGTTAATTAAGAAATTGATGAGAATATTTTTCATAGACTTATCATGATCCATATGTGTTAAGAAAATATTTTTGGAATTTTCAGATATCAAAAAGTATTTAAAATGAATTAAAAACTATTAAAAACAACATAATTCACAAAAAATAATAAATGAAGTCACAAAAATAATTAAAAATTAGATTATGAAACTAGATTTTTCAAGAATTTTTTTGCCATTGGTCTCATATTTTTATGACTTCAAATAAAATAGTTATGAATTTTTGAAAATAAATGGAATTAAAAGAAAATAAAACAGAAAATAGAAAATATAAAAAATCAGCAGCGCTTGGATGAAATTCATTAAATGACGTGGCCTTATCACACGGTTCAGAAGTGATGGTGTACCATGATCCTTAGTCCAACGCGCCACAAATGGAATTAAAAAAGGTCAAACAAATAAAAGGTTGTGATTAAAACGTTGGAGCCAAATCTAAGGGACAAGATGCTCCCACGTGGGGATGGTGGTGGAAACCACCATCTTCTCTGGTGGACTAACCAATTCCGGCCACCAGTTGCAGGTTTTTTGAACCTTAACCAAAATACACGAGACAGGTACCAAAATGAAGCTGTCACCCCTGTAACCTTAGATTGTCCTCAAGATTTCTATCAAGTGAGAAATCTGAGCTTGAAATTCAAGTTGTACTAACTGAAATGTTTCAAAACATGAAATCAAGACCACCACTGGCCTACCTCTTGCTCGAGGACTTCAGAACACATTTTGAACACAAACAATTCACATTGTATGATGAGATTCAGATCAAAACAGTTGAGTGATCTACCTCTGAAGAGCAGCTTTGAACAACATGATTCCTTCAAACTTTTGCTTCCAATTTGATCAAGAGATGATGAGGATGCAAGGCTTAGGAATTGAAACTTGAAGATCAACTGATTGTGTTAAAATTCAAGCTTGAATTCGGAAAATAAAAATGGAAATTCCTTTGAGTATGGTTGGGTTTTGATTTCAGCAGATCTTCAGATCACCATAAGGTTGATTTTTGAATGAGCATGGCAATGTATTTATAGCTGAGTTGCAAGCAAGCAAGTGTAATACTTGTGTGCATGAAGCTTTGGGTCCTTCATGCATGGGTCTGTACAGGCGCATGTGAGGCCCAAAATTGAGTGGAATAGCAAGCTGATATCACTTGAAGTTGAAATGGACGTGCAAAAGGCCTGTTGTTAGCTTATGCATCAAGTTACAGAGTGAATTGCATAATTGAACATAAATCTTCACCTCTTCGAAAGTTCCACATGGAAAGTCCAAACATGGTGGTGTGAATAATGGTTGGAAAGGTCTTGACATAAGGAACAAAAGCTATGTTGGGAAAAAATCCATTTGGAGTTTGGAAATTTGTGAAAACTGGCCTTGAAGTTTGAGGTACAAAACATGTCTAGGTTTACTTTGAAACTTTTTCCTAAAAGTGACCAACTTCAAGCCCTTCTGTTTCAATGATGTAAGCCTCAAATGGAAAAACCTTCAACATCGAAGTTGTAGATCTCTTTAAGATTATCAATTTGGACTTAAATTGTGCATCATTTGGATTTTTGATAAGAAAGTTATGGGCACTTGAAGTTGGATATTTTTCACATTCAATGGTTTTGGTCCAAAGTGACCTATAATGTTTTGTATTACCACATGTGTTTATTTTAGGATTATGAAATTTTGTCCAACATAACATTTTAATTATACATCTTAAGCTTTCCAATGCAATTGGTCTCACCTCAAAATCATAAATATTAAATAAGTTAGGTCCTTGGGAAGTTGACCCAAAATTAGGGTTTCAGTCAAAATGACCTATAATATTTTGAAATGAATGATGACCTTACAAGTTTAAAATGGATTTTTGATGAAAATTAAAGTTGTTCATATGGTTCTTAAGAAATTGTTTCTCTTTGGTTCATATTCATTTGATAAGCACATCAAAAGTTAGGTCTCAGTGGATCTTAGTTTGGTCAAATGACTTGACTGGTCAACTTCTCAAGGCCAAACTTCAAATCTTGATGAATGAATGATTGAGGATACTAAAATAGGCTCATATATGCATAAAATAATGAATGAAATAACTTCCCTTGATTGTATTTGATCAAAGGTTGAGGTTGCTTCATGAGCAAGGCATAGTCAATGCACAGTTGAATTAGGGTTTCCTTGGGAAACAAGCCTCAAGCCCTTTGGTTTATATTGATCAAATTGGCAAATTGAGATACTTGGGAGACATATATGATGATTTAGAACTTTGTGGACCATTGTCATGCTTGATTTCATCTTCATCTAGCCAATTCATTGAGCTTAGGGGCCTCCTAGGAGCAGGGGATCACAAGGTCACTTGAGCTTCAAAAACAAAAGAGTTAGTGACATATTTTTTGTGATTTTGGTTAGTAAAAAAAGGAGAAAAGAAATAATATACAATTCAAGCATGCTTGGTGGTCTCAAACTAACTCACACAAGTCCCACCCTAGGGTTAAGGAGCCACACATGCTATGATCCTTGAGGCAATGCATTGAGCAAATGATATGATGCCATGAGGGATCTTAGGGTCAAAATTAGGGTCTTACATATAGGTTAATGTTTTTTTGCCTTTATATTAAACTTTTTATTTTGTTTATTTTATTATTGAGTTTCCTCACTGATTTCCCATTTATGGGTTGATTTTTAAATCCGTTTTTGGCATTTACAAATAAAACTGTTTGGTTATAGCTTAAGAAATATGATTTAAGTCAATCTATTGAGTTTTTGGATCAAGAACTATGTTTGATAATGGTCAAGTCATGACTATAGTAGAATCTCAAAAAACTTTTTGAAATTTGTAAAATTGAGATTCTGCCTGTGTCATTTGAATCACACTATTTATCTGACTCGAATCCGACTAACAAAGAGCTCAAAAATCATTATCCAATTTTCATGATTCAAATCACATACTTCATGACTTAAATCACAATACCCCGATTCGAATCACAAGAATGCTTGATTCAAATCATACTGAACTGTAAAACTTTCTGGTTTTCTTATGGAACTTTTATTCGAATCGCCATTTTTTCTAACTCAAAACACATTTTTGTGTGACTCAAATCATACAAATGGATTTCATATAGTTTTTAATTGTTTCAAATCACTTGGTTTTCTGACTCCAATCATATATGTTTCTTATGACTCAAACCATACATCATTTTTCAGTCATTTTTGTGCTAGATCTCCAACACATATAAATAGCTTTTTCTCTCATGACATTTAATAATTTTGAAAAACATACATTTCCACTATTGATTTGAAATCTTACAACTCACTTATTCTCTCCTTTTCGAAAAGCATTTTGAATCTCTCTTGAGTGTTTGCAAAAAAATTCTTTCATCTTTTACCTCATTCTAATACCATTTTCATGTGGATCTAAATCTCATATTTGGAGATTTGTGATTGTCGATGACATTTTAATATTGTGTTTAACATTTCTTTGAAGATTTTCTTAAGACTTCAGAGGTTTGCAAGGTATGTGTGTTGTTGTGTCTGATTTTGACAATTCCAACAGGAAAAAATGAGATTCTTTTCTCCATATTCAATTTTGTAGTGTTGTGTGGAAGCCAACGTACAAGGTGGGAGTTCTTCTCAAGCTTCGGGTAGACCAACTCTTAATATACAGGTAGGGTCGAGGAAATATTATTGTATAACATAAACTTTGAAGTATGATTCTTGGGGTAAGAAGATTTAAGATAGTTTCACATAAATATTTCGCAAGCATTCAGCTCGGATACTACGTACAAGTCAAATGATCCATATAGAAGTTTTTAAAAATATTTTTAGCGTTATTTGGATATTGTGATTGTACTAAGACTCGTGTAATTTGTCACAAACTATAGTGAAACACCAAAAGTTTCAAAAGGAAACAATTGTAGAGTGGAGTCGGCTTCACGAGGAGGATACCTAAACCATATTAAATCTGACGTACACCCCTCATCTCTCTCTCTATTTTAATTTCATAGAAATTGCATGTTTGGTTGTTTTATCTCTTTCATAGAATTGTATGCTGTTAGGTTTTGCCTTGGTAACGAATTATTAGTTAATTATCTGCTTTGTTAGAATGAAAACTTTAATTTTGTCTTCTTGCTGATTAAAACTGAAAACTTTTATCGTAGAACTCATCTATATTGATTTTGTATTCTTTACACATCTTGGGTAAATTCATTATCAATTCAATATAATACATTGTTTACTCTTTGGTTAGATTGTTAATTTAATCTTTATCATATTGTGTACTTATTAAGGTGTTTCGTGTATATATCGTTCTATAAGCATAATCCTTTTATACAAAATTGGTCACGGGCACGAGCAATTACCCACTAAAATAAGCGGGTATGAGCACGGGTACATGTACTTTATATATTTCTATTTTTATTATTATGTACACATGTTAATTCATCAATATTATTAAATACTTTACTGTTAAACTTGTACGCATTTTAATATAAATGTTTTTTTTCTTAATTCAATAATAACATCCTTGAGTATTTTTTTATGTTGTTCAAAAAATTTAAAATGACATGATAAATTATAATTGATCGATTATTTTTATTAGAAAGACGAGTAAACGGGTGTGGGTATGGATACTTAGATATGTAACACCTTCGAATTTATTCAAATATTATTTTTATTAATATTTTAATTTTGGTGTGGTTCATGATTTTGTTATTATTATATTATTATTTAAGAAGAAAATATTTGTTTATTTTATTATTAAATAATAATAATTATTTTTATTATTATGAATTAGTGGGAATTAATAATGAAAATAGGAGATTGTAGAGTTAATGGGAAAAATAAATCTGAAAGGTAAAGTTGGTGGTAATAATAAGAGTTAAAGGGAATTAAAAAAAATGAATATTTAAAGAGAGAAAGGGATAGATAAAAAAAGAGGAAAATAAATAAAGGAGAGCGAGAAAACTAAAAAAAAATATACGTAGTATTTTGAGGAGAAAACACCTAACTTCTCCAAGAGTATATTCTTCTCCAAAATTTTGGAAGAAAAAAAAGAACCTCAAGACACCTAGCAAATCATAGTAGAGGTTGCTCAAGGGAAGGATTCCACCATTGTTTGGAGATTTGCGAAGAAATTTTTTCACTAATAAGATAAAGGAGAGATTATTCTATAACATTGGTATTTTAGCATTTAGGATAGTGGAGTTTCCCTTGAGCCCAAATTATATGAGTTTCCATGTGAACTTCTCCTATGAGATGATGGTTCATAGACCTTAAGTTATGAATCTCTCTCTTATCCTCAATGGTTTAGATTAAGTGCATAATTTGATGGTTCATAGACATTAAACATAGTTTGATCACAAGCTAATACGACACAATCAATCCAGAAACAAACACATCATCCATCCATCCACTCTCTTAAGAACACCAATAGTGGCAATATATGAATGAGAATCCATTGTCTTTTTTCAAATCCAATTAAGGATTATTTCTTTGACTGTTTTTTTTTGCATTTCAAATAAGTTGTGTGTCGAGTTTGTCCACTTTTATCGAATGTTCAAAGCTTAATTTATGACTAGATATAATGTCGCTCCAAGACACAAAAATCATTGGAGGATTTTTATCAAACACCTGGACTGCAGACTTATAAACCAAAAGACAAAAGAAAAAGATAGACAACAATAAAACATAAATAGATAGATCTGATAGAGGGATAAACTGCAACCTGTAGAGGATCCATGGCAGCTTTGGGGGAGGGGGTAGAGTTTCCAACATCAAAGGTGTTGGAGCAGATACAGTGAAGAGAGGTACACAAACCATTGTTGAGTTTGGGATGATAAAAGAAACCTTAACAAGCCTTGCATATCTTAGTGATGGTGGCTATGGAGGTTGTTGCATCAATAGAGAGAAATGCAGATTGGCAGCGATTCGCAGTGGAGAGAGATGGTCTCTAATGAGTGAATTAGTTCTAGTAGAAACATGAGAGTCAGGTTAAGTGAAAGAGATACTACCCTCCACAGGGAATATAACCACCATTAAGGTGGAAGATGAAAGCCACCAAGAAGGTGGGAGGCGGCCACCATTAAATCCTAGAGGTTTGGGTGGAGGTTTTCTAGAGATAAGAGAGATCATCGCTCTATAGAAAAGTCACTTTTGATGAAACATTGATCTTAAAATGTGTTTTAGATTATGATTTCGTAATGGTATAGAAACTGGGGTTTTGGAAATGAGTTATATTAAAAAAAAAACTGGGTATTTTTCAATTTGGGTATTGTGGTAATCAATTACCATATATTAGTAATCAATTACCTGCAAAAAAATTGGGTTTTGAGACCGTTTTCGGGGCTGTAAATCGATTACCACATGTTGGTATTCGATTACCGCAGACTGGCATAATTTTTTTTGAAAGATAGTATCTTGAGTCTCGTAACTCAGAATGAGACACGATCAGATGTATTGGAAAGCTAGTTCAAAGAGCTATCATGTAATTAATTAATAAAATAATTGTGTGCATGTTTTCTACTTGTGAATTGACCGTTAATTTTCATGCTTATGTGTGCCATGTTTTCTTGATAATGGAAACATAATCAATTATATGTTATGCTTATATGATAGTGAAATCTAAATTGGTATGATTGTATGTATGTTGGCTGCAGTGTGATTAATAAATAGTTGTGAAGTGAGCCTTAGGACATGATTCCAATGTTTTGATAAATACTTTTTATGAATCATGTTGTGAATGATGAAGGATTGTGAGAAGACTCTTAGGACATGATTCCAATGTTTTAATAAAATACTTGCGAAGCCTAATAAAGAAAATTAAAGTAAATATATGGTAAATTGTGAATCCCTAATATGGATATTATGTTAAAGGTTTGATAAGAACCCATGTGAAGCCCTAATGTGGCAATTATGTTGAAGATTCCATAAGAACCAATGTAGAGCCCTAATGTGGCAATAGAAGTAAATATGTGATAAACCCTAGGAAAAATTAATGTGGTAGGTGAGGTTAATGTGTATCAAATATGGTTTGGATGTTCATATGAGAATTCTGTTTGTCTGATCATGATGCATCATAATGGACTGGAGTAGGTATCGTCTAGATAAAATGTTTAGTGCGGCGTAACATGCATTTACTCCTAGACATTGTATGTCTACAAACGTCTAAGAGAGTGTGGTAGTACAGGCGTAACTAGAATGTACTCCTAGAAGTAGAGGTTAGCAAAGGTTGTTGTATTGCGTACCTAACACACATGTACTCCTAGACATTGAGGGTCTACGGACGTCTAGAGGAGTGTTGTAGTGTGGGACATAACTCACAGACCCTCCTAAGCTATTAGGACTCAAGAAAATAAGCAGTGAGTTCAGTGATGGGACCACATGCATTGAATTAGAGGACAAGTGTGTCACATAAGCATTCATGTGCATGTTGTGTGATTTCGTATCTTTCTACAAAATATTGTAAGATTGTGTAATGTTGTATGTTGTGATTTATGATTCCCTTTGCTTTTATTATACCATATTTTGTAGAATGTGTTCTCACCCGTATATTTCTATGTTTCTCCAATGTGACTCTATATGTAGAGTATTCTCAAGTTGAAACTAAGGAGTAGCCGTGTTGCAATACTTTATAGAAGATGGTGTTGATAACCACTTTAATTGTTCCTTCATGTTTATGTCTGCTAAACTGATAAGTCAGCTAGTTTGTTTATTTTGTAATAAGGCTTTGATATTGTCACATCGAGGTCGGGATTTATATTATTAGAATCGTTATGTTTGATGTTATATTTTAATCAAGGAATCATTTATGATAAGGTTTATGTTATTTGTATTAATGTGATGTCCTATTTTATTTCATGAAATAATTATTCCGCAATTTAAGTACTATAATACCCTACCCATTATCATCAATAGTCCATGCTCTAGGTTTTGTGATTTCTCTGTTAAGTTAGGAGTAGAACCCTCTTAAGTGGCTTTGAAATTAGAGGTGTGTAGATGGAAAGTTGTCCTCCTTTTGTTTAGAGCTGGTGGTTGTGTTTACCCTCCTCTAACTTTCTCTATTTGGAGATATATTATGCTCAAGGTTGTAAGATAGTTCAGATTGTTAGTCTGGTTGGCTACTTTTTCCTTCTTTTACTTTATGGTTCAAGTGTTTTAGCTATTTTCTTTTTGTTGTAATTTTTTTTGGGCTTTTGTGGAGCTTGTTACTCTTATGCATTGTTGGTGCTTTTTGTTCCTTTTGTACTTTTTACAAACTTTTGTTTTTATCTATATAAGGTTTTTGCTTTGATATTCCAAAAATATGAGAATAATAATTGATAATCACATTATATATATGTTAAGATACTAAATATACCATCCATATTTAATTGCTAATTGCATCTTCTTTTGATACAGAGAGTGTACTGTTAAGGTATAAAGAGTTCAAATTGATGAAAAACTAGTGTCTCAATAGATAGTCATCATCTATCTCTCGTTGCATTTCAATATCACATTTGTTGTTTTGTAGATACTTTTTGCCTATAATTTTTATATTCTTATAATCATTAATATATCAAATCAATATATCATAGATTTTAATTTATATGAATTCTCATTGTTTTATTGACTTTCTCACAAGCTATAATAATTTAACTTAGTTGTTTTGTTAAACATACTTTATGTAAAGAATTATTAAATTGATTCCATAGAGTAGAATTCAAATCATGTTGTGTAATGTCGTATGTGTAAGACCCCAATTTTGACCCTAAGATCCCTCATGTTGTCTCATCATTTGCATTTGCATTGGGATCACACCTTGGTATCCTCCTCACCTCTTATTCATTTGGGTTTGCATTAGGAGAGATCACCAAACACTTTTGTTTGTATCATACTTTATTTTCTTTTGTTTACTAACCAAAATACCAAAAATATATCTATGTGCATCTTTGTTTCTTTTGTAGGCAGTGTGTGTCTCCACCTAGGCCTCATCAAGCTCATATCTAGGTTTGGGAACCTCAGTGCAAGAGATCAATCAAGAAAAGGTTCACATTGGTTATAAGTATCATATATAGATCCACATGCTCTTTAATTATCATTTTGATCAAGAATTCATCAAGAGTTTGAAGCTTGTTTGCCTTGGAATCCCTAATTCATCTGGGTATCTTGTATAACCTCCTCAACAAGTTTCTTTACCAATTGGTCAAATATATCAAGGGATACTTAATTTTACTTCACCTTAAGCATATATTATCCTCCATGAGCCCTAAATATCAAAATAACTTCAAGTTTGCAAGTTGGTTCAAAGAGGTTGACCAGAGAAAGTCAACTAGTCAAATCTAGGGTTCCCTAGACCCTATCTCCTACAATTTTTTGTCATATGAAAATGATTTTAAAAGAAAAGTTAATATTTATGACATTACAAGAAACTTTCATGTTGCCATAAAGAGCTAATTTTGCTTGGAAAGTCATTTTTTATGGTGAAAGATTATAGGTCATTTTGTTTGTGCCCTAGATAGAAGGTCAACTTCCAAGGACTATAACTTGCTCATTTTTTGTTATATGAAGGCCATAAAAGTTTCATAATCAATTTAAATATGTTTTATTCAACTTTGTTTCTTTGAAAAATTTCAAATTCTACTTGCAAGGGCGTGTACTAAGAGGGAACATTATAGGTCATTTTGGGCCATCATCATTGAACAAACAATTTTCCTCAACTTCTAAAATCCATAACTGCCTCATTAAAGATTCAAATGGTGTCAAATTTGTGACCATATTTAATTATATTGAAAGAGCTACAACTTTGATGAAGGAACCATTTTCATTTGAAGCTCATAGCAAAAGATATTCAAGGTGGAAAAGTGGTGATTTGTCTTTTAACTTAGAAATTTTTCAACCATGTTTGATTCCTCCAACTTCCACCTTAAAATTCATCATGATCTAAGCTCCAAATGGAAAAAATATCAATATCAAAGTTGCTCCCCTTCATGTTAGCTTTCCAAAGAGTCTAAGATCTTGGCATTTGGAGCATTTTTGAGTGACTTGCGCATGGGTGTAATGCATGGCTCCATTTGGTAAGTTCATGATAAATTTACATTTCACTAATACATTACTCCATGCTATTGTTTCAGGTTGGTTTGTACATGAGTTTGGACCTTTTGACATCATTTGATGGATTTTTTACACGCCCATGCGAGCGTGCATGAGAGCATTTCTATTTTTGGATTTTTGATGGAAGTGTGTGAAAAGAAATCCTCATGCTATAAATACAAGTGCCTTGAGCTCAGAAATGGATCTCCTCTTACTCAAGCTTTTCACTGCTTTATCCCCAACCTCCATTAAAGGATAAACTTGAAGATTTCTTTTAAATTTGAGTTTCAATTCTCATTATGATTTGGAATTGGAACTCTAAGACTCCAAGCTTCTTAATCATTCATTTCATCTCCTGCAAGTGTATAGAGGCAAGCCCAATTAAATTGAGATCAAGGTCGAGCTTCCTCACTGCAAACAGAAGGTGAATTTTGTTAAACTTTTCTTCTTCGATTCTCCCTCAATTCTCCATCATTTCACTTGATTTTTGGTTGTCTAAAGACCTACCAATGTAGGCAATAAGATTGAGTTACTTTAAGGTCAAATAAAAGCAACTCAATTCATACTCCTTAATTTTCAATTCCATGTATCTTTCAATATAACGAGAATTGGAGAATTTTGAGGGCAAATTTGGATTCCTGGCAATTTTCTCTTCAAATTAGTATATGCACTTTTTATATTTGTGAAGGTTGATGGTGGACCAGTCTGGTGAGGTCCACCGAAGAAAATGACCGAAGCCCCAGCTCCGGCGGAGTGTTGGCACCCTCTCATCCCTTTGATCATGTTTAAACGTTTTAGTCCTGACCCTTGATTTACATGACCATGTTTGCAACACGTTTTACTAGTGTGTTTGGTGGACACCACACATGTGGCCATCAGATCTGCCACCTCAATTAATGAGGGAGATCTGGTGGCCCATATTTTTTTCCATTTTATTTTTAATTCTGATTTTATCTTAAATACCTCTATTTATTTAATTCATATAAATTTCATTTTCAATCCAAAAAATATGAGACTTTCACCAAAAAATTTTAAATATTTTCCTCTTCCATATTTCGAATTAAATTCTTTTTTTGGATTAATTTTGATATTTTTTGTGAATTAAATGATTTTTGACTTATTTTTAAATATTTTTAAATACTTCTGACTTTCCAAAAATTATGATTTTTTTTGTCTAAGGTCCTTTGACCTTGTTTGACCTAGGATAAATCCCTTGGCCATTTATTTGGTGATTTGAGGTTTTGTCCATTTAAAAAAGCATTTAAATTCATTTTAAAATTGATATTTAATTGTTTAATTGTTTAAAAATATTGTTGAGACATTTGGTTGACCTTGTGATGTTTGATTTTCTGTTTGACCATGATCATGGTTGGTTTGAACTTCCATTTAATCAATACTATTAGATTTAGGGGGTTGATGAAATGTATATTTCACCCCTCAAGATGAATGGATAGTATTGATCAAATGAAATTCCTCCTATGATCAATTTGGGTTTCTATTTCCATTTCCCTCTTCATCTTCATCCATATTCTTCCCAATCCATCATTAACCAATGAATTCTCTTCATGTCTAATGCTAGTTGATTCATCAATGACTTTGTGTCAGATGAATAAACATGAGCCTGACTGAGATAGGTCCTTCCCACTTTGTTTTTATGTGTGGTATGTTTTAGGAGATTGGTTATTTGTACCACGTATCTAACATGTATTAACACCAACATTTTATTGCCCAGTCTTAGATAGTTGTGACTTTTACATAAGTCCAATTATGATTGCTTAACATAGAGCTAAATTTGTCCCAAAAAGGAATATCATTCTTGTAAGTGAGATTGTAAGTCTCCCATTTTTTATGGCATTGTGTGAAGACTTGACCTTTTTCCCATTCATGAGAGCTAGTGGCATACTTGTTGATTTATCCAAGTTGGAGCCCTTATCATGGATGATGTCTTAGTTTATGTATTCATACTTGTGAATGAATGGTTGAGTGTTCTCCAAGGAATGACTTAAACAATTAAAACTCTTCACTAACCTTGACTAACTTCTTATGGATATTGATTTACTTTTAAGGCATTTACTTAATGCAATTTAAAATTCAGTACCTTTATCATTCATTTCCATTTACATTTCATGCAATTTGTTTATGTTTCAATTCTTTTCACTTTGCTCACTTGAGCCATATTTTGTGATTGTATATATTGTGTGCTTGTGATTTTGTTCTTTTTATGGTCTTAGGACCCTAAAATACTTAATAACAACAAAAAAAACCTAAAAAATATCTTGGTGGACTGTTGGACCCGATTTGAACTTCTGGACCTAGGATAGACAATCTTCCCTATGCTTTGAGGACCTGGCCAATGCCACTATTTGAGATTGAGCTATCCTTGCCTGTACCATTCATTTGAGACAAGCCTTGAAATCTACCTTGGTTCATCTGTTACTTTAGATTTGTGCTTAATTTTTATGTTGTTATTCTGATTTGATGTCTGATAATTGTTTCTGAGAATTTACCAAGGAATATTTTCATCTGATACATGTGAAGACATTGAAGACTGCTAGCTATTGGAGTGCTTGCTTGGATGTTATGACTATCGTTATTTGCTACCTTGGTCTTCATATAATTGCTTGGATATTGCTTATGTTTATTTTCTGCTCAAAAGTCCAAAGGAAATGGGTTTCTATCTGACATTCATATCTTGTGGATTGTATCCCATTAGTCAGATCATTTCAACTCTTAACTTTTAATTTTTGTCTAGGGTAGTCTCTTTATCTCTTCCCACTTATTTAATTTCAAAGTCTCTCCCTCTTTTCAAAAGCCTCCTTTGCTTGTGATTTCAAACTTAGACATGTTTTAATGTTTAGAAACTTTGGCCTTATGCCAATGAATTTTCAAGATTTCTTCTTAATCAAACCTGTGAATGAACTTAACCATATTAACTTTAATTTCAAAATACAAAAAGAACTAACAACCCCATTCAAGTCTTTTTTGTGCCTTTTTCTATTAAACTTTGATTAAAATCAATTCACCAAGTTCTTTGAATTTTTTACCACGAACTACGGGGTTCTGAACTATTAAGTCATCTAGTTCATTTATTTTCTAATAAAGCTATGATATTGTGACCTCTGGGTCAGGATTTATATTATTCAAATCATTGTGTTTGATGTTATATTTTAATAAAGTACTAATTTATGATAAGGTTTATGTTATTTATGTTAGCGTTATGCCCTTTTTGATTTCATAAAATGATTTTTGCGCGATTACTTTTTTAAAATTATTAAAAAAATTATTAGGTTTTAGGGTGTTACATAGTTGGTATCAAAGCAGGTTAGTCCATATGGCCTAGTCTGTTATGAGTCTATTATGAATTTGTGTACGACATGTGTGTTAACACAGTTGGTACTGTATTCCCTTAAATGCTACTTTCTTTACTATTTACAACCAATTTATATTTTATGTATGGTTGTGAAGGAAGAAATGGTTGATGGATGAAATGACCATGCAATAGTTGATGCCCTTGGAGTAATGGCTAATGTTGTGGATCAAACCACTCAAGATTTTCAAGGTGCTCAAATTTGTATCTAAGAGATTGAGAAAAATTCCATATCAATGGCATGCAAAGATGAGCAAAAATATCATTAGGGACAAATATGTTAGCAGAAGAGGCTGAGTACTTGTGAGAAACATTAGGTACTATAATTACCTGGGAGAATTTCAAGAAAGAGTTTCTAGAGAAGTAATTTCCAAAAGATATTCGCATCAGAATTGAGTGAGCTTAAGAAGCAACTAAAAGAGTTATTTGAGAAGAAATTTGTAAGACCTGGCGTATCACCTTGGGGTGCGGCGATGTTATTGGTTATAAATAAAGATGAAACCATAAGGTTGTGCATGGATTTTTATCGATAGTTGAATAAGGTTACCATTAAAAATATGTATCCTCTTCGTAGAATTGATTATCTTATGGATCAGTTGGTGGGAGCTTGCATGTTTAGTAAGATACATTTGAGATCATGTTACCACCAAATTTGAGTGAAGTTGGAACATATCCCTAAGACAACATTCAAGACTCATTATGGTCATTATGAGTATTTAGTTACACCTTTCGGTGTGGCCAATGCACATGAGTGTTGATGGAGTAAATGAACATGATTTTCAATCCCTATTTGGATTAGTTTGTTGTAGTATTTATAAATGATATCTTGGTATACTCTAAGTTAGAGGAAGAACATTTAGAACATCTGAGGATAATATTGCAAACCTTTAAAGATAAGAAGTTATATGATATAAGTTATAAAAGTTTGGTTTTTGGTTGAAAGAAGTTAGTTTCCTCACACATGTAATTTCCAATGGTGGAATGGTAGAGGTCGCATTGCAATGGAAAATGCCTAAGTTAGTAATTGATATCATGAGTTTTCAAGGATTAGACGATTATTATAAAAGGATCATACAAAGTTTCTCAATGTTAGCAATTCCTTTAACCAAGTTGACCCGGAAGGGCCAAGCTTTTATCTGGGATGCTTAGTGTGAAGTGAGTTTTCAAGACCTTAAGTAGAGATTGACTTCAGTGCCAATTTTAATTTTTCCAAATCCAATTGAATCTTTTGTGGTGTATTGTGATGCATCAAAGTTGGGTCTATGTGGTGTGCTTATGCAGAAAGGTCAAGTTGTAGCTTATGCTTCTAGACAACTTAAGACTCGTGAAAGGAATTACCTTTCCCATGATTTATAATTATCGATAATGGTTTTGTGCTTAAAATTTGGAGGCACTATCTTTATGGATCAAGATTCAAAGTTTTATGTGATAAGATTTTAAAGTATTTGTTTGATAAAAAGGAAATTCACATAAGGCAGAGGATATGGCGAGAATTTTTAAAGGACTATGATTTCAAATTGAGTTATTATCAAGGTAAAGCTAATGTAGTAACATATGCTTTGATGTTTAATGAATTGGATTTAATGAAGCAATTTAGAGATTTAATCTTGGTGTGTAGCTAACACTGAAAAGTGTGAAATTGAATATGTTGAAGGTAACTAGCAATGTGCTAGAAGAGATTAAAGAAGGTCAAAGGTTGGATTCACACTTATTAGATTAGTTGGAACTAATAAGTCAAGGAAAAGAAATGTATTTTAAAGTATGTAATGACAAGATTATGAGATTTCGGGATACGATTTGTGTGCCAGATATATCAGGACTTAAGAAGATGATTTTGGAAGAATGTCATAGGAGTGATTCGAATATTCATCCAAGAGCTAAAAAGATATATCAAGACCTTAAGAAAATAGTTTGGTGGCCAAATATGAAGAAAGATGTTGCTATGTTTTTATATTCTTACTTAGTTTCTCAGAAGTCAAAGATAGAACATCATAAGCCATCTGGATTGATGTAACCTTAGAAGGTCTTTCAAAAGTCCGTATATTTAAATAATGAGGTAGTTGGGATAGTTATTTACCGTTGATTGAATTTACCTATAACAAAAAATTTCATTATAAAATTGGAATGACACCTTTTGAAGCGTTATATGGTAGAATGCGTAGAATGCACTTGTGTTAATATGAATCCGGTGAAAGCATCGTGTTAGGATCTAAAGTAGTTTTGCAGACTAATAAGAAGGTTAAAATGATTCAGCAAAAGATGAGGATGTTGTAAACTAGGTAGAAAAATTATCATGATAAATGAAGAAAATTCCTCTAGTTTCAGGAAGGAGAACATGTATTCTTAAGAGTCACTCTAGTTACTGAGGTTGGTCAGGCATTGAAGTCACGAAAGCTTAATCTCGTTTTATTGGTCCTTATCAAATTCTTAGAATAGTTGGCAAAGTCGCCTACCAAATTGCATTACCCATTATGTTTCAAATATCCATGGTGTCTTTCATGTCTCTCAACTCCATAAGCATATTCACGATCTGTCACATGTGACTCAGTTAGATGATATACAAAAATTTAATATATTTGGGAGAATTGTAACACCCCATAATTTATTTGAATATTATTTTATTAATATTTCAATTTTGGTGTGCTTCATGATTTTGTTATTATTTAATATGAAAATATATGTGCTAATTTTATTATTAAGAAATTACTATTATTGTTATTATTATGAATTAGTGAGAATTAATTACGAAAATGAAATAATGGAAAAAAGAAGTTGGAAAGGTATGTTTAGTGGAGAATAAGGAGAGTCAAAGGGAATTAAAATAAAAATCTTAATATTTAAATAGAGAAAGGGAAGGGATAGAGGAAAAAAAAAGAGAAAAATAGAAAATAAGGGAGAAAGAGAAAACAGAAAGAAAAAAAGATACATAGCATTTTGAGGAGAAAAAATCCTAACTTCTCCAAGAGTCTTTTCTTCTCTAAAATTTTGGAAAAAGAAAAAAAAGAACCTGAAGTCACCAAAAAAATCATAGTAGAGAGTGTGCAAGGGAAGGATTCCACCATTATTAGGAGCTCTACAAAGAAATTATACACTAATAAGGTAAGTGGGAGATTGTTCTATAAATTTGGTATTTTAGTATTTAGGGTAGTGGATTTCTCTTGAACCCAAAATTATTAAGTTTCCAGGTGTTGATTTAATGAAGATGTGTTATAATTTATTAATTATGTTAAATTGATGTATAATTGACGCTGAAATATGTTTTAGACTATGGGATTGTAATGGTATGGAAATATGGTTTTGGAAATGAGTTAAATGCAGAAAACTAGATATTTTTTGGTTTGGGTACTGCAGTAATAAATTACCATATATTGGTACTTAATTACCTGCATAAAATTTTGTTTTGACTTGTTTTTGGGGCTGGTAATCGATTACCATAAACTGACATGAAATTGTTTTTGAAGGAGAAGTTAGAATATTGTATCTTGAGTCTCGTAACTCAAAATGAGATGAATTCGGATGCATTCGAAAGATAATTCAAAGAGCTTTCTGTAACACCTCAAAATTTACCCTCCTCTCTTGAGATTAGTTTGGCATATTACATTTCATACTTTAGGACATTAGGCATTGCATTTTGCATATCATATGAAAATAATAAGATCATCCTCCAAAGTCTTTTCAAAAGATGGAGAAGTTACATGATTCAAGCCTGAGGGTTTCTATGAATTGATGATCAACCATCTGAGGGCATGGGCTTCAATTAGGGTTTCTTGGTTCTTCAAAGGTCTTGAGTATCATTTTGTTTGCAAGGATATATTACCATCATCATGGGTCTATCATCATCAAGGGTTTCATGATTCATTTTCAAGTTCCTTTGGATTAGGGTTTTGACCTCTAGTCAACCCTAATCAATGACATTCTTTCAACCAGGGCTTCTTAAAGAAATAAGGTATTTGCTGATGAAGAGGATCACATGATTGTTATGAGGAGCTTATACGAGTTAGGGTTTCATTTCTGAGCAATTTCCCCAAGTGGTGGAGGTTCAAGCTGATCAGGGCATGTCAAGGTCATCTGAGGACCAAACAAGTCAACTGTGCAGTCAACTGAGGGCTATGAGGTGGGGAGATGAATTTAAACACCTCAATCATGTTGAAAAGAGGTCCATTTGTCATTTTAAACATCTATCTTGAAGATTTTGAAGCCATGGCAAAAGTTTCCAAAAATAGAAAGTGACCTGTAATTTCAAGTTTCCAAAAATGGTAAGTTTTTGGTTCACATTCAACTTGATTTTTCAACATCAGATAAGTTTCAAATGAATTTTTGGTGAATATGAAAGTTGAAGATCTTTCTCTCCCCTTTTCAAAAAGTCCTATTTCATGATCATCTGATGATTGGTTGAGAAGTTATGGCCAAATGATCACAAAGTATACATGGAAGTTCAAAGTGGCATAACTTTTGATTCAAAACTCCAAATTGGTCCATCCTTTTTGCAAAATGCTTGTCATGACCAAGAGATTCCAAATCAACCCTTGCCATGCATGGAAGAAGTTCATATGACCATTTGTTCATACATGTGCATTTTGGAGGGAATTTTGATAATTCAAATTTGGTTGATGCTACAAGCAAAATGCCATTCAAATCTTGTTTTTTGGTTGATTTTAAGTGAAGTCATACCCTTGCATGGTACTGTTCACGTGCACATGGCCACATGCTAGCTCACTTTTGCAATTTTGCAATTTACTTCATATTGCCTTAATCATGATTAGGGAAAGGCTAATTGTGATTTCAGCATCATTCACATGAAGTATAAAAGCCAAACCCTAACTGTTTTTGCTGATAACTAACTTTTCAGATCCAAAATCTCAATTTCCCTCCAAAATTCTCTCACTTTGATTTTCAATTTTCTTCACATAAACCTTCATTTTCTTTGCATATTCATGTTCATCCTACAATTCTAAGCAAGATCCAACCACTGGTTTGAAGAATTGAGCAAGAATTCGAGCTACACAAGTACATTCACATGGAGATGGAAGCTTGAAATTGAACAAGATCTGAGAGATTTCAACCGTGCATTTTAGCTTAAAGCTTTATAGGAGGATTATTGGAGAAGATCTGGAGAGTTTGGAGGCTTGAAGATACGATTTCAGTGCACTGCATCTCAAGAAGGTACATTAGTGGCTTGCTAGCTTTGCTTTTGCTTAAGCTTTGGATTATGGTTGATACACCACTGAGGTAGTTTAGCCTTCTTACTCCATGTAGTCTGGAAGTCCTGTCACCTTTTGGTCAGGCATTTTGGCTGAAGTCCTCCTTAAGAGGATCTGTTTGTGTTTGTTTACATTTGTACCAAAGACCTCCAAGTGAGGCATGTTACTCGATAAGTCCTCCTAAGTGAAGAGGAAATTGACAAATAGAAGGGATTAGCAATCAATCCCCTGTTATTCAGTGAGTCATTCTTTATGTTCGCACTACGTGCTGATGCTCTAGAACATGTACCCAAGATCTTTGTATAAAGTCAGTCAAGTGGAATAGGGTCCCTCTTTCTGGATCCCCACACTTTCTTTGTTATAAGCTCACCCAGACCAGGGTTAAGAGCATGAGGTCTCATCCTCATTACCATTTTGATCTGCTCACCCTAACGTTCAATGTTAGTGGTTAAGAGCCCCAGTTAATTACCCTTACAGATTGGCTTGTTTGTCGAGGTTGATATGACCCCTCTTGACTAAAGCCTACCCATTGTTTGGGCCTCTTGTGTGGATATAGTGTGTGATACTTGTTCACTGGTGTTGATGTTTTTGAGCTGACTTGCTTCCTATGTGAGTTAGGTTCTGATTAGAAACCTCAACTTAGGGATTATGGATTGCATGACAACTATTAGGCTCGAGTCTTAGTCTCCCTATTAGTTTGTTGTTTCCCTGGTCTCTGGTTAGGAGAGTGTTTTCTCCCCTGTTAAGGGGAACTACGTCGCCCTGATTCTCATACCAGATGAGATACGTAGGCAGGAGATCGAGCGAGATCTCTCCGGGCAACCTTTTTGTTTCTTTTGACGTCTCAGCGTCTCTTTGTGTTTGTGTGACAACTATTAGGCTCGAGTTCCAGACTCCCTATTAGTTTGTCAATCTGATAACCTTTTTCCTTGGTGTTCGCTGGTTAGCGTGTGCTATTGTTAGGAGTCGGATATAAGTCCATGTATTGGCATTCTGTTTCCTTTTGTTGGGTTTTTGTTTGGAGTCGGATATAAGCCCATGTATTGGCATTCTGTTTCCTGTTGAGTGTTTCTTTGACATCTCAGCGTCTCTTTTTGGTGTTTTGTTTCGGCGTGCGTTGGCCGAGCTACGAGTGCTCTGATTCTTCCTCTGGATAGAGAAGATACGTAGGCATAGGACGCGATGTCTTAGCGAGCATGTCTCCCTCTTCCCCGAACTATGTTGACTCTGATGTTTGTTTCTGATAAACTACGTAGGCCCAGGATGCGACATCCTGCCGAGTCCACTTCCTCCATCTTCTTTCACCTGTTTATTATTCCAGTTTGTGCAATTTCTTTGAGCAGTTTTATCAGCAACCTTATTCTATTCTTTTCCTATTCTTTTGAGCGTGGATCCCGTCGAGTACGACGGACGTGAGGGGTGCTAATACCTTCCCCTTGCGTAACCGACTCCCCTACCTTGCAATCGTTGGTCGTAAGACCGTTCCTTTCCCTTTCTTAGGTTAGTCCTGCGCTTCCTTTCCGTCATAGAATGAATAGCGTCGGTGGCGGCTCTGTAAATAGTTTTTTTCCGCCGGTTGTTTTTCGCGTTGCGACACTTTCATATAGAGAATTAAGATAATACTTATGTGAATGTTTTCTACTTGTGACTTGACCATGAATTGTCATGATTATGTGTGCCATGTTTTATTGATAATGGAAACGTAATGAATTGTATGTTATGCCTCTATGATAATGATACCTCAGTTGGTATGATTGCATGTATATTAGCTGCATTATGATTATTAAATAATTATGAAGTTAAACTTAGGACATGATTCTAATGTTTTGATAAATATTTGTTATGAATCATGTTGTGAATGATGAATGATTGTGAGAACACTCTTAGCACATGAGTCCAATGTCTTAGTAAAATACTTGTGAAGTCTAACATGGAAAATCAAAAGGAAATGTGTGGTAATTGTGAAGCCCTAATGTGTCGATTATGCATAAGGTTTGATAAGAACCAATGTGAATCTTTAATGTGGAAATTATGTTGAAGGTTCTATAAAACCCAATATTGACCCCTAATATGGAAATCGAAGTAAATGTTTGATAAATCTTATGGAAATCCTAATGTGATAATCAAGGTTAATGTGTTTCAAATGTGGTTTGGAGGTTCAGATGGGAATTGTGTTTGTCAGATTATGAAACATCATACTATATCAAAGTATGTATGGATAGAGAGAGTGTAAGTATGGAGTAACTTGTATTTACTCCTAGATATTGCATGTCTACAAACGTCTAGGTGAGTGTCGTAGTATGGATGTAACTCGCATGTACTCTTAGATGTAGAGTTTAGGGAAGGGTGTTGTAATGCATATGTAGCTTACTTATACTCCTAGACATTGAGGCTCTATGGACATCAACAGGAGTGTTATAGTGCGAGACATAGCTCATATGCCCTCCTAAACTAATAAAAATCATGAAAATAAGCTCTGAGTTCAGTTATGGTACCACATGCGAGACATAGCTCATATGCCCTTCTAAACTAATAGAGGATAAGTGCATTGCATAAGCCTTCATGTGCACATTGTGTAATTTCGTATGGTTTTATGAAATATTATAAGATTGTGTAATGTTGTATATTGTGAGTTATGTAGCCCTTTGCTATTACTATACCATGTGACTCTACATGTAGAGTATTTTCATGTTGAGACTGCGGAGTAATTCCATTGTGGTACTTTATAGAAGATGGTGTAGTGTCCCACTTCAATTGTTCTTTCATGATTGTGTTTGATGGATTGTTCAGTCAACTAGTTTGTTTATTTTTGTCGCTACTGGTGTTTAACACAATATCGAAACCGGACGGACTATAAAAAAGTGTGCCTCTTAAAAGAAAAGGAAAACACAAAGCCACCACCGAATTTTATTGGATTTCCTCTTAAAGAGAGAGGAGAGGGAAAGTAGTTGATAAAACCCTCAAGAGAAAAAAGGAATGCACAGGGGAAGTGCAAAAAGGTACAGATAAAGAATCGGTCTCACAACCGAGACTTGGATTCGGATGTCGGTTATGCAAGGGGAATGTATTAGCACCAATCATGTCCATAGTACTCCATGGGAACCATATAAGTTATTGGCATATTTGGGTATTTATCTTGTTTATTGCTTTACTTTTTAAAGTAGTGCGAAAGAATGGCTCTTGGGTTTTTTATTATTGTGCTCGTCAAGGATTGTAGCCCTTATGCCTACGTATCATTCATCTGGTGATGAAGAATCAGAGCTCTGTAGTTCAGAGTAGAAAATGTTTGTGGGTTGGTTGATCTTACCTTTGAGAAAAAGGTTTTTGGAGTGAAGCCCTAAGGCAAAAAAATGAGGTTTGATGGGTTATGTTGATTTTACCTTGAATAAAGGTTTATGAAAAAGTGTTTGTGATTAAATTGCACTAAAGTCTAGGGGCGAAAGTGAATTTTCTAGACGAACAAGCCAAGCGTCTTGTGTCCAAAATAATCAGAGTAAGGGTGGGAAAACTCCATTCTTACTCATTTTCCACCACTTAAGGCTCGTGGCGTACAATAGTAATTGTAGTTTTGTTATTTTTTGAGTTTGATTATGAAAATGCCAATTGAGGTTGAATCAAGGGCTTGTTTATTGGATTATGAAATTGGTGATGTAATGGATATACAAAGTAACCAACAAGAAATTAAAGGGTCTCATTGTAAGGTAGCCCTAGAGAAAGCTTTGTGGGTGCAAGAGTGGCCTTAGCTAACAAAGGATAATGGTCTTACAATCATGTCTCCCTAGGGTAGTGCCACGACGCCATTCTTAGAATAGGCATGTAAGTTACAAATGAAATCCAAATTCAAAGACAAAGTATCACAAAATAAGAGTAAGGTCCTCCAAGCAAAGCTCCTAAATGAGATCCTCTAAGTCTAATGGTTGATTACAAATGGAACGAATCTTTTTAGTCTTATCATTTTGTCATTTTGTCATGTTTTTATTATTTTTAATTGAATAATTACAATAAAGTAAAGAATAATAAGTAAACATGTATGATGAGTATATATACAATGATGATGATAATGAGTGTTATAAAATAAATTACACTGCAATAACATAAAAGTAAATCACAAGGTGATAATGGTAAAGTCACAATAACAATGGTTAATGAGTATGGATGACATAAAATAAACCTTAAGGTAATGATAACAAAATCACAGGCAATGTTAGTGATAAACAAAGTTAATAAAGCAAGTTAGTGGTTAGTAATATGTTCAAGGTAAACACTTGAGGATTATCTATCCATATGTCAAAAGAATTAAAATATGGTGCATCAGGGGATAACTTATCACTGATGCAAAGTATTAAAGATGGAATGGACAATGATAAGCATGAACCAAATATCTATGAACCAAACACCAAGCATTGAAAATGGAATAAAGTGGGAAGAACAATGCTAGATGAATACAACATGACCAAAACAAGGATGAACCATGTGGTTGATGTGACCAAGTGAAATGGATCTAAGCAAGTCATGAGAAAGTTATGGGCTAAGAAGGAGGAGATGATCAAATGAAAATCTAAGGATGAATAAAAGCAGATGAAGTTTGTGGGGCCATGGACTTAGACTAGAACCAATGTTCAGAAGAAAATAAAAGGTGACACATGTGAGACCATGAAGTGAATGAGACCAAAACCAAGGAATCAACATGAATAACTATGAACAAGAAATTATTGAATGAAACTTGAATAAGCAAATGAGTCAAGCACTTTGAATAAATGAGAATTAGATGAAACAAGGGTTAGGTGGGCAAGAGGTGTATTGATATGATTCAAAGGGTTGTGATTGAACATTCTTTGGATTTTAGGGGTCCTCAATGGTATGATCAACGTACAAAGTGAATGGGAACTTGCATAGGCCACTGAAGGTCAAGAACTAGGGTTGAAGTCCTTGGGTGAATAAATGAACTCCCCATGCCTTCAATGGGGACTTATAATCCAATTAGAGTTTTGGAGAGTAAGTGAGATGACTTTAGTGATCCTCCTAGCTTGTGGGATGCTTGAGGAGGGAGATTAGGATTGAGGTGACTTGGGCACACCTCAACATGATCAGAGGGTCTTGAGGCTTCATTGAGGAACTCTATGCCTTGAGTTTATGGAACATTATGGATCATTAGGTGTAAATGCTTATGAAATGATGTATGAGGGATGCAATGCTCATGTGTTAAGGTTATAAAGGGTTTTATGGAGATAGGGAAAATTTGAGGGTATGACAGATGCCCATATTTAATCTTCTCGGACCTGAACATATGGATATCAATGGGTTCTGATACTTTCATGGTAAGAGGAGATTAAATACTATAAAGAGTGACCTGAAATTTTCCATGCTAGGATGATAGAGTGATATGAGTTAATTTGCCGGGGATGAAATGTGGGAAAGTATTCACAGGAAGGTAAATGATCTTGATATGAGACCAACTGCTGGGGATATGAATATGGTATTTAATATCCAATACGATGAATGTTATACAACATAAGTATTTCCTCAAGGGGGAAAGTTTGGATGACAAGATTCTAAGAAGAGAGGCGGGTAAGAAACCCTGTTGGGGATAAGAATTATGTAAGAAGAGGTGATTCATAGAAATGGATGGAATACTTGACTCTAGTGGGGGAATATAGATTCAGTGACGATTCCTAGAAGTGGTGGAATACTTGACATCTACTAGGGATATGTTCAATTTTAGTGGTGATCCCTAGCAATGGCTGGAGTACCTGACCTCTGTCGGGGGAGCAATGATGTAAGTTTAATGACGATTCTTAGCAACGGCTAGAATACCTGACTCTGTGATGATTCCTAGCAACGGCTAGAATATCTGATATTGTTGGAGAGGAAATAAATTTAGGACGATTCCTAGCAACAACTGGAATACCTGACTCTAGGAAAAAAGAGACATTCGGTGATGATTCCTAGGAACGGCTAGAATACCTGCTCGACTGAGGATGAAACCAAATGGTTCGATGACGATTCCTAGCGACAGATGGAATACCTAACTTTGGTTGGGGATATTTTAAAGTTTAGTGATGTTTCTTAGCAAAGGCTAGAATACCTAAATCGTGCTGGGAAAAACAGAAGTTTAGTGACGATTCTTAGAAAGGGCTAGAATACCTGACTTATGCTAGGGAAAAAGAGGTTCAACGAAGATTCCTAGAAACGGCTCAGAATACCTGACTCTAGCAAGGAAATATTTGAAGGTGACAATTCCTAGCAACGAATGGAATGTCTGATTTGTTGGGGAGTCAAAATAGTTCTGTGACGATTCCTAGCAATGACTAGAATACCCGACTCTGCCTGGGGAGAATTTTGGGAGTGAGTAATAACTCTTAGCAACAACTATAATACCTGAATCTATTGGGGGAAAATCCCTAACAATGACTGGGAAGTTCCGAAATCGGACAAAGGACAATCCTAGCAACGACTGGGAAGTCAAAAGTTTGATAATTTGTTCTTGATCAATATTTGAATATGAATCAAAGAGGATACTCATAATGCTTTGTTATGCATGTGAAATGACGATATATGTTTGGGCTATTGGGGGATATGCAAATGCAAGGTTTACGAATGGTGCCAAGTATGACTAGGCTTTGTGACGAATAATTTGTTAAGAGTGCCAATGGTGATTGGGATTTGAATTTTCTTGGGGATTATAGACTGAATTCCCGACATCGAAATCCAGATCGTCTAATGTCCAAGTTGCGTTTGGTGCAATAGCTAGGGGATCTTTCTGCTGGGGAATTTCTTGATTGGGCCAAGTTCAAGGGACTGCGTTGCGTTGCGGTTTTTTAGGTGTACCAAGTATATTGGACCATGGTTACCTTTAAATACTTTTGAAAGAGGAGTAATTCCAATGTTTTCCCTTAAGAGTTTTTTTTTAGTAAAAGGTGTTTTACCCAAAATTTCCAATGTAAAGTTAATTAAGGAAAGTCACACTTTATAAACAAAGCAGGAAGAGTTAAAGTAATGAGCACGTATGATGGAATCGATTTTATTGATAAAATGATCCCAAAAATGGGTGATTCATACAAGGAAGCAATTCCTAAAATAGGTGATTGCAAAAAAGAAATTGAAAAACTATAATGGCAATGGAAATAGCTTGAATTTCCACCAAATTTTGACTCCGAAATAGTCCTTATGTCCTTGAAGGTTCTCAGATCTTGCTTTGGGAGAAAGTGATTGGATTGACTCACTAGGGAGTGTGGAGTAATCTTTGCAGAATCAACCTCTCGCTTTCATGAATCCCTAATTTTTTCCTAGACCTCCCTTTCAGGTTTTCAGTCTACCGAGATACCCATTTTTGCATATGTCTCCCTTTTGGGTTTTCAACTTATCGGGCTCTTTTCTCTCTTTTTTAGGCGTAGTATTATTTGAATTCATCCACATTCACAGGGGATGACAAATCTTTACCATCTAGAGTTGAAAGTATTAAGGCTCCTCCAGAGAAGACTTTTCTTACAACATATGGGCCTTCATAGTTTGGCGTCCATTTGCCCCAAGTGTCAGTATGAATTGGTAGAATTTTCTTCAACACAAGGTCTCCGACCTTAAGGTTACGAGAAAGACCTTTTTGTCATGTGCCCTCTTTATACGCTTTTGGCAAAGTTGGCCATAGCAAATGGCTGATAAGCACTTCTCATCAATGAGGTTCAGTTAGTCAAATATGGCTTGTACCCATTCAGCCTTGTTAAGCTTGATGTTGGTAAAAATCCTTAGGGAAGGAATCTCTACTTCATTGGAAAACTTGTATCCACCCCATACAGAAGAGAGAAGGGGGTTGCCCCAGTGGAAGTATGTATAGAGGTACGATAGCCATGCAATGCAAATGAAAACATCTCATGCCAATCTTTATAGGTCTCCACCATTTTTTGCATAATTTTATTGATGTTTTTATGGGCGGCCTCCACTGCACCATTCATCTTTGGCCTATATGGAAACTGTAACACCCCTATAAAATATGATAATTATTTAATTTAAGTTTAATAGTATATTATGATGATAATATGAATGAGAGGGTATTATTTTTCAAAATAAAAGATAAACCATTCATATATATTATTATTAGTATATTTATTAATTTAATTAAATAATTGGAATATTATTGGATTATTATTATTGGAATAATAAAGTTGGAATTGGAACGATTTTTGGAATCAGTAAAGAGTCCCATTTAGTAAAAAGGTTTTTACACGTGAAAATAGAGAAGCGACTAAAAAGTGGAAAAAGGGCAAAAAGGAAGAGCAAGAGAAAAAGGGTTGAAGAAGGGAAAAGCTTGAAGTTAAAGGATTTGCCGGATTAACTCAGGTAAGGGGGGAAATCCTTATTATTATGGGTTAGTATGATTGGGTCAATGGGTAGGAACATGTTTTAGGTTGAAATCCTTAATTGGCTTGAATTGGAATTATTAGGTTTTGATAAATACCCTTGAATTGTGATGAATAAATTACGTTAAAACTGTGAATGAATCTATATTTGGATGAGTCCTAATTTTCTGGACGTGTAGCTTTTTACGGAATCGAAATCGGAGGTCCGGAAGTCCTCCAACGGCGAAAAATGCGGGTAATTCTGCATTCTGTTCGTTGTTAGCGCAGGAACAGCTTTCTGTCTTGCGTTAACCGGTTAACCCAGGGCGTTAACCGGTTAACACTGTTATGATAATTAAAAAAATTAATTTTTGTCTTGCGTTAACAGGTTAACCCAGGGCGTTAACCGGTTAACACTGTTGAAATACTGTTAGAATTGCATTCTGTCTTGCGTTAACAGGTTAACCCAGGGCGTTAACCGGTTAACACTATTGAAATACTGTTAGAATTGCATTCTGTCTTGCGTTAACAGGTTAACCCAGGGCGTTAACCGGTTAACACTGTTGAAATACTGTAAAATTTGTATTCTGTCTTGCGTTAACAGGTTAACCAATTGCGTTAACAGGTTAACACTGTTTGAAAAGTGAAAAATTGATATTTAAATATTGTGTACGTTTTGGAATTGAATTATGTGTACATATTGTATGGGCATGAGGCATACGTGTATGGGCAGAAGTTTGATTTTTCTGAGCTGTTGTTGTGCAGTTTTGGTCGTTTCAGCTGAGTGATGTAATTTAGCTGATGTATGATATAGTAGGGATCATTTCCCGTTGTTTTGAGCAGTATAGGTATTAGTAGAGTGTGCTAATACTGTGACTTATTATTTGGCATGACATGATATGATTCTGTGATAAATATGCTGATGATGTATGATGGTATGCATAATGCTGTGAATATATCTATTATGTATGCAATTGTGGATGGACTGTTTATGGCTTAGAGTGTGAGCATATGTCCATTGTGGATTGTTGTTGATGTTTGCATGCTAGGTGATTTAGCGTGCATAGCATAGCCTTCATGGTGGTAGCTAATTCCCATGGTGAGGAATTAGCGAGGGAGTCACTAGGTCTCAAATGAGTGGGACTAGTGAGCTTGGTAGCCGTATCTGGGTTTGATCGGTGAGGTTGAACTATGTGTTCACGAATAGTCGGTACCGCATGCATGGAGTCTCATTTCATAATGTATGTATGGCGTATAATATGAATGGATGTATTCCAATATTATACGTGTGTTTTGTGTTTGTGTTGAGTATGATTATGAGTTGAGGTTTCCGTTGCTGAATGTGTGATATGATTAGGGTGATGAATGTGTTAATTTACTTAGCATTACATGATATTTTATAATGCTTATTATATCGATTGAGGAACTCACCCTTACAACTATGTTTCAAGTAACGAGCAGTGATTGAGTAGAAGCTAGTGCTTGGAGTCTAGTGTAGTTCCTTAGTGGGTCATGCTCTGGTATATGTAACATTGGGACGGGATGTTTTACTTTGTTTTCATTTTTGGTTGTTGAACAATTTTACATGAAATGTGTTACATGGTTTGCATGTTGTTAGATTTCTATCCGCTGTGAATTGTGCAATGTTTTATTTTGATTAATAAATGAGCATGACAAGATATTTTGGTGAATGGTGTGAAGTGTCAAGTGTGACACCCTGAAATTGCATATCTACTCTGATTCATATTTTGTGGTTTTAATTAATTATTGGGGTATTTTAGAAGGGTGTTACAGAAACGACTTGCGATGTTCAATCTTGAAGCTTTAGCACAACTCTTTCATCATCTTGTTATTGAGGTTAGATCCATTGTTAGTAATGATCTTTGGGACTCCATAACGGTAAATGATATCTTTCCTCAAGAAACCAGTCGCCACTTGTCTTGTGGCGTTTGCGCACGAGACTGTTTCCACCCATTTAGTGAAATAGTTTATAGCTACCAAGATGAAGCAATATCCATTCTAGGTAGTTCTCTCGATGCGTCTAATCACATCAATTCTCTACATGACAAAAGGCCAAGGTGATGTTAGAACATTGAGTGGCACTGGTGGCACATGGATCTTGTCATCATAGATTTGGCTTTTGTGGCACGTTTGGACGTGGAGGTAACAATCAACCTCCATAGTCATCCAATAGTAATCGGCCCTCAATATTTTCTTCACCATGGTGTGTCCACTGGAATGTGTCCCAAACAAACCTTCATGGATATCCGTTATAATCCGGTTTGCTTCTCTTTTGTCTACACATCTAAGCAAGACCGAATCATGATTCCTTTTGTACATAACCCCTCCACTTAAGAAGAACTTGGACGACAGTTTCCGAAGGTACTTCTTATCGGTGATGTATGCGTTCTCAAGATACTCTTGGATTTCTAAGAATTTTATAATGTCATAGAACCAAGGATGGCCATCAGCTTCGTCTTTGGTGGCCAAACAATAAGTAGGCTCGTCCAAGTAGTCAAGGTGGAAAGTTGGTGATTCATTTTTCCATTTGACCTTAAACATGTATGAAAGAGTTGATAAGGCGTCGGCCAACTGATTTTCCTCTCGGGGGATGTGTTGGAACGTGATATCGTCGAAGTACTGGATCAACTTAAAGACATACTCCTTGTAAGGGATTAACTTGTGATCTCGGGCTTCCCATTCTCCTTTGACTTGGATGATGACCAATGCTAAGTCTCCATAAACTTCAAGAATTTTGATCCTAATATTAATGGAAGCCTTAATACCGAAGATATATTCCTCTTACTCTGCCATATTGTTTGTATATTCAAAGCATAACCTTGCAGTGAAGGAGAGGTGAAAACTAGTTAGGGAGGTGATGACTGCCCCAATTCCATTGCCATGAGCGTTAGAAGCTCCATCAAATACAAGTGTCCACCAAGATCCAGGTTCTGGTCCTTCTTCGGGGTTGGGGATGTTGCAATCCCTTATCAACATGATATCCTCATCCAGGAATTCGAAGCACACGGACTAGTAATCTTCCAAGGGTTGGTGAGCAAGATAGTCAGATAACACACTTCCTTTGACTGTTTTTGAGTGACATGTTGGATGTCGTACTCAGTCAGGGCTATTTTCCAACTGGCTACTCTGCCTGTTAGGGAAGGATTCTCAAAGATATACTTAACTGGATCTATCTTGGAGATTAAAAGTGTTGTATAAGTGAGCATATATTTCCTTAAGCGTTTGGAAGCCCAAGCAAGTGCACAATGGGTTTTCTTAAGCATCAAATACCTACTCTCGCAATCGGTAAACTTATTGCTTAAGTAGTATATAACATGCTCCTTACTTCCAATTTCGTCATGTTGGCGGAGGACACATCCCATAGATCCTTCAAGGATTATTAGGTACATGATCAATGGTCTGTCCAACATAAGAGGCATCAGAGTTGGTGGCTCTTGTAGGTACTCCTTCATCTTTTCAAAGGCATTTTGATAGTTTTCATTCCAAATGACGACTTGATCCTTTCGAAATAGTTTGAAGATTGACTCACAGGTGGCCGTGAGGTGAGATATGAATCTAGTTATGTAGTTCAGTCTCCCAAGAAATCCTCGTACCTCTTTTTCAAATCTAGGTGAAGGCATAACTTGTATGGCCTTTATCTTCTCAGGATCTACTTCAATGCCTCGTTGGCTGACAATGAGGCCTAGCAGTTTTCCAGATCCTACCCCTAATGTAAATTTATTGGGATTGAGCCTCAACCTAAACTTCCTTAGGCATTCAAATAGATTTTCTAGGTTAACCAAGTGCTCCTCTTCAGTAAGGGACTTGGCAATCATGTCATCGACATATACTTCAATCTCTTTATGAATCATATCATGAAACAATGTTACCATTTCACATTGGTACGTGGCACCATCGTTATTTAAGCCAAAGGGCATGCATGAC
This sequence comes from Lathyrus oleraceus, assembly GCF_024323335.1. Classification (NCBI taxonomy): domain Eukaryota; kingdom Viridiplantae; phylum Streptophyta; class Magnoliopsida; order Fabales; family Fabaceae; genus Lathyrus; species Lathyrus oleraceus. The sequence continues at coordinate 397,436,655 of NC_066581.1, read as the reverse complement.
CTTGTAGCAAAAATTTCACCATGGGTCGAAGAAATTAGTTTTATCCATGTCGTCCGGAGCCATTCTGATTTGGTTATATCTGGAGAAGCCATCCATAAAGGAGAATACAGAGAATTGAGTGATGTTTTCCACTAGCACATCAATGTGAGGCAGTGGGAAGTCATATTTAGGACTTTCTCTATTCAGATCTTTGTAGTCTATACACATACGTGATTTTCCACCTTTCTTTGGTATGGGTACGATGTTGGTAATCCACTGAGGGTAATTGGAAACTGCTAGAAAACCTGCGTTAAACTACTTTTTCACTTCCTCTTTGATCTTCATTGCCATGTCAGGCCTTGTTCTTCTTAATTTCTGCTTGACTAAAGGGCAATCTTCTTTGAGAGGCAATCGGTGGACCACGATGTCAGTATCAAAACCAGGCATGTCTTGGTAGTACCATGCAAATACCTCCATGTACTCTTGTAGGAGTTTGACCAACTTTCCTTTCACATCTTCCTATAGGGATGAGCCTATTCTGACCTCTTTTGCTTCCTCTTTGGTTCCAAGGTTGACCACTTCTACCGACTCTTCATGCGGTTGTATGACCTTTGACTCTTGCTTCAGCAGTCAAGCTAACTCCTCAAGGAGTTCACAATCTTCCTCACATTCATCATCAACGTGATTGATTGGATTGTTGAAGTCATATGGGACCATATCAGAGTTGTTATTGGTGGTAATCGAGGGTAATCTGCATGATTCAAGGTTCATGCTTCTATTTTTATGAAGGGAAATAATGATTGAAGACTTAAAAGAAAATAAGAAAACATTTCCATTTTTTTGATTAAGTGAAAAGATAAAAATAAATGAAAGACAGAGGATACAAATTTGAATGCAAAGAGTGATGATTTTTCTTGATTAATCTTTGATTGAAAAATTAGGGGGCCCTACAAATGGTTCTCCGATGCCTTGGGCATTACATGGGTTCTTTTTTGTTAAAAGGGGTAAACAGGTAATTAATTTTCCAACAAGGTAACTTTAGGGATTTCAGTTGTGGTCCAGTTGGTCAATTCATGTTCTTCAACCATCTTGTAAACCAATCTTTCTTCCACGATGATGTTAACTCCTTCTTCCTCCAAAGAACAGATTTTTCCATCTAAGAGATGCCTGGCGCTTTAAAAGAAATCTGATAAGGGGAGCACATGTCCCTCCATAACTTTTGGCACTTGTTTCTTCAGATTTTGGAACTTGTAACCCAAACTAGCGCGGTCCTTATTAACAGACAGATTCAAAACCCTACCCCAACCTTCGGGGTGTCCATTCTTGATCACATTTTTCACATCCTCCAAAGGGATCATTGGAAACTTAGTTTTCTTCTCTTCCCTCGCAGGGGAAACCAACTCTACATTCACAACTTCAAATGATTGGAACGGGGTCTCATGTACCTTACCTTCTCCTTCAACATACTAAAAAGATGCCATGTGGCTAACCATGATGTCCTCCTCGCTTTCAATTACCACAAGCTTGCTATGGACTAAAAATTTCAACCATTGATGGAGTGTCGACCTGAAAACTCCGACCGAATATATCAACGATCATCCGAGTAAACCATTGTAAGTAGGATATATATCCATTACAAAGAAAGTGTGTGGCCAATTTTTATGGGGAGGCCAATTCCACCAATCACGATCCTCCTAAAGCCATCACATGCTCTAATCACCAACTCGCTTGGTTTTATTACTATCCCTTCAATGGTAAATTTGGATAACGAGCTCTTGGATAAGATGTTCAAAGATAAACTAGCATTCATCAACACCCTTGACAGAATAATGCCTACACACTCAACAGAGATGTGTAAAGCCTTGTTATGATTTTCCCCTTGGGCGGGAGCTCGTCATTGTTAAAACTCAAACTGGTACTGGCTGCAATGTTGTTAACCACACCCTCAAATTGACATACATAAATTTCCTGTGGTACATAGGCGACCCTTAAGAGCTTCACCAAGGTGTCTCTATGTTCCTTAGAGCATATGAGTAAAGACAACATTAATATTTTCGAAGAGGTTTAATTGAGTTGGTCAACCACCTTATATTCGCTTTTCTTAATGATGCGCAAGAATTCTTCCACCTCATTGGTAGGTAGAGAATATTGCCTTTGCTGGTCAGCTTCAATTTGTTTGCCTTTATCTTGATTGGAGGTCCCATTGTAGTCAACGATTAGGGGTGTGGGTGCAAAGATTCTTCAACTTCTGGTTACTCCACCGGTTTCGATTATATTCACAATTGGTTTGTTGGATGCTACAGGCTCTTCTTGTACTTTTTGTCCACATATGTAGACAGTCGAGTCATAGATTCCTGAAACTTCTTTGGTGTTTTCAAAATGGAATGGAGCAGGCATAGTTATCAATAGATGAGTAACTGGATTATCAAAAATAGTCATCGGAGAGAGATCATGTGGGATCTATAATGGTAGGACTTTATCGTATGGGATTTCTAAAATGGACACATCTTCATTGGTGGGTAGATGCTCTACTACCAATATTCCTTGGTCCATTAATCCTTATATGACAGACTTCAAAACTTTGCGTTCTTGAGGGTTGATTAAATAGTGCTCATAGTTAGCACTACAGACATGAAACAAGTTGTTCTTCCTCAAATAATTCTTAATATCAAGGAGGGGAGTCTTTAATTCGTCCACACAGGACATTAATCATCTTCCATTGTAAATTTTTACCATATTCACCATTGGTTTGGGACAAGGTAAGTTGGGACTCTTCCTCTGACCACGACAGTTTCATTTTTTCCACCCTCCCTCTTCTTGCCACATACTACATAGGGTTTCTTCACTACTCCGAACGTGCTTGCGGCATTCTGAATTCTACCCATTGTTATCATATCCTCGATCCTCTCACTAGCTAGGACTAGATTGGAGAAACCTAAAGATGTACTTCCTACCATTTGGGCCAAGTAGGGGCCTTGAAGGTTACCCATAAACATATCAATCCATTCACACTCCAACAATGGAGGTTGCACCCTCGCGGAAAACTCCCTCCACCGTTGTGCGTACTCTTTAAAAGTTTCTTCATACTTTTGAGTTAGATTTTGCAATTGTGTATGTTGGGCTCATGTCGGCGTTGTATTGATATTTTTTGAGGAAGACCTCTGCCATATCCCTCCACGTCCTTATATGAGTCCCTTCAAGTTGCATATACCAATCAAGGGAAACTCCACTCAAAGAGTTATGGAAGAAATGCATGACTAGTTTGTCGTCATTGGAATAAGCATCCATCTTTCTGCAATAGGCTCAGTTGTGGGTTCTAGGGTCACTATCCCATTTATACTTTTCAAAGTCCGGAACATTGAACTTGGAAGGAATAACTACTCCTGGAACCAAACACATCTCGACAACGTCTATACCTAAGCCAATGGAGCCCTCCAATGCTTTCAATTTATCTTCGATAGCTTTGACCTTCTTTTCTACCTCGTTGGCAGGGGGCCGAAGGCGTCATACACGGAGCCATCTCTTAGACTGATGAAGGCGTCATGCTAATCATTGATTTCTATGATAGAAGGATTAAGAACATATGGAGGAACACCGCCTGATGATCCCACAAGAATCTTGACTGAATAGGGCCTTGTGGAGGCATAGGATTTTCCCTAGGAATGGCAACAGGAATAGGAGTAGCGGTATCATGGGTTCTTTGATTCAATTCTTATTGCATCTTCACCATAATCTCTTGACCACGAGCAACGACTTGTATGGTTTCCATCAACTGTCCCATTTGTTCGTGCACATGGGATACTTCCTCGCGTAAGGAGGCTTGGTTATGTTCCATTTGGTCCATAATAGTTTGTTGGTTATGGCACATATAGTAGTGATGTCAGGAAGTCAGTTTACTGGTTTCTGATCAAGCAAGGTGGATGATGAGTTTTTTTGTTTTATTTTTAAAAACGCGAAATGATGCATGAATATTTTTTGTTTTATGTGTTAATGCAAAGCTCTTAGTTATTTATATTGTTTAATGCGAGTAACACTTAACGTTTATACATTCCAATCATGAATCAAGATGTAAACACAGGTTGAGTCACAAAGAAACTTCATTCATCCTTGATAGGTAAATAGTTACAAATACATAGAAGTTTGAAAATACAAGTTTAAAATTGGAAGTAAACAAGTAAACTAGATGTCAGCCCTAAAGATAACCCCTTGAGATCTGCGGAGAGCTTGGATGTCGGTGATAAGCTCCGCCATTATCTTCTAACAAAATTTGACAAAATGATAAACTTCTTCAGGGGTGTTCTTAGGGAACATGATCAAGTCAGCCTCTTTAAACTTGCCAAGAAAGTCTTGGAGAGCATAATTAGTCAAGACAACCATGTTAGCGTACTTGTTCTTCCATTCTTCATAGAGATCTTGGAGGTTTTGAATAATCCCATCCATATGAGCCATTGAAGCTTCTAACCCACGACATCTCTTTTTCCAATACTGGAGATCATTTTGTAACTCTAGGTAGGCTTGATCGTAGATTCCCATCTTCAATTTCTCGATTTGCTCGCAAGCTTGTTCATGCAGGAACTACTCACACAAGAAGCTTCTATAGACTTTCTCTATTTCTATTTGTTCTTTGGCCAATAGATCCTTGCACTCTTTGATAGTGGTCCTTAGCTCTAGGATTTGGGCTTCATAATCCTCCCTAGCTTCCTTCTTCATTGCATTATACCTCTCAACATTCTTTTTAAGGTTCTTGATAGTTTGATACGCTTGATCCAACTTGTTATTGCAGAAGTCTAGCTCATAGTTTTCCTCTTGTAGGGCACCACTTACCCATACTCTTTTTCCTTCTACCTCTCTTAATCTCTTCTTGCTAACCTCGAATTCCTCACTGACTAGCTTACCCTTATCTTCCAAGTCAAAGTTTCGTTGCTTGGTGCGGCTAAGTGGGACTCGTAGTTGAGCATTCTCCAACTCTAGCTCTCGTATTTGGTTGATAAGCTTCTCTGCATCTTCTTGTAAGATGGGCTCAGGTTTAGGCATCAAGGGAAATGATGAAGGATTATAAAGGAATGGTGTATTGGTTATTTGAGATAGTTCTCTTACACATTGAAAGTAAGGTTCCTTTGCTAAGATGTTCTTTTTACCCCACTCTTGATTAATTCGGATTATGCTTGTCCAAGCTCTTCTTACTCTCTTCACAGTTGAATTTAGTGGGTCCATGGTTTTAATGATGAAAGGTACAGAGTCTCGATCTTCATGAGGACTCAACATAGCACACCCCAACTATCTTTTTAGTAGCACGAGGTTGTAATTGATGCAACCATGTGTTCATATTAAGGGGACATTTGAGAACCCTCCACATCTAGAAATGACATCCTTGGTTTCCCATTTTCTCTTGTACCACATGATTGAACTGTTGGAGAGAAAAGTGAATCTTTAGGGCCATGACAAACCGATATAAGCAAAAGGTCCTCATTGAGGCATATGAGTCTTCATCCATAGTTGTAAGAGGGGTGCGCAACAGAGAAACATTCCAACTCTTTTCTCATGCCTCGTATGGAAGGTATGATAGAAATCTGCAAGCAAGAATGGCATTGGATTCTTGGTTAGAAAGACTTCCATGGCCAAATGATCCACAAAATTGTCTATGTTAGGGAATATAACAATTCCATGTATCAACAATGCTAAAGTTGCACTACATAATTCCAGTCTTTCTTCTTTTACCATATTCCAAGCATGGTCTTCTAGGAACTTCTTCGTAAAACCTTTGACAGACCCATTAGGTCCCAAATTAGCCACTAAGTCATTGATGCCCAAGACTAGAGCTAGCTCAGACAAGGTGAATCCTTCTTCCAACTTGGGGAATGGATTGAAAATTTTGATTGGTCGACTTAGAAGCCTTTCAATCTCTTTCAGAGTCAGGGATAATTGAAAGTCTGGGAATGTGAAACATCTTACCGGAACATCATAGTATTGGGCTAGGGTGGTAAGTGCTCTAAAATAAACCTTTTCAGTGATGAGGTCTTGAATGTTACCATAAGTTGTATGAAACTTATTATCTTTAAGGGACGTGACCCTAGAGCTCAAAACCTTCAAGGTGTCTATGACTGGACCTTTAAATTTGAAGGAGAAAGTGTTTTTTCTTGATGGATTCATGATTGTCTTTGCAAATTATCTGGTATTTCCTGCGTTAAACAATGGAGTGCTAAGACCTTTGTTTTTATTATTATGTATGCATGTTTTATGAATGCATGGATGGATGAACATTTTTATTATTTTCCATAAAACTTAGGCACGGGGTTCAAAGTCTAGGACCATTGTGATGAGGAATGTGTTTTAATAATGACTTCTCTTCGAACCAAGATTCTCACTTTCCAAGATCTAGGGCTTTTGAGAAATTGGGTGTAAGACATTGCCCTTAGAGTCATGGACTCCCTTGACTGTTTGTCGCTTATGTCAATTTACTTTCCAAGAGATAACTCCATTAAGGAAATCTATTCTAAGTGAGATCTTAGTATTGACCTCCGCGAGGAAAGCTCCCCAGGGACCTATACTACACAACCATCGGACTAGGCCGACCAAGGTTAAATGTTCTACAAAAGGGGTCTTAGGGTTACAGACTCTAATGAAGATAAGGATGCTTACGTCGAAACCTTGACGATCATTAATACCTTTAAAAGATTCTAAATAAATAAGATAAATCCCCACATGCGCAAAAAAGGACAACTTAGACTAGGTCTGACTTTCTTAGGGAAACCGGTCCCCAACAGAGTTGTCAACTGTCGCTACCGGTGTTTAACACAATAGAAAAATTGGAATGATTGTAAAAAGTTATGCCTCTTAAAAGAAAAGGAAAACACAGAGCCGCCGCCGAGTTTTATTGGATTTCCTCTTAAAGAGAGAAAAGAGGGAAAATAGTCGATAAAACCCTCAAGAGAAAAAAGGAATGCACATGGGAAGTGCAAAAAGGTACGAATAAAGAATCGATCTCGCAAACAAGACTTGGGTTCGAAATTCAGTTATACAAGGGGAATGGATTAACACCCCTCACGTCCATGTTACTCTATGGGAACCATCTAAGTTGTCGGCGTATGTGGGTATCTTTCTTGTTTATTGTTTTATTTTTCAAAATAGTGTGAAAGAATGGGTTTTGAGTTTTTTATTATTATGCTCTCAAAGGATTGTGGCCCTTGGGCCTATGTATCATTCATCAGGTGATGAAGAATCAGAGCTCTATAGTTCATTGTAGAAAATGTTTGTGGGTTGGTTGATTTTACCTTTGAGAAAAGGATTTTCGGAGTGAAGTCCTAAGGCGCAAAAATGAGGCTTGATGGGTTGTATTGATTTAACCTTGAATAAAGGTTTATGAAAAACTTTTTTGATTAGATTGCACTAAAGTCTAGGGGCGAAGGTGAATTTTCTAGACAAACAAGTTAAGTTTCTTGTATCCAAAATAATCAGAGTAAGGGTAAGAAATCTCAATTCTCAAGGCTCGTGGCACAATACTAATCGTAGTTTTATTGTTTTTTGAGTTTGATTATGAAAATGCCACTTGGCGTTGAATCAAAGGCTTGTTTATTTGATTATGAAATTGATGATGTAATGGATATACAAAGTAACCAATAAGAAAGTAAAGGGTCTCATTGTAAGGTATCCCAAGAGAAAGCCTTGTAGGTACAATAGTGAACTAAGCTAGCAAAGGATAATGCTCTTACAATCATGTCTCCCTAGGGTAGTGTCATGATGTCATTCTTACAACAGGCATATAAGCTCCAGATGAAATCCAAAGTTAAAGACAGAGTATCACAAAATAAGAGTAAGGTCTTCCAAGAAAAGGTCCTAAATGAGATCCTCTAAGTCCAATGGTTGATTACAAATGGAATGAATCTTTTTGGTCTTATCATTTTATCATATTTTTGTTGTTTTTAATTGTCTGATGACAATAAAGTAAAGAATAATAAGTAAACATGCATGATGAGTGTGTATACAATAATGATGATAATGAGTGCTATAAAATAAATTAAAATGCAATAACATAAAAGTAAATCACAAGGTGATAATGATAAAGTCACAATAACAATGGTTAATGAGTATGGATGACATAAAATAAACCATAAGATGATGATAACAATATCACAATAATGGTTAGTGATAAACAAAGTTAATAAAGCAAGTTAATGGTTAGTAATAAGTTCAAGGTAACAACTTGAGGTTTATCTATTCATAGGTCAAAATATTCAAAATATGGTGCATCAGAGGATAACTTATAACTGATGCAAAGTATTGAAGATGATCAAAGATCAACTAACTATGGATTTGTTACAAATACAACCCTAAACCCATATATCAATAGTTTGACAAACGAAAGATTTTATCTCGCAATGATCAAAGATTAACAAGTTGATTTAATGGTTAAGTTAGACAAGTTCTTCAAGGATTAATGTACAAAGTAAACAAGGAATCAATATGGTTATATAGTTAGTATAAACAATGGAAGGAAAATCAATCAAATGGAGTCATAAGTTAGTATACACAAGCAAAGGCTTCATCTATGTGTCAAATTATTCAAGTTTGGTTGATATAGAGGCAACCTATTTATGCCTGAATGTTTAAAGAATGATCCATTGATCAATCGTTGATAGATTTGAAACATAAAAGATTTTATCAACTCTAATCCATCCATAATCACTACCAAATAGATCTCATTAGCCATCAATAATGACATAAAAAGTCATGCTAAAAAGTCAAAATAAAACAAATCAAAATGAGAAATAAAATATAAATTAAAAAGTATGTCAAGTATATTTACAAATTTTTTTGATTAAAAATAAAATAGATAGTGAAATAAATCAAAAGATAATAAAATAAAATGGATTTAAAAAAAAATGAGAAAATATAGAAATAGAATAACAAAAGGAAAATGAATAAAACAAATGGGGAGTGGCCGATACTCGAACCCCCGACCTTGTGGTTGTAGGTTGAATAGCCAACCATTGGGCCAAGCTTGCCCATATGATGTATAGGCACGTCTAGTAGTATATATAAAAAGAATAAATCCAAAATAAACATGAGTCATAAATAAGAGAAATGGGTAAGGGGTGAAGGAAGAAAAATGGAAGTGTATAAGTGAGGCTCAGTGGGACCAAGCCCATGAGTCACTAAGGGAAAAAAGGTCAGTTATTTCCCTCATTCTTCAAATTTTTAAACTTTCCCGCTCCGCCGCGCCAAAGCTCATCCCTGGTGGCAACGAAGTTCAAACCACCAAATGAGCCTACCAATCTCACCCTCTCATCCTAGTGAACTCAAACCCTAAACTCACTTCAACCAATTACTAACCATATGATAAAATAGAAAAAAGAAAACTCACTTCAAACCCTAGAAATGGGATATTAAATTAAATGGTGGAATCGGATTGAATGACTCTGAAAACTTACGGGAAATGCTCCCTTAGGTAAACTCTAAAACAGGTAACTCACATACAAGCAAATAAAGGTTTAAGGTCTACCTTCACTGGAGAAGATGACCGAAGAAAGTTTCTATTCAAGTGAGTTCTCTGCTCTCTCTCTCTCACTATATTTCTATTACTTATTCAAAAATAAAAACTTAAAATTTCTCTATCCTCTCAAAGTCCGATCTCAAAAGTTCCACTATTTGCTTGTGTTTTGAAGTTGTATTTATAAGGGAGAAATTAGGGTTTGTTGTTGGGGTTTTGATCAGGCAAGGGGAATGGTGTGTGGACTTGTATCACTGCAGAATAATGTTTTCACAACAATGTGTTTGGCTATGAAAAGTAATTGTTCCAAATGTACCTTGCTTTGTCTGCTTGTGAAATATGTCTTTTGTGTTTTATTTTACCCTTTCCTTACTACAATAAAAGGAACAAGTAAGTGGAATAGGTTTTTCTTTGGTTAATTATTCAGTTTAGGTTGACATTGAGTGTGAATGATACTTTGATATTAGGTTGTGAGGCTTTTTCATAATTGTAGTTGGGTTGAGTTAGTTATAGGGTTTGTGTTTGGAATTCATTACTTTGCTTCTGAATTTGTCATGTTCTATGCTAGGTTGAACTGCAAGTCAGGTTGTATTGCTTAGTTGATGTTTGGTAATAGGTTCTGCATAGTTTTGATGTGCTTTACTGCAGGATTGCAAGTCCTGGCTGCAACAGGTTTTCATAGTTTTCATGGTTGTATTTGTATGACTTGGTTACCTATTCCATATCAAGTTCTACAAGGTGATATGCTTGGCTCATGGTGTAGCAAAATTGTGACTTATTTTGGATGGCTTCAAGTGTAACTTGGTCCCATTCATGTACATGATAGGTGTGCTCATACTCTTGGTTACTTTTGTGGTATGGTTTTTGTTTTATGGTATGGTTAACATGGTTCTCCAGATGTGGTGAATTGCATGTCTTGGTTATGGTTTAAACATGCTTCTGACTTGGTTCACTGTGGTGTTTTGCAGAATTGCAAGTGGTGTTGAGTTTGTGTGCAGGTTGTTCATGGCCTATGATTCAGACATGGTTTATTCCTCTGTTGCATCTTGGTGGATGGAAATATTTGTATTGGTTTGCTCAAATGGTGAGGCTTGCAATGTTTTCAAATGGCTAGGTATGTATTGCATCAATGTTTAGCTTATGGTGTAGCAAGTCTGTGCGCATATGGTTGTATGATTATACATTGCTTCTGACATAGGGTTATATTGCTAATTCTGATTCTGTTTCATGATTTTATGTATGTTTCATTGTTTGCTAAGTTTCTTAGCCTCATTCATGTGTCGACTTGGTTCATTATTCATGTATGTATTATAGGTAATGTATGCCATGACACCAAAATTGGAACTTGAAGCATCCATGTACAAATGGTCAACCAAAGATCAAAATGGAATTTGAAGATAAAATTAGAATTAGGTTAGATATTTAGGATGAAAATGGTTGGGTTGACTTTGGTCAAAGTTGACAAAAAAGTTAACTATTGACCAAAGTCAATATTTGGTCAACATATACAATTTTGTATTTTTTGATGTAATGAATATTATGATGAATTGTAAATGATTATTTGAATGCATTTTAATGGTTTTGAATTGATCTTGTACTGAACTTGAACATGAACATTGTATGAACATAACTTGAGATAGATTGAAATGAAAAATGATGAAAGATATTGAAATGAATGAACCAATAACATGAGTCAATGGACATGACTTGGATGAATCTGAAATTCTGGTATCAGATATGAGATGTCGAATGTAATGTCACGACACTAATATCTGAATTTTACAAACAGAAGAAAGATATAGAAAGGTAAAGCAAAGGACACAAGTGTAAGACCCCAATTTTGGCCCTAAGACCCCTCATGGCATCATAACATTGCATTTGCAAAGCCTCAAGGATCATAAGCATCTTGATTCCCCTTGCCTCTGGGTGGGACTCTTTGTGAGTGGTATGAGATCACCAAGCATGCTTGAATTGTACATCATTGCCTTTTTTACTAACCAAAAGCACAAAAATATGTCACTAACATTTCTTGTTTGTAGCTTGAGCAATCACAAGGTTCAAAGCTTCTAGGAGATCATCTGTGCAATGACATGGCCAAGAGAAGATGAAAGCAAGCATGGTAATGGTTCCCAAAGCTCTCATCCATCAAATATGCCTCCCTAGCATCTCAATTCATCATTTTGATCAAATCAAGTCAAAGGGTTTGAGGTCTTGTTCTTCAAGGAAACTCTAATTCATCTGTATACAACAATGCCTTGCTCATGAAGCAACCTCAGCCCATGGTCAAATACAATCAAGGGAAGTTCTTTAATTCATTATTTCGTGCATATTTGAACTTATTTGAGCATCCTCAATCATCAATTCATCAAGATATAAGTTGTGGACTTGAGAAGTTGATCAGTCAATTCATTTGACTATTTTGAAATGCATTGAGACCTAACTTTTTATGTGTTGGTCAAATGGAGATTATTCAAAAAGAAACAATGTTCTAGAGGACAATATGAACAAATTTCATGTTCATCAAAAATTTATTTGAAGCTTGGAGGGTCATCATCCATTCCAAAACATTATAGGTCATTTTGATTGAAACCCTAATTTTGGGTCAACTTCCCAAGAATATAACTCATTCATTTTTTATGATTTTGAGGTGGGATCAAATGAATTAGAAATATTAAGATGTCTACTTCAAATGTTATGTTGGACAAAATTTCAAAATCTCAAAGAAAATACGTGTGATAATGCAAGACATTATAGGTCCTTTTGGACCAAAGGCATTAAAAGGCAAAAAAAGTCCAACTTCAAGTGCCCATAACTCTTTCATCAAAAATCCAAATGATGCAAAATGTAAGTCCTTTTTTATTGTCTTTAAAATATCTACAACTTTGATGTTGGAGGTTTTTCATTTAAGGCTTGCATCATTAAAATAGAGGGGCTTAAACATTGGCCAAATTTGGAAACCTTGTCTTCACATGTCATGCACCTTGCACTTTAAACTCAAATTTCATAAATTTCCACACTTCAAATGGATTTTTGCCTAACATAACAATTTTTCCTTACATCAAAACCTTTCCAACCATTAGTCACATGATCAAGTTTGGATTTGGCAAATGGTATTTTCGAAGAGGTGAAAATTTTGGCACAATTATGGAATTCACATCATAACTTCATGCACAAGCCAATGCAGCTCTAATTACACGTCCAAACCATTGGCATTTGAGTTCAGCTTGCATTTTCATCCATTTTTGGGCTTTGCACGCGCCTGTACAGGCCCATGCATGAAGAGTCCAAGTTCCATGCACACGAGAATTCACCTTGCTTGCCAGCTTGTTTTGCTATAAATAGAAGTGCTCAGCTTCATTCAAACTCAACCTAAAGGCGCCTGAAACCCTGCTGAAGTGATTCCCCAACCTCACCAAAGAAGCTATTTCAATTTTTCTTCAAATTTTTCAGATCCAAAATTCAACTACATCTGGTTGAATCCTTGGATCTAAAGCTTATAAACCTTCATCCTTCAACTCATTGATCTTCTGTTTTGGCAAAGAAAGCAAGGAACCGAGCTCAAGTTTCCAGAAATCAAGTTTTCTCTTCAGCTGGTATTTCCTTCGAAATTCATCATATATTGACCTATTTGCTTGGATCTTGTGTTGGCTGAAGTCCTCTCAATAGAGGCATCATTTCTGTGCATTCAATTTATGAAATTTATCAAGTTCATGATGAACACCACAGAATTTCCATCTCTGATTTCTCTCAATATAGAGATCTAGAGTGGAATTGAGTGGCACAGGGATGATGTACATCATCCCAGCTTTCTAAAGATGTATAGATCATGTAGTTTGGTTGCCTTTTGAATCTTTGCAAATTTTGGACTCCGCCAGAGCTGGCCGGAGAAGACGGTGGCGCTGGCCACCGTCCCATTGCCAGATCAATCCTGGACCGTTGGATGCTTTCTTCAGTTTATATCACAACCGTTTGATCTTATGACTTTTATTAAGTGTCCATGTGATACATTTGACTGAGGACCATGGTGAGCGTGCGTTTAAGATCCATTAGATCTGCCAGGTCAATTAATGAACTGGATCCAACGCCTCTCCTTTTTCCTGATTTTTTCAATTTCCAATTAATTTCTTTTATTTCCATTATTTTCAAAAATTCATATCTTCTTCATTTTAAATCCAAAAAATATGGGACCAATTGCATTAGTCTCCAAATAATTTCTAGTTTCTTAAAATGATTTTTAATTTTTTTTTATTTTGTCATTTGATATTTTTTGTGAATTTTATCTTTTCAAAAAATACAAAAATATTTTCCTAACCTATTTGAATGATGATGAATCTATGAAAAATATTCTCATCAATATTTTAATTGATTTGAGATTTATTTGAGATTTTAGTTCAATTAGGTTATTTTTATTCATTTTTAATTGATTAAAAATAGTTTCTGACTTTTAAAAATGCTGAAATTTTTTGTCAAACTTTGTTTGACCTTGTTGAACTTAGGATAAATCACTTGGACTTTTCAAAGTTGATTTGAAGTGATTTTGAAGTTTGACCTTTCTTTTATTTTTTTAATTCAAGTTTAATTTTAAATATTAAAAATGCCAAAAATATTTTGTTCATTTCTTGACTTCCAATCTTCATCTCACTTCTGTTTTTGATGGTTTGACTTTGACTTTCAATGTTATTGGTCAACATATGATGATTGGTACATTTTATTTCATTTAATGCATTTTTTACTTTTGCCTTCTTTTATTTCTATTATTCATCTCCTTCTTCTTCTTCTTCTTTTTTCTTTTTGATCAATGAGTTGAAGGTTGATAAGTTAGCATTGATTAGGGAGACTTAATCTTCCTTGATCCAAATCTAATTCATCTTGATCAATTGATTAAGTGAATGGCTTTGTATTAAGGATAGGTTGTTTTCTAAATCATGCAAAAGGCTTAAACCAATACAAGATCAATTCTCTTCTTCTTTTTGGCATGACAAGTTGTTGGAACTTGGTTCACTAATCAAGACTTCTAACTTGTGTTGTTGCCTACATTATTATTGACCGGCCTCAGATAGTTGTGACTTCTACATAAGTCCAATTACGATTGCTTAACATAGCGCTAAATTTGCCTTATGGCACACTAACTATTAACCACTAACAAGTAACATTTATTTTATGCACTTTACTTTTATGCAATTTACTATTCTTGCACATATTATTCATTTTCTTTTTCCTTTGCTCATTTGAGCACATGTTTATGTTAATGCCATTTGCCTTTTGCCCACTTGGGTATATAATTGTGTGTATATCTTTTGTGCTTGTGTTTGTCTGTTTGTTGCGAATCAAATGCAAATAATTGGACAAAATGGACTTAGAATTTAGGACCTTACCCAAGCAAATGGAATTTGAAGAGCAACTAGGCCTCATGCCTTTAGAGTGCTTAAATGTCACAGAGAAACTAGGCCTCCTGCCTTTAAAATGCTTAAAGCTTAAGGATGAACATTGAAAGGACCATATTCTAAACTCTCTCTTGTCCATTCTTTGATTGTTAATAGAACCTTTTAATGTGTGTTCTTTCTTGTGCTAGGGATTCCAACTTGATCCAAATTGAGGAATCATTACCATGAGCTCCTAAGATAGAGAGATCCAAGACACATTGAGGAGACTTCCAAGGATTCATTGATTGTTAATTGTTTGAGCTTATTGCTTTGTGATTGCTTATTCCATAGGATGAGAGCTACTTGGATCATCAATATGATCTCAAGAGAGGAACTCCTTGTGTGGTTTTGTTCTCTTTTCCCTCACCTCTTGTATGTTTAGGATCTTAGCCATTCTTCTTCTTCTCTCCACTCTAACCCAAGCCAAAAAATTTGTGCAAACATTTCACATTTGTTTTCAACATTAGAAACCTAAGCCTTATGCTTTTGATTTTCAAACTTTCTTTCCATAGTACTCATTTTGAATTGAATCTTTAAGTCAACTTTGACCATTTTGTATATACTTCTAATTGGTAAATATAACCCATTCAAATGTCTTTTGTGGTTTCAATGGCCACTTCCTTAATCAAACTTTTTCATAACCTTTAGCTATTAGGTTTGAGTTATCTTTGTGGTAGATGTAATACTCACCTATATCCTTAGTGATGGACAATGAGTCTTCCATGCTTATTATAGGGTTAACCCCTCACTAGCATGTTGAAGCTATCCTCACATGGTGGATTTGTGGCTTTAGGTTGAGTTTTCTCCCTTAGATAACAAAAGACCTTAAGGCTTTTGGACCAATCAATTCACCAACTTGTTTTGAGATTTTTACCCCGAACTACGAGGTTTTGATCCTAATCTTTTTAAGATGGTATGTAGGCAATGGGTTCATCCATTCAAACACAAAATGTAAATAACTTGTATATTCTCTTCTCATCTCTTCAATCATGTTTGCACAAACCAATTTTCACAAAAATACCAACCTTACAACAAATGTGAAAAGGGCTCCCTAGAAGTACCTAGGATGTTTTGGGTGCCTAACACCTTCCCATTGCATAACCAACCCCCTTACCCAGATCTCTGACTCTCTTTTACTAGTTTTTGTTAAAACTTTTAGGTTTTTGTTCGCTTTCTAACCATTCCTTTGGATAAATAGAAGTGCGATGGCGACTCAACTTGTATGATTTACCTTGGATTTAGTCAATATCTCTAATGGTAACAAATACCCCACTACAGAAAAGTGGCGACTCTGCTGGGGATCTCATTTGCCTAGTGGGTTTTGCCTACTTTTCATATTTTGTTGTATTATATTGTATATTTGTTTTGTGACATATTTTTGTGCAATTTGGGATTATTGTATTGTATGTAATGATTGAATTGCTTGAATATTAATTCCTTGTATGCTTGGTGATCTTTGTGAGATGAGTTCTATACCCGAACTCGAGTGCACTTAGGATAGGAGAATGGCATAGTCTTGTTGGCTTGTGTGGAGTTATTCCTTAGCAAGTTGACTTGCAAGTCCATTCACTTGGTGGAGGTCATGTTGGGATCAATAATGTCACACAAGTAAGTTGTGGTTAGACATTACTCTTTCCAATATAGACCTTAGAAGCCAAGGACCTTAGTTTACCAAGCCCATCTTGGCCTATTCTTAGGATGTAGCGCGAAAGTCGTTCAAGTGTAAGATTTGATACGATTGTTACGCGATACTACACTCATAAGAGTCTCTCTTGAGAATATTTTTGGAATACGAGTATTCGTTTCTCTGATAATATCCAAAAGATGGGATGATGACTATGAGAACCTTTTGTAGAACATGTTTGGAAGGTTTAAACCCTAGTACATTCCCTTTGGGTGGTTCTTAACCAAGACTCCATGCTCGTGACTTGCAACAAACCCTTGATTCATGGTTGATCCGTTCTTGTATCTTTAATATCAATGGAACTTGGTTGTTGATAAGGTGTAAACCATAATCCACCAAAATGGATGATTGATATTAAGGATAACATGATCCATCCCGTGACCTTTGTTTGGTGTGCTTTGTTTGATCCTTGAGTGTGATTGTTGCATTCATGCATTCATGCACCCATTTGCATCCATATCATCAAATAATAAGAAAGTTTTCAAGGAACTTAAGAGGTCTATTTGCAAATTTTCAGACATGGAAAGACAAAGAAGGAATACAAAGAAGTACAGTTTCAGACAACCAGACTTGAAAGAGTTAAGGAATTTGACATCTTATGTATTGGATCCCTTGGGTTTCAAGGCTCGTTTTGGGAAGCTTCTTCCTCTTCTGACTACTCAGGTGGATGAAGGATTGATGAGTGTATTGGTGCAGTTTTATGACCCTCTGTACCGTTGCTTCACGTTTCCGGATTTCCTGCTTTTGCCTACACTTGAGGAGTATGCTTATCTTGTGGGCATACCTATTCTGGATCAGTTGCCATTCAGTGGCTTAGAAAGGGTTCCCACTTCTCAAGAGATAGCAGACATGTTACACATAGATGAATCTCTGGTTGGTGCTCATATGACTACCAAAGGTGGAATTAAAGGTCTCCCTTCTTAGTTCCTCATTGCTCAAGCTACTGTGTATGGGAAGGCCATGAGTGAGGACACCTTTGAAGCCATATTCGTGCTACTCATCTATGGGTTAGTGTTGTTCCCCAACATCGACAAGTTTGTGGATGTGAACGCTATTAGGATCTTCTCTACTCTTAATCCCGTTCCGACTCTGTTGGGTGATGCTTATTTTTTTTGCATATGAGGAATACAAAGGGTGGTGGCGCCATTGTGTGCTGTTTGCCTCTGTTGTATAAGTGGTTTATTTCTCACTTACCTCAGACGGTCACTTTCAAGGAGAACAAGGGATTTCTACGGTGGTCCACGAGACTTATGTCTCTCACTAATAATGATATCTCTTGGTACAATCGTGTGTATGATGGTGTGCAGATTATTGACTCTTGTAGTGAATTCTCCAATGTGCCTCTTCTTGGTACATGTGGTGGGATTAACTACAACCCTGTTTTGGCACGTCGTCAGCTTGGGTTCCCCCTAAAGGATAAACCCAATAAAATTCTGTTAGAGGGTGTGTTCTTTCAGGAGGGTAAAGATCCCCAAAACTTGAAAGCTAGGATGGTCCGCGCTTGGCGCAAGATCCATAGGAAAGGAAGGAAGGAGTTGGGTCCTAAGAATTGCATCGCTTTGGAGCCTTACACTGCTTGGGTTAGGAAGAGAGCGTCAGAGTACCTCATGCCTTACGAGTATCTGAGACCTACACCTATGATTATGGCTGGGCCTTCAACCCTCCCTAATCAAGGAGTAGAGGAGTTGAGAGACGAAGACTGTTCACGTGCCTGGATCCGTGAGCGAGAAGAGTTGCTTCAGCAGATCAAGGAGAAGGATGCTTTGATAGAGTTTCTTGAGCATCAGGTTATTGATGATCCTGATGATTCATGGACTTCTCTACTTCCTCAGTCTTCTAGATTCTGGAAGAGGAAGTAGGATCGACTCGCCAAGGAGAAGGCGAATATGGAGGCAGCCTATGAAAAGGAGGTGAAGAGGCTTCGTGCATCTTATCTTCCAGTATCCCGAGCTTTAGATGATCGTTTCTAGGGATCCATAGGATGATCATTTTCCTTTTCTCTTATATTGTATCTTGGTTACCAATGTTGTACTTCTTTGGTGCAAATTTTTTTTCCAGATATCATTGATGAGATGTTTCCATATGTGATACAAATGCAATATTTCCCGAAATATGCAAATAGAACTCTAAAAAGTTCCTTTGAAATAAAAGTTAAATCATGTGCACAAGCATTGCATGCATCATGTGCATAAGCAGGTTTTGTTCTCGGTTTTTTGTCCTGTGGTCTAACTCTGTGTTCTTCATTTATTTTGAGGACAAGCTGACTCACGGGTACTACACCAGAGCCAACATTTCAAGACTGATGGATCACCTGGAACAAGAGAACCGTGAGCTGAAAGAGGAAGTGGCCAGATTGATTGCCCTAATGGAATCATTCTTGGTTGCCCAGAGCCAGTCTTCTCCAACACCTTCAACTCCTCCCTAGAGGACCGTCATCTCTGAGATTGTCTCCTCTATTGTGCCTGCAGCCAATGCACACTTTGCTCCAACAGCCATGCCAACCGGGTTCCCGTGGGGGATACCTCCCAATTTCATGCCCGAGGGTCCTGCTCCCACCTTTGCTTCTATGCCGGCATCCAGCCTGGTCCTTGTTGTTCCTCCTTCTCTCGTGCATACTCTGCCCAGAGTAGACGACACCATCTATCATTCTGAGCCGTATGAGGGCCCAGATGTCTATGAGAAGATGGATGCTATGAACAATCAATTTCCTGAGCTTCGCAAGGAATTGAAAACTTTCAGAGGAAAAGATCTTTTCGGCAAGTCTGCTGCCGAACTCTGCTTGGTTCCCAATGTGAAGATCCCTGTGAAATTCAAGGTCCCTGACTTTGAAAAATATAAAGGAAATACTTGCCCTCTCAGCCACCTGGTCATGTATGCCAGGAAAATGTCGACTCAGACCGACAATGACCAACTACTCATCCACTACTTTTAGCACAGTTTGTCCGGTGCTGCTTTGCGTTGGTACATGGGTCTAGACAGTGCGAACATCCGATCCTTTAACGATCTTGGCGAGGCCTTCGTCAAGCAATACAAGTACAATGTGGATATGTCCCAGAAGGACAAAGAAACATTCAAAGAGTACGACCAGAGGTGGCGAGAGGTGGCAGCACAAATCATGCCTGCGCTAGAAGAGAAAGGGATGACTAAGATCTTTTTGAAGACCTTAAGTTCATTTTATTATGAGCGGATGATTGCTAGCGCTCCTTCTGACTTCACCGAGATGGTGAATATGGGGATGTGTCTAGAAGAAGGGGTCAGAGAAGGGCGTCTGACCAGAGAAGAAGGCTCTTCTGCCAAACGTTATGTGGCGTTTGCGAAGAAGAAAGATGGAGAGGCACATGCTGTGACCTCCCATGTGAAACCCAGAAGACCCTCTGTGAGGAGGAAGACCGTGCGTCCCGCCGGTAATCAGCACCAGGTGGCTCATATAACACCTGTCTTCAGAGATAATCAACAGTATCAGCATCATAACAATAATCAGCAACCACCTCAGCAATATCAACAACAACAGCACCGTCCGCAACAACAGGCCTACCAACCTCGATACAGTAATCAAACCAACACGAGTTATGAGAGGAAAAGGGTCACCTTCGATCCTATTCCAATGACGTATGCAGAGTTATATCCCTCTTTGATAGAGAGGAAGTTGATTACTCCGAGAGACCCACCGGCTATACCTGCTAACCTCCAGTGGTGGTATAAGCCTGAATTACACTGTGTTTACCATTCTGGTGCTCCCGGCCACGACGTGGAGAATTGCTACCCTTTGAAGACCAAGGTTCAAGACCTTGTGAGGTGTGTCATTTTGTGTTTCGAGGACGTAGGTCCTAATGTGAAGAAGAACCCATTGCCCGAGCATGGGAAATCTGTCAACATGGTCCAAGGATGCCCTGGCAAATACAAAGTCAAATATGTCACTCATATTCGACAATCTTTGGCCGAGATGCATCGTTTGCTATGTGATTATAGTCATTATGAGCATGACCATGATAGATGCCGAGTCTGTTCTGTCAATCGAATGGGTTGTCGCCAAGTGCGCAAGGATGTTCAGGAAATGCTGGATGAAGGAGTCATTGAGATCCTTCAGAATAGGAATGTTGATGAAGATGAACCCGAAGTCAATGTGATTTCCCCGGTATTCCGGATACCCAAGCCCGCTATCATCAAGTATGATTGTAGCAAGCAGAAAGCTTCTCCTGCTCTGATCATTAAGCCAGTTGGACCTGTACCGTACTCTTCCGAGAAGGAAGTTCCCTATCGCTACAATGATGTGGCAATGGAGAATGGAAAAGAACTGTCTTTGCCTTCTTCGTCTGTTGTGAATATTGCTGATGTTAGCAGTTTGACCCGTAGTGGTCGTGTATTTTCAGCACCGCCAAAGCCCCGAGCTAATGCTGATTTTGTTGAACGCCCAATTGGGAATGCGATGAGCACTTCGAATTCGGCACTTGTTGTTAAGCCCTCCTCTACATTGAAAACTCCTACTTCTGTTGGCCCTAGTGGCAATGAGAAAGAAGACTGTGATGAGATGCTGAGGCTCATCAAAAGGAGCGAGTACAATGTTGTAGACCAACTTCTACAAACGCCATCCAAAATATCTGTGTTATCACTACTATTGAATTCAGAACCACACCGAGAGGCTCTGCAGAAGGTATTGGATGTGGCATATGTGGATCACGATGTCACAATAGAGTAGTTTGATAGCATTGTTGCAAACATTACTGCTTGCAACAACTTGAGCTTTTGTGACTCTGATCTCCCCGAGGAGGGAAGAGACCACAACTTGGCATTACATATATCTATGTGTTGCAAAGACGACGCCATGTCCAATGTGCTGGTGGACAATGAGTCATCATTAAACGTATTGCCAAGATCCACTCTCTCAAAACTATCATATCAGGGGCCTCCCATGAGGCAGAGTGAAGTAGTTGTGAAGGCTTTCGATGGGTCTCGCAAAACGGTGATTGGGGAAGTTGATCTCCCAATTAAAATCAGACCAAGTGATTTCCAGATTACCTTCCAGGTTATGGACATTCACCCATCTTATAGCTGTCTCTTAGGCAGACCATAGATTCACGAGGCTGGCACCGTGACATCCACCCTACACCAGAAACTGAAATTTGTGAAGAACAAAAAGCTGGTGGTGGTAGGGGGAGAAAAGGCTCTCCTGGTTAGCCATTTGTCTTCCTTCTCATATATAGATGCTGAGGATGAAGTTGGAACTCCTTTCCAAGATTCATCTATTGCTGAACCTATTGAGAAGAGAACTCCTTCATTTGCTTCCTACAAAGATGCAAAGTTGGCCATTGAGTGTGGTGCAACTGCTGGTTTAAGGAAAATGATTGAGTTGGAAGACAACAAGTCCCGGGCTGGCATAGGCTTTTCTTCTGGGGTCTTCAATATGCAAGGGTTATTCAAGAGTGGAGGTTTCATCCACATAGGTCAAGGCGAGGAGGCTGCTGCCATTTTGGAAGAAGATACAGAGGATTCTGGCAATTGCATCATCCCTAGAGGGGTCTGCAACAATTGGGTCGCTGTGGATATTCCAACAGTTATCCATAAGTCAAAGTAATGTTCATAGCGTTTAAAAACCCTTCTCCCATGCCAAAAGGAGGAGTGTTGACGTTGTTGGCACATAAATACAATGATATTTTCATTCAACAAATTCATGTTAAAATGTTTGTTTTTCCAATTATTTTCCCTTTTCGCTTTTTGCATGAAATTGGTGATCACATAAAACCCTAAAAAATAGAACAAAATCAATCTTTTCATCTACATAATGATTTGCTTTGTTTGAATTCTAAAGCTTTCATATCCAAAATCATTATGCAGGTTGATTTCTAGACCCATTGAACATAATGACCCAACACCATCTCCCAACTTTGAATTCCCTGTATTTGAAGCAGAATAAGATGATGTTGAAGAGATTCCTGATGAGATTACCCGGCTACTTCAGCATGAAGAGAAGATCATTCAGCCGCATCTTGAGAATTTGGAAACAGTCAACTTGGGGTCTGAGGATTGTGTGCGAGAAGTAAAGATTGGGGCACTCCTGGAAGAATCTGTTAAGAAGGGGTTGATTGATTTGCTACGAGAATATGTTGATGTCTTCGCCTGGTCATATGAAGACATGCCTGGTCTAGATACTGATATTGTGCAACATTTCCTACCTTTGAAGCCTGAGTGCGTGCCTGTGAAGCAGAAGCTCAGAAGAACCCATCTTGATATGGCGGTAAAAATCAAAGAGGAAGTTCAGAAGCAAATTGATGCGGGGTTTCTGGTGACTTCTACATATCCTCAATGGGTGGCCAATATTGTGCCCGTGCCTAAGAAAGACGGAAAAGTCCGGATGTGTGTGGACTATAGAGACTTGAATAAAGCTAGTCCGAAAGATGATTTCCCTCTACTACATATTGATATGTTGGTAGATAATAAAGCTAAATTCAAAGTCTTCTCATTTATGGACGGATTTTCCGGATATAATCAGATTAAGATGGCACCCGAGGATATGGAGAAGACAACATTCATCACACCTTTGGGAACATTCTGTTATCGAGTGATGTCCTTCGGTTTGAAGAACGCCGGAGCCACGTATCAACGAGCTATGACCACTTTGTTCCATGATATGATGCACAAAGAGATCGAGGTATATGTCGATGATATGATTGCTAAGTCAAGAACGAAAGTTGAGCATGTAGAGCACCTGTTGAAGCTTTTTCAGCGCTTGAGGAAGTATAAGCTTCGTCTGAATCCCAACAAGTGTACATTTGGAGTCCGTTCTGGCAAGCTATTGGGCTTCATTGTCAGCGAAAGAGGTATTGAGGTTGATCCTGCAAAGGTCAAAGCAATACAAGAGATGCCTGCGCCCAAAACTGAGAAGCAAGTCCGAGGTTTTCTTGGCCGCTTGAATTACATTTCCAAATTCATATCCCACATGACTGCCACATGTGCGCCAATATTCAAGCTCCTCCGGAAAGATCAGTCTCATGATTGGACCGAGGATTTCCAGAAAGCTTATGACAGTATTAAAGAGTATCAGTATGAGCCTCCGATCCTGTCTCCTCCTGTGGAAGGGAGACCATTGATTATATATCTGACTGTTCTTGAAGATTCTATGGGTTGTGTCCTTGGTCAGCAAGATGAATCAAGAAGGAAAGAGTACGCTATTTACTACTTAAGTAAGAAGTTTACTGATTGCGAGTCTCGATATTCAATGCTTGAGAAAACATGTTGTGCTTTGGCTTTGGCCGCTAAGCGCTTACGCCAGTATATGTTGAATCATACGACTTGGTTGATATCCAGAATGGATCCAATTAAGTATATTTTTGAGAAGCCTGCTTTAACTGGGAGGATTGCCTGTTGGCAGATGTTTCTATCGGAATATGATATCGAGTATCGAGCTTAGAAAGCCATCAAAGGTAGTATCTTGGCTGATCATTTGGCACATCAGTCGATTGAGGATTATCAGTCAGTCCAGTATGACTTCCCGGATGAGGAAATTCTGTATTTGAAAATGAAAAACTATGATGAGCCTACGCTCGATAAAGGGCCAGAGCCTGGTTCCAGATGGGGCATGGTATTTGATGGCGCTGTAAATCAATATGGAAATGGTATTGGGGCAGTGATCATTACTCCTCAGGGCACACATTTTCCTTTTACAGCAAGGCTAACTTTCAAATGCACGAATAATATGGCTAAATATGAGGCCTATATTATGGGATTGGAGGAATGCATTGATCTAAGGATCAAGCATCTTGATGTTTATGGTGATTCGGCCCTTGTTGTTAATTAGGTTAAGGGTGAATGGGAAACGAATCAGCCTGGTCTCATTCCATATAGGGATTATGCGAGGAGGATTTCAACATTCTTTACTGAGGTTGACTTCCATCATATTCCTCGAGATGAGAATCGGATGGCAGATGCTCTTGCTACACTTGCTTTAATGATAGTAGTCAGACTTTGGAAGGAAGTTCCCATTATTACTGTGATGCGCTTGGACAGGCCAGCCCATGTGTTTGCGGTTGAAGAAGTGAAAGATGATAAGCCGTGGTACTATGATATCAAGTGTTTCCTTCAAAACCAGATTTACCCGCCTGGGGCATCTATGAAAGATAGGAAGACTTTGAGGAGATTGTCAGACAGCTTCTACCTCAATGGTGATGTACTCTACAAGAGAAATTTTGACATGGTTCTGCTCAGATGCGTGGATAGACACGAAGCAGACCTGTTAATGACTGAAGTCCATGAGGGTTCATTTGGTACTCATTCCAATGGACATGCCATGGCTAGAAAGATATTGAGAGCAGGCTACTATTGGTTGACAATGGAGTCTGACTGCTGCAAGTATGTGAAGAAATGCCATAAGTGTTAGATTTATGCGGATAAGATTCATATTCCCCCGACAGTTCTGAATGTGATTTCATCACCATGGCCTTTCTCCATGTGGGGAATCGACATGATTGGCATGATAGAGCCGAAAGCGTCCAACGGACACAGATTCATTCTCGTAGCAATTGATTACTTCACTAAATGGGTTGAAGCGGCGTCATATGCAAATGTGACCAGGCAGGTGGTCGTGAAGTTTATCAAGAATCAACTCATATGCCGATATGGTATGCCAGATAAGATCATTACTGATAATGGGTCTAATTTGAACAACAAGATGATGAAAGAACTGTGTAGTGAGTTCAAGATTGCACATCATAATTCTTCTCCTTACAGACCCAAGATGAATGGGGCTATTGAAGCTGCTAATAAGATTATCAAGAAGATTATCCAGAAGATGGTTGTTACGTATAAAGATTGGCATGAGATGTTGCCATTTCCTTTACATGGATATCGTACACCTGTCCGCACTTCAACAGGGGCAACCCCTTTCTCTCTTGTATATGGCATGGAGGTTGTACTCCCAGTAGAGGTGGAGATTCCATCAATGAGAGTCTTGATGGAAGCCAAGTTGACTGATGTTAAATGGGTTCAGAGTCGTTATGACCAGCTGAATTTGATTGAAGAGAAGAGATTGACTGCCATGTGCCATGGTCAGTTATATCAGCAAAGGATGAAGAAAGCTTTTGATAAGAAGGTCAAGCCTCGTGTGTTTCGAGAAGGTGACCTTGTGCTCAAGAAAGTCTTGTCTTTCGCGCCCGATTCCAGGGGCAAGTGGACTCCAAACTATGAAGGTCCATATGTCGTTAAGAGAGCCTTTTCAGGCGGTGCTTTAATACTTACAACTATGGATGGGGAGGATTTCACTCGTCCTGTGAATTCAAATGCAGTCAAGAAATACTTCGCCTAAAAAAATAAAAAAACAGAATAGCTCGCTAAGTTGAAAATCTGAAAGGACGGCTTATGCAAAAAATGAGCGTCTCGGTGGATTAAAAACCCGAAAGGGCGGTCCAGGCAAAAGTTAGAGACATAAAAAATATATGTATCCCGCTAGATTGAGTACCTCATCCTGGGCAATCTAGGCAAAAATTAGGGATTTGCCAAGTAACTACATCCTGACAAGACTTTGTCCTACGACTGTCATCCGTCAGAGATTCTTGTTCATTCGTCATCAACTGAAGCTTCAAATACATCGGATTCAGAATTGGTGGAGAAATGGTCATTATGTTCAATGTAGCCCTTTTCCAATATATATAATCAATTTCAAATTTGTAAAGATCTATGGAGTCTTGCCATTTGCAGACTACCATTCCATGAAATAAATTTGAGCCTGTTATCCAATTATTTGCACTCTTATTTGTTTCTATTCAACAAATGTTTTACATGTTTTAATTGAGAAAATATCATTGTTTTAAATAATCAAATGATTTACTTTTAAACAAAGTGAACATTTGCAATGACGAAAGGATACTTAGGAGATCTTCAGTGCTCTCCCAAGGATGGTATGATTCCCAACATGGTAAGATTTTTGTCCATATTCCTGGCATGCTTGTATCTTATTCTACCGGATCCTTTTGTGGTTTTCCTACCGAGCAAAGTGTGTGGTAAGACATCTTTCTTCCTCAGCAGATGTGATCTCTTTGGTAAATACGGTATTTGGTGGTTGATCCCCAGAATTCCTTTATCTCCTCGGATAGATTCCCCAGTAGAGTTGTTTTGTGGTGGATTTTATCTTTGATAACTCCTGTCCCCAACTGGATTGACTGATGTTCATCCCCCTGCATAAATCTTCGTTTCCCAGTAACAGTTGCCCTCAGTGGACCTGGTTTTCTCTCTTGAGATGTAGTACCGAATGTTTATGTACTTATTCCTGGGAGCTGTTTCTGTTAGAAATGTCTGTTTGTCAGCATTCATCATACATAAACCACGCATATGTACATATAATATTTCAAACATTCAGATATTCATGATTGCATTCTTTGCCATATATCTTTGTTTGTTATCCCCTGCTAGTGGGAAATGCATTTCCCAGGTAGATGTCGGTGTTTGATCCCTCAATATAGAGTCAGCCCCTTAAGCTGAAAGTACTTATCTTCCCTTCCGCGTTCCCCACTGAGTTATATCCTCGTGGATGATGGTTGTTTCTGTTCCCTCCCAACACACATATTGGGATGGGTTTCCCTATTGAGTTATATCCTCACTGGGACGAGTCTTGATTCAGTGTGCCTCTTTGGTTTGATCCTAAATTGGCCTCTTATGACTCTCTCCTGCTTCCCCGTGGTATAAATGAATAATTGCTCAGTGATTAGTAATCATTCATATTATCTCCGGTGGAGTCTGTGGTTTTCTACCCTTATACTGGTAGTTGTAAACCCTATTTCTTTCCCTTGCGGAGATAACCTCTTGTTCATCATAATCGATGACGGTTACTCTTTTGTGGTTTCCTACCCAGTATCCAGTAGGTGTAATCCCCTCCTTGGCGATTATCATTATCCAATATTTGGTGTTGATATCCCCTCATTTTCTCGGATAATTGCTCTGATCACGCAATTTATCCCCAGCGGGTCATATCTCGTCTACCCTTTTGATTGTTGGTAACGATTGTTTCTCTCCTGAATTGGTCATCATTATATACCTAGTTTCGGTATCCCGATGCTTTTCTTTTCGGTTGATTTATCCTTTATTAACCCAGTAACCAGTTGTGGATAATCTTCCATGCGAGTATATTATCTATGTTCTGATGGTAATAGATAATATATCTCATGCACTCTTTGGTTGGAGCCTTTTGTTCTTCCCCAGTTGAGTAAGATTCGTATTTCCTTTTTTTGGAATCGAATGTCCATCCTATAATCGAGTTTGCTTTTAGCCCTCTGTTGGATGATGAGTGTCTTAGAAATATTCCCCAATTCACGCCTTGGTCAGTCACCTATTATATGCCCAGTAGCCGGCATCCCTGGTGTTCCCTCCTTCTGCTCCCTATTATGACTTTTTTGTCCCCTGTGGAGTCAGAATCCCTGAGTTGAAATATACCTTTTAGGTCTTCCTTAGACGTTTTGGAATTTTGATATCTCTCACCCTTGTATCGGTCTTGGATATTCATTCTTCCCGAGCATGTTGTATCTCTCACCCTTATACCGGTGTTCAGATCACGTGTCTCTTTGAGCTTATTACCCAGTAACCGGTAATACCCCATCCCGCTGCTTCCCCAGGAGAGTCTTTTTGGACATCCCCAGCGAAGTCCCTTAGTGGATTGTCCCCATCCGGATTTTTACCCGAAGTATCCGTTATGGATAGTCTTTGCTGTATTGGCATATTCCCCAATACGCGCATCTTCGAATCAGCTTGAGTCTTTCCATTGATTTATTCCATGGATTCTCTCTGTGTCCCGGTATGTTTCAAGTCGTGACCTGCTCACACATCTTTATCCCTTTACTCCCCGGTAGAGTCTCTATCCCGTAAAGTGAATTATTCACAAGAATCCTTAGATTCCTTCCAATCTTGCATGCATACATCCGCATCATGAGGTCTCTTAGGGACCAAAATTTGTCTCTTTGTTATTATTTAGGCCCATTCTACCTCGTCGAGACGAAGATTTTAACCTTCCCTTCTCCGGCTAGAATGACCTTAAATAGGGGCATCTGT
Source organism: Lathyrus oleraceus (assembly GCF_024323335.1). Lineage (NCBI taxonomy): Eukaryota > Viridiplantae > Streptophyta > Magnoliopsida > Fabales > Fabaceae > Lathyrus > Lathyrus oleraceus. Next base: position 397,408,055 of record NC_066581.1, on the reverse strand, counting down.
AAGACCCCAATTTTGGCCCTAAGACCCCTCATGGCATCATAACATTGCATTTGCAAAGCCTCAAGGATCATAAGCATCTTGATTCCCCTTGCCTCTGGGTGGGACTCCTTGTGAGTGGTCTGAGATCACCAAGCATGCTTGAATTGTACATCATTGCCTTTCTTACTAACCAAAAGCACAAAAATATGTCACTAATATTTCTTGTTTGTAGCTTGAGCAATCACAAGGTTCAAAGCTTCTAGGAGATCATCTGTGCAATGACATGGCCAAGAGAAGATGAAAGCAAGCATGGTAATGGTTCCCAAAGCTCTCATACATCAAATATGCCTCCCTAGCATCTCAATTCATCATTTTGATCAAATCAAGTCAAAGGGTTTGAGGTCTTGTTCTTCAAGGAAACCCTAATTCATCTGTATACAACAATGCCTTGCTCATGAAGCAACCTCAGCCCATGGTCAAATACAATCAAGGGAAGTTCTTTAATTCATCATTTCATGCATATTTAAACTTATTTGAGCATCCTCAATCATCAATTCATCAAGATATGAGTTGTGGACTTGAGAAGTTGATCAATCAATTCATCTGACTATTTTGAAATGCACTGAGACCTAACTTTTTATGTGTTGGTCAAATGGAGATGATTCCAAAAGAAACAATGTTCTTGAGGACAATATGAACAACTTTCATATTCATAAACAATTGATTTGAAGCATGGAGAGTCATCATCCATTCTAAAACATTATAGGTCATTTTGACTGAAACCCTAATTTTGGGTCAACTTCCCAAGAACATAACTCATTCATTTTTTATGCTTTTGAGGTGGGATCAAATGCATTAGAAAGCTTAAGATGTCTAATTCAAATGTTATGCTGGACAAAATTTCAAAATCTCAAAGAAAATACATGTGATAATGCAGGACATTATAGGTCCTTTTGGACCAAAGCCATTAAAAGGCAAAAAAGTCCAACTTCAAGTGCCCATAACTCTTTCATCAAAAATCCAAATGATGCAAAATTTAAGTCCATTTTTATTGTCTTGAAAAGATATACAACTTTGATGTTGGAGGTTTTTCATTTAAGGCTTGCATCATTGAAATAGAGGGGCTTGAACATTGGCCAAATTTGGAAACCTTGCCTTCACATGTGATGCACCTTGCACTTTAAACTCAAATTTCATAAATTTCCACACTTCAAATGGATTTTTGCCCAACATAAGGATTGTTCCTTACATCAAAACCTTTCCAACCATTACTCACATGATCATGTTTGGATTTGGCAAATGGTATTTTCAAAGAGGTGAACATTTAGGCACAATTATGGAATTCACATCATAACTTCATGCAAAAGCCAATGAAGCTCTAATTACACGTCCAAACCATTGGCATTTGAGTTCAGCTTGCATTTTCATCCATTTTTGGGCTTTGCACGCGCCTGTACAGGCTCATGCATGAAGAGTCCAAGTTCCATGCACACGAGAATTCACCTTGCTTGCCAGCTTGTTTTGCTATAAATAGAAGTGCTCAGCTTCATTCAAACTCAACCTAAAGGCGTCTGAAACCCTGCTGAAGTGATTCCCCAACCTCACCAAAGAAGCTATTTCAATTTTTCTTCAAATTTTTCAGATCCAAAATTCAACTACATCTGGTTGAATCCTTGGATCTAAAGCTTCTAAACCTTCATCCTTCAACTCATTGATCTTCTGTTTTGGCAAAGAAAGCAAGGAACCGAGCTCAAGTTTCCAGAAATCAAGTTTTCTCTTCAACTGGTATTTCCTTCGAAACTCATCATATATTGACCTATTTGCTTGGATCTTGTGTTGGCTGAAGTCCTCTCAATAGAGGCATCATTTATGTGCATTCAATTTTTGAAATCTATCAAGTTCATGATGAACACCACAGAATTTCCATCTCCGATTTCTCTCAATATAGAGATCTAGAGTGGAATTGAGTGGCACGGGGATGATGTACATCATCCCAGCTTTCTAAAGATGTATAAATCATGTAGTTTGGTTGCCTTTTGAATCTTTGCAAATTTTGGACTCCGCCGGAGCTGGCCGGAGAAGACGGTGGCACTGGCCACCGTCCCATTGCCAGATCAATCCTGGACCGTTGGATGCTTTCTCCAGTTTATATCACAACTGTTTGATCTTATGACTTTTATTAAGTGTCCATGTGATGCGTTTGACTGAGGACCATGGTGAGCGCGCGTTTAAGATCCATTAGATCTGCTAGGTCAATTAATGAACTGGATCCGACGCCTCTCCTTTTTCCTGATTTTCTGAATTTCCATTTAATTTCTTTATTTCCATTATTTTCAAAAATTCATATCTTCTTCATTTGAAATCCAAAAAATATGGGACCAATTGCATTAGTCTCCAAATAACTTCTAGTTTCTTAAAATGAATTTTTATTTTTTTTATTTTGTCATTTGATTTTTTTGTGAATTTTCTCTTTTCTGGTTGTTTTTAATTCATTTTAAATAATTTTTGATATTCAAAAAATACAAAAATATTTTCCTAGCCTATTTGAATGATGATGAATCTATGAAAAATATTCTCATCAATTTTTTAATTGATTTGAGATTTTAGTTCAATTAGGTTATTTTTATTCATTTTTAATTGATTAAAAATAGTTTCTGACTTTTAAAAATGCTGAAATTTTTTGTCAAACTTTGTTTGACCTTGTTGAACTTAGGATAAATCACTTGGACTTTTCAAAGTTGATTTGAAGTGATTTTGAAGTTTGACCTTTCTTTTATTTTTTTAATTCAAGTTTAATTTTAAATATTAAAAATGCCAAAAATATTTTGTTCATTTCTTGACTTCCAATCTTCATCTCACTTCTGTTTTTGATGGTTTGACTTTAACTTTCAATGTTATTGGTCAACATATGATGATTGGTACATTTTATTTCATTTAATGCATTTTTTACTTTTGCCTTCTTTTATTTCTATTATTCATCTCCTTCTTCTTCTTCTTCTTTTTTCTTTTTGATGAATGAGTTGAAGGTTGATAAGTTAACATTGATTAGGGAGACTTAATCTTCCTTGATCCAAATCTAATTCATCTTGATTAATTGATTAAGTGAATGGCTTTGTATTAAGGATAGGTTGTTTTCTAAATCATGCAAACGGCTTAAACCAATACAAGATCAATTCTCTTCTTCTTTTTGGCATGGCAAGTTGTTGGAACTTGGTTCACTAATCAAGACTTCTAACTTGTGTTGTTGCCTACATTATTATTGACCGGCCTCAGATAGTTGTGACTTCTACATAAGTCCAATTATGATTGCTTAACATAGCGCTAAATTTGCCTTATGGCACACTAACTATTAACCACTAACAAGTAACATTTATTTTATGCACTTTACTTTTATGCAATTTACTATTCTTGCATATATTATTCATTTGCTTTTTCCTTTGCTCATTTGAGCACATGTTTATGTTAACGTCATTTGCCTTTTGCCCACTTGGGTATATAATTGTGTATATATCTTCTGTGCTTGTGTTTGTCTGTTTGTTGCGAATCAAATGCAAATAATTGGACAAAATGGACTTACAATTTAGGACCTTACCCAAGCAAATGGAATTTGAAGAGCAACTAGGCCTCATGCCTTTAGAGTGCTTAAATGTCAAAGAGCAACTAGGCCTCCTGCCTTCAACAAGTTACAGTCCTTCTCACCTAACCTCTACCCGTGCAATTTCTACCTAAGCACTCTTAGATATGAGAACCCACTCACTTCCTTACAATCACACAACAGTGATTTTAAACAACAATCCCTTGAGAAAAGAAAACACTTTTCAATACACAGTCTTGATTTTACTTCACAGTTTCAATCAAGAAGACACACTCTTGATCTTGCTTAACAACTTTGATCAAGAGGACACACACTTGATCTTGATTCACAACTTTGATCAAGTAGACACACACTCTTGCTTAACAGCTTTAGAGTGACAAATTACAACCATAGATCAGTCCAATTCAATCATCAATGGATGACTTGAATGACCTACAAGTCTCACGACTAAACAAACACAAACCCTAGCCCTCTCTCTATATTTCGCTCAGTATTGGTTGTGTGTCCAATCAGGTTTTCCAAGTCCCTTTTTATAGAAGCTTTCAGCTGGGCTTGGACATCTTGAAAACCCTAAATCTATTTTCCAATCAAATCTTTTTATAACAGTTGGTTAGATATCCTTGGAAAATAAGTAAATCAGGTTGTAATCCATGATTGAATGCGCCTGCCAATCAGATCTTCAATCATACACAGATTGCCATTAATTGTGCAATCATAAAACACCAGATATTCCTACTGAATCTTCTATGTACAGGATGTCATGAAATCGGATCTGACATCCTTGAAAGATCCTGCATAATTTCATAATTCCTTTTATAACTTCCAGCAGGTACAATCATATCAGATGTCATGTCATTATGACCTTCTGAAACAATCCTGCATGAACAAATCTTTCATTTTAGCTCTAGCAGGTACACATCATCAGATGCCATGTCATTATGACATTCTGATACAATCATGCATGATCATGTTCTTGACTTCCAACAGGTACATATGATATCTCATGTTAAGACATCACACATAACATCTTGTGAACACTCTTTGTGTTTACCAAAATTGCTGCCAACACTTAGAATCAACAAACTCCCCTTTTGGAAAATTTTGGCTAAAACATATATCTGTCCTTTTTGTTCACAAGAAAACTATCAGCAGTTAAACAACATAACAGTAGTTTAATATGCAGCAGAAGCAAATATAATTACTAGTTATGGCTCCTAATAATACACACATGCACAAGGGTACTTCTCCTCCCCCTAAATCTATGCAACAAAAACAGATTTACTAGTTATGGATACAACTAGTAAGACATACAAATGCACAATGCACAAGGATACTCCTTCTCCCCCTAAATATGTGCATACATCAAATAACAACTACTATAACTCCAGCACTTGTACCAGCCAGAATTTCATTCTGACACCTGCTTCAACATCAACACCTGTGCACCATATCAGACATCCTCTTTGACATATGTAAACAGAACAACATTCTGTTTTTAACACCTGTGCACTTCCTTCAATAATAGATGTCCTTCAGTTCAGCTACATACATCTTTCAACTCCACAACTGCTTCCACATTCCTTATTAACACTTCTCCCCCTTTTTAGTCAAAATTGACCAAAGGTGACCAATTATACAAAATAAATGTCAATTAGTCTATCAGAGAATGTCAGGATAGATATTATAACATTAAAAATGTTAAAACATAAAAGTTAGGCAGTACAAACCATCATCATACACAACTGTGATAGCTGGGATAATGAACAAATCCAAGGAACTCACTAAGAGCCCAAAATATTACAAACAGGCATCAATAAGGACTGCCATAAATTACACATTTAAAAATAAAACACTAAAGCTTCAGCCTCCAAACAACACCAGCAGAACATCTTCAAAAAAATAGTCACAACAGTCTTCACAGCACACCTCACACCATCTTCAGTCTTCAATACACAAAAGGGGGAAACCATTAATCAGAAGAGGAAGTATCACCTTCACCTTCACCTTCAGAGTCTTCAGAGCTTTCAGAACTGCCACTTGATTGGGCTTTTGCATCTGAAATTTTAGCAGCTTTCTCCATTTCTTCCTTTTCCATGCTGCAGATAAGAACTTCCAAAGCTTCTTTTCTTGCCTTGGCCACCCTTATACCATTCTCTAATTCCTTGCAGGTATCTTTTAGTTGGTCAATTAAGCTCCCTTGAGCTGCAGGCTCCCTTCTGGCAGATGTCATGACAACATCATTGACATGACTTCCCTCAAACAGCTTATAATGAATGGGTAGAGGGGGGTTTCTTCTGCTTGGCATGTCCTGTTTATTTAGAATGCCTGGTTGTTGACTTAAGATGATACCACAAATAATGGATGGGAAGGCAATGGGCAACTTTACAACATTTGTGGAGGCATGTCTGATGGTTTGGTCAAACATAAACTTTCCAAAATCATAGTTAATCCTGGTTCCAATTGCATGAATGATTCTTCCAAGACCAATGGAGATGGTAGAGATATGATTAGTAGACACCCAATTAGCTGAACCAATCTTGCGCAAGATGGCATATTTGATAGTAAGCTTACTAGCAGATAGGTGGTTCCTACTAGGCCATTCCTTAACTTGGCCAACTGTGATAATCCTACAGACCTCATTGTCTGTAGTCTCTAGATCTACTCCTCCATCAGTTCCTCTCCCTAGGAACTTGTTTATGATGGTTGGTGAGAATCTTACACACTTACCCCTTACAAAAACTTTGCAAAACTCCCTGCTGCTCCTTTCATAAATCTCCTCAGGAATGTTCACAATGAATTATTTTACTAACCCCTCATAGCACTGGGGCAAAGAAGTCACAGTTTTCATAAGACCAGCAGCCTTAATTAACTCCATGACTTCCTTTACTTCAACAACCTCTTTACCCAATTCTCTTTCAACAGCTACCCTTCTCTGAATAACAAACTTCCATTTGGCAGCACCATCTTCTAAATGAAAAGAGATATTGTCAAGATGCACAGCAGCCACTTTGTTTGGAGACTTCTTCACAGCCTGCCTTTTAGCAGGGGAGATGTCTGGGATATCGTCTTCGACATCCTCATCAGATTCAGAACTCTTACTTTCTTTCCTTTTCTTAATCTCAACCTTGCTCCATGATTTGGAGGGTCCTACACCAGCAGTCTTCTTCCTAGTCCTGGATGCCATCATTTCAGCCACGGTTTTTCCTTTCATAGTCTTCAATTTCCTAGCAGCACTTGGCTTTACATAGTGAACCAAGGTGTCATCCTCTTCCTCTGAGCTTTCTTCCTCCAAATCAATACTATCCTCAGCAGTATCAGGAGACATGCTAGTTGGTTTCTTGCTAGGTAAATTTTTTCCAAGAGAACATAATCCCTCAGAAGCTACTTCCTTTTCTGTCTTAGATGAGTCATCATCTTTCTCAGTTTGGGTTTCCACCTAAGAAGAGGGGTCCCTTCTGGACAGAGGAGTAAAAATATCCTTGACTCCATGTTCTTCATTCAGAATCCTAGTCACTAGGTTTCATATGGTGCGATCAGTAAAATGCATGTCCTCTTTATCAGGAGATTTTTCAGGACTGTTACCTTGCTTAGTTCCAGCCATGGAAGAGGGGTCTGGGATGTCACCTGGTATCACACGTAGAGGAGTCACATCCATCAAATCTTCATCTAGAAACTCCATGGAGGGAGTTCTTGTATGAAAGGGTTTTGAGCTAGATGATGATGGATGTTGAGACATGTTGTTGAACTTTTGAGGAAAATTTATTTGCCCTAGCAGAGGTTCTCTGAGTAGTTTGATGAAGATGGAAAGAGTTGTGTTCAGGTAGAGCGTGCAAATGGAATAGATACTATTTCCAATATTAGGGAATGATTCATTATTAATGTGGCTCTTTCTTTTAATTGGGAAGACAATATTTTTGTTACCTTTTCCACTCCACATTATTTTCCATATTTTCTCAAGAATCCAAGTCCCTAATTTCCCTTTTTCATATTCAAGTTGGATATCATCCAAGTCCCTTGAAGCCTTGTCAGTTAGTTGCATTTCATGTTGTAGAACTATGAATTTGTTTTCCACATATTTTCTAATTGAGTGATGACAGCAAATAATATACTTGGTCCAGCTGTACTGAATACGTTTTTTGGACATAGTTGCAACATACAGGTTGTCATAATACAATGTCATGACATCGTGTGTGACATTGTATGCAATTATCAGTAGTTTCATCCAACCTAGTTGTGAGCAGCTTCTTTCATATGACATACTTTCATCATCAACATCGTTTTTATCTTTCACATGTGTAGGATCAGGAGTCCTATCACCCTTCATCTCATTCCTCTCCACATTGTTCTTGGCACATATAGCCCCTTGTGGCTCAGTTCCAACTAAGCTTTCAGACTGCATATAACTGGTCACATGTCCACCTATTTGCTCTAACTTCTCAGCCATTTAGGCCATCATGACCTTTTCTCTCTTGAGAGTAAGGTTAAGTCTGAGCTTCTGGTGTGACATCCTTGTCTGATATTTCCCATAGGCATGGCTTTCCTTACTCTTGAGGGTTCTTCTAGCAGTTGTACTTGTATTCATCCCTTCCTTTTTATCATAGGTACACTTTGAGGCATGATCAAATTGAGAGATCCACATGTAACAATTGTCTTTGGTCCTGATTCCTTTCATAATCACTTCATTATCTTTGTTACTAATCAGACAATCAGTTTTAGTGAAGTTGACATTCAGGCCTTGACCACATAGTTGACTGATGCTTATTAGATTTGCAATCAAGCCCTTAACAAGTAGAACCTTGTCAAGTTCAGGAACTCTAGGATAATCAAGCTTACTTGCTCCCTTGATTTCACCTTCTACTCCATCTCCAGAGGTTACATGGCTTATGGTATGATGATGCTGTAAGAACAAAAATTGTTCTACAACAGATTCCTTGATTTTGATGATAACAAAGGATGAAACCAAAAATGGCACCCTAACGAAAAGTTTCTAAGTGTGCAGGGTTCTAAAGAAAGAAGGAAGAAATCTGATGATGTCATCAGATACAAAACCAGATCAGATACAAACCATCAAATGATCAGAAGCATCTGAAGTGAAAATAAGTTCAAGAAAGTCTAACTCTGAGCAAAACAATAAGTATCAGAAGCATCTGAACAAGAAGTAGCTCTAGAAGTTCTGACTCTGAACAACACTATCTCTAAGCTCCAGAAGTTATCAGCGCTATCTGAAGAAACTATCTGAACTCACAAGAGATTAAACGTCAGAAGCAAGATTCCAAGACTCTCCAGAAACACAAATACTCTGAGCATGGAATTGCTAATCATGAAAGAGTAACGTTAAAGTCAAGTAAAGATTTGCAAATGGTTTTCCTAATTAAGAAAGAGACGTTAATCTCCAATTTCAATAAAGAAGATACTACTTGTGGTAAGTAGTCATTTCAAGGAGAAAAAGTTATCCTGCAGAAGCTGTTTATGTTATGGCGTAAATTCATCTTATTACTCATCAGTTTCAACTACTACCTCATTGATCTATATAAAGGATTGCAAATCAACATTCAAACTACTACACATACAAGGAAAAATTATACTGAAACATCAACACAAGAAAACCTTCTTGCTCTCTAAATCTTCACGAAGCTTTTGCTTATAACGTGAATCACTTTGTTCATACTATTGTAATACTTGCTTATCTTAGAAGCACTCTAGATTACATAAATCTTTTATCTATTGTTTGTTTATTTCCTCAAGTGACTCTGTGTAGTCTGTATACTTGAGAGGGCTAAGAGACTTTTATCTTAGACGTTGTTTGTAATCTTTCAAGATTAGTGGATTAAGTCCTTGTTGAAGGCGAAATCACCTCGGCCGGGTGGACTGGAGTAGCTTTGTGTTATAAGCGAACCAGTATAAAATCCTTGTGTGATTTTCTTTTTGAAAAGCGATTATTTTTCCAAACAATTCAAACCCCCCCTTTCTTGTTTTTCTCACCTTCAGATGCAGGTCAGTTAACAGGTCTTGGTTTCCAGTCATGTGTCTGGAACATCCACTATCAAAGTACCATTCTTCTTTGGCTGAGATTCTGAGGGGAGTGTGAGCTATTAGACTGGTAACATTAGTCTTAGGAACCCATTTCTTCTTGATGATAGGTCTGTGTTGTTTGGGTATGGGTTGATAGTGATTCTGATGTTGAGTAGGGATAGGGTAACCGTATAGCTTATGGTAGAAAGGCTTTAGGTGACCAAATTTCCCACAGTAATGGCATCTCTAACTTTGGTGTTTCCTTTTCTGCTGTCTTCTCCTCTGATGTTGTGACATCTCAGGACAACTCTTCCTATTGCTGCATTTAGGTTTGGCTTGAGGTTTGTAACTAGTGTAACTGATATCGGCCTTGGATTTATTATATCATATTTCAGCTTTGTCTCCTGTGATTAGTCCAGTTTGGAGAATCTTGTCTAAGGAGTCAGATCCATTATTTAACATCCTTACATACTCGGTCGTCTCTTCTAGTTTTGAGTTCAAGAACAAGGCTTCTGTATTTAACTTAGAGATGGTGTCCACATGTTCAGCCTTTTCATTCTCCAGTTGTACTATCTTCTGGCTTTCAACTTGTTGACTTTCATCTAGCTTGACCTTTAGAGCCACTGCTTCTGTTTTTAATTTCGAGATGGTTTCCAATTGTTCTACCTTCTCTTTCTCAAGTTGAGTTATCCCCTTCTTCTGGTTTTCAACCTGTTTACACAACTCTACACTTTTGTGGCACAATTTTATGTAGGTAGAGGCCAACTCTTCAAAAGTTACTTCTTCATCACTTGAGTGTCCATTAGAACCCCATCTTCCTGTCAAGGCAGTTACCAGATTTGCAGCTTCATCTGTTTCACTCTCATTAGACCAAGTGGCAGTAAGACTCATCTTTTGCTTCTTGAGGTAGGTTCCACATTCAGTTCTAATGTGTCCATACCCATCACATTCATAGCACTGTACTTCTTTTCCTTATTTGGGCTTATCACCTGACCTTGCTCTTTTTTCAGCATTGTTGGATCTACTGATGTCAGGTGAATGTTCTTGACATTAGCCTTGGATTTTACATCCATCTTTTTCAACAGTCTGTTGAACTGTCTTCCCAGCATTGCTACTTCTTTTGACAAGTCTTCATCAACATCCTGACTGTTTTCATCTTCTGTGCTTGACATAAAGGCCATGCTTTTTGTTTTCTTTTCAGAACCATCATTTAATCCCATCTCAAATGTTTGGAGGGAACCAATTAGCTTATCAAATCTCATGTTGGAGATGTCTTGGGATTCTTCTATGGCTGTTACTTTCATAGCAAATCTCTTAGGGAGTGACCTGAGTATTTTCCTTACCAGCTTCTCATCTGACATCTTCTCTCCCAGGGCTCCTGAGGCATTAGCAATTTCAAGAATGCTCATATGAAATACATGTATATTTTCATCTTCTTTCATCCTTAGATTTTCAAACTTGGGGGTGAGAAACTGTAGTCTAGACATTTTAACCCTAGATGTGCCTTCATGAGTGGTTTTGAGAATATCCCAAGCATCTTTAGCCACTTCAAAATTGTTTATCAACCTGAAGATGTTCTTGTCTACTCCATTGAATATGGCATTCAATGCTTTAGAATTTTTAAGGGATAGATCATCCTCCTCCTTGGACCATTGTTCTTCAGGCGTCTTGTCAGTTGTGGCTGCTCCTTCCTTAGTAATTACTGGATGAACCCATCCTGTTAACACAACCTTCCAAGCCTTATTATCCAAAGATTTTAAGAAGGCTACCATTCGAGGATTCCAATAGTCATAGTTAGATCCATCCAAAATTGGTGGCTTGTGAAAAGATCCTTCATCTCTCTCCATTGTACCAGAAAGTATTGCCCCTAGATCTCACCCAGAACCAGAGCAGGATGCCTGCTCTGATACCAATTGAAATTCTGGTATCAAATATGAGATGTCGAATGTAATGTCACGACAATAATATCTGAATTCTACAAACAGAAGAAAGATATAGAAAGGTAAAGCAAAGGACACAAGCAATTGTTAACCCAGTTCGGTCCAACTCACCTACATCTGGGGGCTACCATGCCAGGAAGGAAATTCACTAAAATAGAATCAGTTCAAAGACTCTCCTTACACTTCAACAAGTTACAGTCTTTCTCACCTAATCTCTACCCGTGCAATTTCTACCTAAGCACTCTTAGATATGAGAACCCACTCACTTCCTTACAATCACACAACAATGATTTTAAACAACAATCCCTTGAGAAAAGAAAACACTTTTCAATAACACACTCTTGATTTTACTTCATAGTTTCAATCAAGAAGACACACTCTTGATCTTGCTTAACAATTTTGATCAAGAGGACACACACTTGATCTTGCTTCACAACTTTGATCAAGTAGACACACACTCTTGCTTAACAGCTTTAGAGTGTCAAATTACAACCACAAATCAGTCCAATTCAATCATCAATGGATGACTTGAATGACCTACAAGTCTCACGACTAAACATACATAAACCCTAGTTCTCTCTCTATATTTCGCTCAGTATTGGTTGTGTGTCCAATCAGGTTTTCTAAGTCCCTTTTTATAGAAGCTTTTAGCTGGGCTTGGATATCTTGAAAACCCTAAATCTATTTTCCAATTAAATCTTTTTATAACAGCTAGTTAGATCTCCTTGGAAAATAAGTAAATCAGGTTGTAATCCATGATTGAATGCGCCTGCCAATCAGATCTTCAATCATACACAGATTCCCATTAATTGTGCAATCATAAAACACCAGACATTCCTATTGAATGTTCTGTGTACAGGATGTCATGACATCGGGTCAGACATCCTGGAAAAATCCTGCATAATGCCATAATTCCTTTTATAACTTCCAGCAGGTATAACCATATCAGATGTCATGTCATTATGACCTTCTGAAATAATCCTGCATGAACAAGTCTTTCATTTAAGCTCCAGCAGGTACACATCATCAGATGCCATGTCATTATGACATTCTGATACAATCCTGCATGATCATGTTCTTGACTTCCAGCAGGTACATAGGATATCTCATGTTAAGACATCACACATAACATCTTGTGAACACTCTTTGTTTTACCAAAATTGCTGCCAACACTTAGAATCAACAGAATCATATTAGGCCTTAGCAAAATTAAATGGACAATGATGTGCATGAACCAAAGATCCATGGACCAAACACCAAGCATTGAAAATGATATGAAGTGGGAAGAACAATGACCAGATGAATGCAACATGACCAAACCAAGGAGAGACCATGTGCTTGAAATGACCAAGTGAAATAGACATAAGCAAGGCATGACCAAGTTATGGGTTAAGCATGAGGAGATGATCAAATGAAAAAGCCAAGGATGAATGAAAGCATATGAAAGTTATGGGGCCATGGATTTAGACTAGAACCAATTGTCACAAGCAAATATAAGATGATACATGTGAGACCATGAAGTGTATGAGACCAAAACCAAGAAATCAACATGAATGGCTATGAACAAGAAATTATTGAATGAAACTTGACTAAGCAAATGAACCAAGCATCATGAATGAAGGAGAATCAGATGAAACTATGGTTAGGAGTGCAAGTGGTGTATTGAGATGAGTAAAAGGGTTATGGTATGAACAAACTTTGGATATTAGGGGTCCTCAATGGCATGTTCAAGGCACAAAGTGAGTGGGAACTTGCACAAGCCACTGAAGGTCAAGAACTAGGGTTGAGGTCCTTGGATGACTAGATGAATCTCCTCATGCCTTCAATGGGAACTTACCATCTAATTAGTGGTTTGGAGAGTAAGTGAGATGACTTGAGTGATCCTCCAAGCTTGTGGGATGCTTGAGGAGGGAGATTAGGGTTAAGGTGGCTTGGACATACCTCAACATGATCAGAGGGTCTTGAGGCTTCATTGAAGAACCCACATGCCTTGAGTTTGTGGAACATTGTGGATCATTAGGTGTAAATGCTTATGAAATGATGTGTGAGTGATGCAATAATCATGTGTTAAGGTTATAGAGGGTGATATGGAGATAGGGCAAATTTGAGGTATGACAATTTTATAATAACACTTTGATATTGTGACACCGTGGCCGAGATTTATATTATTTGAATCATTATATTTAATGTCATGTTTTAATCAAGTACTCGTTTGTAAGAAGGTTTGTGTTATATATGTTAATGTGTTGCCATGTTTTATTTCATGAAATAATTATTCTGCAATTCATGTTTTATATTTAAACAAAAAATTATTGGGGTTTGGGTGTCACAAGATACCCATAGGATACGAGTATGGATACAAAATTAGGTGCGCAAGCGAGTATGGGCTCGGGGATAGGGTATTTTTCAAACCGCGGGTATGAGGACATATACTATAGTACCCTACCCATTATCATCCTTAATCCATGCTCTAGGTTTTTATCATTTCTCTATTAGGCAGGGAGCGGAACCCACTCAAGTGACTTTAAAATTACCTTCCTCTATCTTGTGTTCTCTGGAGATATATTATGTCTGAGATCGTAGGATAGTTCGGATCATTAGTCTGATTGGCTAGTTTTTCCTTCTTTTTCTTTATGGTTCACCTGTTTTAGTTCTAGTTGTTGGTTTGTCTTAGACTTTTGTGGAGCTTATTACTCTTATGCATTGTTAGTGCTTTTTATTCTTTTTTTGTAAACTTTTGTTTTTATTTATATATGATTTTTGCTTTGCTATTCTAAAAGAATAGAACAATAATTGATAATCACGATATATATATATATATATATATATATATATATATATATATATATATATATATAGATATATATATATATAATATATATATATATATATATATATATATATAGATATATATATATATATATATAGATATATATATTATATATATATATATATATATATATATATATATATATATATTATATATATATATATATATATATAATATATATATATATATATTATATATATATATATATATATATATAATATATATATATATATATCTATATATATATATATATTATATAATATATAAGACTTTAATACTCAATATACCAGTCGTATTTAATTGCTAATTGCATCTTGTTTTGATCTGAAGAGTGTCTCTTAAAGCATACAAATTGATGAAAAACTATTGTCTCAACTCTCAATAAATCGTGATCATCTATCTCTCTTTGCATTTCAAGATAACATTTGTTATTTTAGAGATTTCTTCCCTTGAATTTTTATATTCTTATAATCTTTAATAAATTAAATCAGTATATCCAAGATTTTAATTTATATGAATGCTTATAATAATTTAGCTTAGTTGTTTTATTCAATATACTTTATGTGATTAATTATTAAATTCATTTTACATTGAGTAGCATTCAAAGCATATTTGGAAGAGCAAGTTGTGTCTGGCCGGTGTTATACATGCATGGTAAAAAAGTTGGCAAGTGCCAACCCATGTGGAATGATGCCTTATATATCAGAAATATTTGTTGATATCAAAATCCAATGTAAAACACTATTTCTATAAAGTTGTCTTTGACTTTTAAATTATTCTCTCGATTTTAAAATCGATGTAGTTATCTAATTGACCCAATTAAAATAATATATAAATAAAAGAGAGATTAAATTTTTAATATAATATTTATATGCATTCATATTTATTATAAATACAAAATATAAACTATTGAATTAAAAGTAAAGCAGTTGATTAATGGCATTGGCAACATCTTCAAGTTTTGATAACGACATAAGAACTCTATTATTTATATTTTATATATTGAAGATAATGGCATTGGCAACATCTTCAAGAATTCTGGCTTTTACCAGTTCATGCATGTTTAGTAAAAATCAGTCGTCAGTCGTGAAAATTGGCAAAAGCCTGCTTCACTGATATTTAAATTGTATTTGGAAGTTACTCGGCTTTGGGTGAGTGACATAAATTTGTGAGATGAGAAAAGTTGTGAAAATAATTTTGTTTTGAAATTAATGATCCAATTTTACATTTTGGAAAAATATAGTTTTGACAACGAATAACTTAAATGTGATATTGGTTCTTTAATACATAATACATTTTTAATAGATTAGGTTGTTGAGAATGTAATGTTAGAATTAATTTAATAATTAATTTATATAAATATTAAATATAATCATAATTTAAGGTGAAAGCAAAATAAATATATAAGGAGTATAGTTATATCTAGACGGATTTAAGAAGAAAGTTCTATAGGCATCGATAACTATAATCCTAAAATATAAAAAAAAAATATAGAGATAAGTGATTAACATTTATTGGCTTGTGAATTTTTCTCAACCGATACTCCTAATGCTTCAAACACTCTTCAGATGGAAGGAAGAGATGATATTACTTGCGTACGGTATATTGGAGACCATAGTCTATAGTCTATATATAAGGTGATGGTCAATTAGGATTCTCATTATTCCGAAATGGGTCATAGTGACATGCACTCATATTTGAGCTCATATCCAATTAACTAATTAATTACTAAATAAAAATCTAATTAGTCTTTTAAATTTATTTAACCACTTAATAACTAAGACTCTTAATTTGATAAATAATTAATATAATTAAAATATATATGCGCACATACTAATTATTGGAATATAAAAATTAAATATTATATAAATTATAAAATATTCCAACAATCTCCCACTTAGACAATATAATTTTAATAACTATGTCACAATTTTTTAGGCGCGCATCAGAATGTTATTTATCTTTAGATTTTAACTTTACAATTTGGTCCACCTCATACATTAATAATGGGACCACCGCGACTGTTGTCACTGACGTATAACGTGACAGAACCCCGACAACCACCACATCAATGTACGTGATGACATAGATCGATATGGATGAGTGACATGGAAATTTCATGTAATGTGATATCTGAATCATGTCTATTTTCAACTGGTCCAACTGAATTCTTTATTGAGATTAAACTGAAGTTTGAAAATTCAATATTTGCACAAACGATACATAAAAGATTATAACAATAATAACCTCATCAACTTTGTTTCTGTAGATAATCTTAACATAAAGTTTGTATCGATATCAAAACAATATTATAAAACATAAAGGAGTGACTCCCACTAATCTAGGACATCCTTAGTAACAACAATCATATGAAAGATTTTATATATCAAGTCTTTGATTAGTGAGTCTTTAGCTTAAATTCCATATGTATATATTCCAGTTTCAACAATAATAACTTATAAGTCAACGGGCCTTTTAAAATCTATTGTTGAAACACTATATGATTGTCTTATAACATAATATAACTTGAGCGGTATTTCAAATCCTTATATTGAATTGTAACTGAATGACATAAATACACACCTTCATTTATTTTGATTTAGAATGTCTATTTGACATCTAAAATATTCGAGTCTAACATACTAATGATCTTCCAACAAATTCATATTGGAGCATGATGTTGGATGAATTGGTTGACTTAGATAAAGAAAGGTTAAATGCCTTAGAATTGCTAAAACGACAAAAGAAGAGAATAGAAATCTCTTATAATAAGAAAGTAAAAGTCAAAAGTTTTGCACTTGAAGACTTGGTCTGGAAAGTGATCCTTTCGATGTATCCAAAAGATAGAGCCCTGGGGAAGTGGTCCCCAAAGTGGGAAGGCCATTTCCAGATTTTACAGATATTCTCTAAAGGTGCCTCTGAAATCGAAGAGCTTAGTGAAGATAAAAGGATTCTAAGAGTAAATGGGAAATATTTGAAAAAATATAAACCGATAACCCAAGAGGTAAAAATAAGAGACGAATAATCCTATAACTAAAACAAAGCAAATATGTTAAGAATGGCAAGATAGTTATATTGAAGTCGAAGGTCCAAAGGACCAATATTCATTACAAAGAAAATTATCATTACATTTCAAAATAGATAAAGAATCACTACAAACGGAGGTTGGCCTTGATCTGAAGATACTCGGCCTTAAGAAGCTCTAGATGTTTTTCGCACAAAGATCTCTTCGATCACAGGAGTTTAACGTCAGACTCAAGTTGTTGAGCCTTTTCGACAAATTCCATGCCAAATGATAGATCTTGAGCCATTTAAGCTTCGTCAAACTCCAAGAGTTGTTTTTTTCTTTTTTCGGCATCAGAGATCTTCACCTGAAGTTCTTCTATTTTTTTCCTCCAAGAAGCAATGTTACGGTTATGAGCTTTGACCTTTTCCTTGTTCTTCTGTTTGGTCTGTTCCAATTCCATTTCCCTATTGGTAGATTTGGTGGCAGCATCCCAAGTAGCAGTCTCATAACTAGACTTTTTCTTAATTTCCCCTCTGAGCTGAGCTAGCAACTTATGATTTGCAACCACTTGGTCGATCATAGTTCCTATCTCCAAGATAATTTTTGCCACTTCAGGAGAAGCTTCTAACAGGTTGACTTGGCTGAGAAGAGCCTTTAAAGTCAAAGGGGCAGAGGGATCAGCCAGTAGCAATAGAAATAAGTCACCTTTGAAGACTTTGTCTTTGATATTAGAAAGAACTTCGCCTGCAGGAGTGCTCAAAGGTTGATCTTCAGACACTAAAGTACTAAGGCTTTTGTCAGAGGAACTTTCCCTACAGTTTAGCATAGCCTTTCAAATACTCAAGGGTTTGTCTTCGTTTCAGAATAACCAATTTTTTTGTAGAAAAACCCCTGATACTACTCGACGAAACTCCGACCATTGGAACATCATCCATAATAGGAGTGACAGGAGTTTGAGTTTGAGCTTGCTCTTCGCCTGCATTAGCCTCCCCCTTCAAAGCCTTCGTCATCATCAAGGTTTGTGATGAGGTTGCCTTTGTTCGCCTCCTCCACAACCATATCTTCGACATCTCCATCTTCTCCCTAAGGATCGTTCGCTCCTTCAGCTGTATATAAATCAGCCCCATGGGTTTCCTCGTCTTCAACTAACTCACTCTCAACCATGGGGTCTGGATTGCCTCCAACCCCACCTTCTTCGCTTAAATCAGTTTTGTGACCAGAGTCGCTGGTGTGAGAATGTTGGGTAGCGGTCTTTGGTGGTGAAGCGTCGAGGTCACCAGATGGAGGTTGGTTAATCTCACTTATAAACCCCTTTGTATATGATGGTCGATAAATAGGTTCGCCAACACTATTTAAAACATCGGGTGCCGAGACAAGCATGGAAGAGGTTGTCTTCTTGGTTCGAACGACAGTGCTTACACCACCCTGAAATCAATACGATCGAAAATTATAAATGGCTAAAGAAGGTAAACAACTTATGTGAGGTAGAGAGAAGTTTGTTATACCTTGTCACCTTCGACCCCAGGGATGGAGTTATCGCTCTCACTTTAGGCCACCGCTATCTTCTCCTTCTCCTTAGGAGTAGGCTCTTGGATAACAAGTGTAGTAGGCCTTTTCCTAGGAAGATTGACTGGAGGCTGGTCCGAAGCATCAGTGGCCTTTGGCTGTGGCTTCCTATTCCTAGAAGTAGGTCGAGAACTGGCGATAAATCATCTTTGTCAGATTCTATAATGACGGGAATGTCAGCAGGCTTTTGGATTTTTAAGGGACTTAATGGAGGTTTTCGAGAAACCCGAGTCAAGAATGGGAATATTAGTATCATCGATATACAACAAAGACAAAAGAAACAAAAAAACAAAAAGGTACCTTTACAGGCTTGCTGCCTCCTTCGGTCTTCAACTCAATTGGTCTCTTGTTGGTGGGTTTCATAGGTGGAATCTTGATAGCTAAATGAGAACAACATAAAACAGTTAATGTTAGCTAAGAGTAAATGGATTTCAAAGGGAATGTACTTCAAGGGAAACCTCATGTGTCACACTTTCATATATGTCCGATTCGATTCGGATATCTTCGATCCCTATATAAAGATGCCCTTTGAAACTGCCTAGAGTATGCTTAGTCACAACCACCCGCTGAGATTTTTTATGAGATTGTTGTCGAAGTATTTTAATGGAATCTCCATAAATAAACCAATCTGGAAAAGGAGGGGCAAGGGCCACTCCGAAGTCAACATTAAGCAGTGGAGGAAACTTTGGGGGAAACAAGTCAAGAGCCATTTCATAGCGTTTCTCATGAGAAACGTATGAGGGAATCTTTAAGTTTTCCATTTTCTTTGGAAATTTCTCTTTAAGCGTGATAACTGCTTTGCGGATGGTTCGACTAAGATCATCAGGCCTATAGGCAGTTTCAAAATAGCTTTGAAAAGCTTGAACTTATTATATAAGTGTATAAGTACCTTTCCCGATCTTTTCCTGCACAAGAAGAAAAGCATTGTCAAATAGTTGAATAAAGGAGGTGACATCATAGAATTCTTCAATGTAGTACTTATCCCACAATTTCCCAAACTCTCGACTGCAGAGGAAGCGGGGCTTGAAGTTGAATGGAGTAAGTTGGGTTCTGCCAGTATATCTGGCTATTTGTTTGAGAGCAGTAGCTTCAGTATGGACTGCATTATGGAGAAGGAGATTACATTTCTTATCATACAGACACTTTGGGAGGACCTGAACTAACCCAAATTATCGAGCGACGAGGTTGGGTTGGTAGGTTATCAAAGTAACATGAACCTTCGAAGGGTTGAGTTGAAGGGTTAGAATCCTGGGAGTAAAAAAGGCTTCCCAAATCAGCAAGGGTTTTGTCTCCTATTTCTTGGATGGGGAGGGGAAGGTCCTAGTAAACCATTTGGGACCGACTTTCCTGAAGGCGAATGGGGCATGCTCAAAGTGAAGACATGACGCTTAGCAAACATCATGATATAACTCATGAAAGTTGGTTGGAGAGATTTTCCTTCATCACTGGGGGTCAACTGAGCTAATCTAGGGCCTTCGATCCTTCTGTTATGGATTTCCTCAGCATCCTCGTCGGCGAGGCCTTTGTTTGGCAAGCTGGCCTCAAAAGTGGCATTGAGCCAGAGTTGAAATAACCAAAAAGGGCCAGACAGGAGAAGGTTCTCTTTGTCCCCTAAATTCTTTAGTTGAGCCACTCTATCGCTCAAAGATTCATAAAAGCTTGCCAGGATCATCTCACTTAGGCAGATATCATTCCCCGCGTGCAGTTGGTTCGCCAGAGTGAGATATTTCTTGGTAACTTGTAGGGATTTCGAACAAAAAACGGAATGTGACAACCACAAAGCCAACAAATCTATATGTTCCACGTCGGAGACAGCTTCAATATCTTTATCATGGTAATGAGCAATGTGTGTCAATACGCTGCTCTGGTGGTCAAAAAGGAAATGGTATCCATAGAATCAATGTCAGGGTCATAAGTGTGTCCAGTAGGCTTCATCCCTGTGATAGTGGCCATGTCGAAGAGGGTTGGTGTGACCATACCGCAAGGAAGGTGGAAGGTATAAAGTGTATTATCCCAGAAGTACAACGAGGAAATCAACATGGGAGTGTTATGATCTAAATTCAGTTTCGACAACATAATCAGGTCATATATTCCTATGTCTTTCCAAGCTTAGGCTTTCGCTTTCTCTACTTTGGTAACCAGTTTAGGTAATCAGTAGGATCTTTAAAGGTGGGAGTAGCACGGAAGGCTCTGAAACCATTATTCATAAACCTCAGATCTATAATATCCCTAGCCTTAGGGTTTTCAGTGGAGGTAGTTTCAGTTGTAGGGTTTCTAGCCTGCCCTATGGGTTTGCATTTGTGGTAAGAGGGAAAAAATTCTCTAAGCTTACTAGCATCAACATCTAAATCAGCTAAGGGCCCGGATAATGCATAAGTTTTTTCAGAAACAGAAACAGGAATAAGTACCTGAGAAGCGTAAATTATGCGATTTTCTTCTGTGTGAGGCTCTGGTATGTATTGTCGGTTGCCAACTGCGAGTGGAGTAGAAAACATAGCGAATGGAGGAAGTACAGAGATTTTTTTGGAGCTTTTGTCTTGTTGGAGGTGGTTTTGACAAAGACACTTATTCCCTTAAGAGCTTTTCTTGAGGTTGCCATTGTTAGAGTTTGAAGGAAATTTGGGTTTAGTTGAAGAATATTTGAAGAAAGGAGAGCTAGAGTGCTTGGAGATTCAGAAGGCGTAAGAAAAATGTGAAATGGGTAAGTAAATGAGTTTTATAGGCATGCTTGGAAGATAAAGCGTTTCAAATCAATATTAATGGTGGACTAGTTAGTGGGTGTCGCTCCCCGGATTTCCCGAATCCAAGTACAAACGTGAAAGGAGTGGCGAAGAAAAAAGAGTAGAGTCGCCAACTATGTACTTTTATCCCAAGAGGAGGGAAAGGTAGTACTGCATAACCAAGAGGGAACGGATAAAACAAAGTCTCGAACCAAAGAAAACTGAGTAAGGGGGCCGGTTACGTGAAGGGAAGGTTATCGCACCCCTTCACGTCTGTGGTACTCCACAGGATCCACGCTTGCTATTTATGTCTAAAGTGTGTGTATAAAAAGTCCTATATGCGATGCAAAAGAGAGAAAATCAAAGTAGGGAAAAGAAAGAGTTATTGCTCGCACAGGCCCTACCCTGCTGCATACGTATCTCAAGAAGGATTGAGAATCAGAGCACCGTAGTTCGGCTAAACTATTTTTGTTTGTTTTGTGTTTTTTAGATGAACGACGTTACTACGCAATCTACCGGATGCTCGACCTTTGGAGACTTACTCGCCTGTAGTAGAAGGAGTTAACGTGTTCTTAGGAGAAGAAATATCAATGAGTTTGTTTGTGTTTTAGGAATGCTCATGCAAAAAGGAAGTCCTAGACGAAGGAACCGTGCTACCTTAATTGACATGCATACGAAAGACTATACGAAGTCTAGCAATCCTATGGGGGAAACGATCACACCACACAAAAAAACATATAGCATTGAGTAAACACACCAACAAGGGGGCTCGAACATACATGGGTAGGGCTTTAGTCAAGAGGGGTCATATCAACCTCGACAAACAAGCCATGGAAAGGTAATCAAAAGGGCTCTTAACCACTGACATTGAACGTCAGGGTGAGCAACTCAAAAAGGTAACGAGGATAAGACCTCATAGCTCTTAACCCTGGACAGGGTGAGCTCATGACAAAAAGTGGGGATTCAGAAAGGTGGAACCCTCTCCACTGACTGACCGGACAAAAGATCTTGGGCTTTTGTTCTGAAGCATCGACACGTAGTGTGAGCATAAAGAACGACACATTGAATAACAGGGGATTGACTACTAATCCCTTTTATCCGTCAATTGCTTCATCATGGAGGTCTTTAACACTGGTGCCTCTTCTTTGAGGTCTTTGGGCGTAAAAATAAACACACAAAAACATTGCCTCCTATCGAGGTCTTCCAGCTAAGAAAGCGGTAAAATGCGGGAAAGATGTAAAAGGGATCAAAAGATCTACCACACGGATAAAGATCCGAAGTAGCAGCAACTAAAGAAACAAGAAACCCAGAGATCTCTCAAGCTGGCACCATCAAAGAAACAAGTCAGCACAAGTAATCAGAATAAATCTCTAAATGGTATCCCACAAATAAAGTGGAATACCAAGCAAGCTATATCTTCAGGAATCATGTGAGTCCTCACAAAAACTCAACAAACAATTTAGAATAGCATGATGGGGTGCAATCAAGAGTTGCACCAAACAAAAGAAACATAACAACAACATCGTCAGGTAAACAGTGCACGGATGTAATAGAAAACATGTCACACTAAATGTAAAATAGATTAGAGAGCAAATAGAAAGAAAAAACAACTATTGTCATCATCGCTACTGCTTCGCTTAGCGAGGTGCTAGCGAAGCTTCGCTGTAGGTTCGCTTAGCAAGGTGCTAGCGAATGCCTGCGAGTTCTGGGTTCTTCTTTGATAACCGTACGATTTCCGAAAGCCCAAACCCTATGGTATCCACCTCAGTAACGAAGTGATTAAACATTCAAGGCATTGGTCTATACATTCATGCATATCTAAACCCACATGCAAAACCTAACGATACTCACTCTTCCCAACTTACCCATAGTGCCTCATACATTCAGAAATTTCAAATTGAAAGCGTGAAGTAGTGGGAATAGGGCAAACTTGATTGGAGAGATCGAATGAAATTGAATTGCACCGTTGGGTTTCCAGAACAATCTTAGGGTTTATATGAGATGAAATTGGTTCTGTGCAGATGAGTTCCCTTCAGTGTGTATGGAGGCTGCCCTGAATTCTGTTAGCTTCTCTCTTGCTAGGTAGTAGGCTCTAGGGTTTTGGGATATGGAAGTTTAGAATTTATACTCTGATTTTCGTGACTTGGTAGGCTCAAAAACCGAGGGCAACTCAAGCCCATGATTTTCTGTTATATTTTTTTATTTTATAAAACGCTCAGGCTTTGCCTAGAGAAGGATTTTCTCGCCTAGCGAGCATGACAGTTCAGACTCTGGTGGCTTTTCTTGGGACTCGCTAGGCGAACCATTCTGCTCGCCTAGCGAGCATGACAGCTCAAGTTATCTTTCCAAATTTGGTAACCTGTGCACTGGACCTTTGTTCCTTTAAGATTAATGATTTGAATGATGAATAGACCTCATTTGAACATGTTGGAAGTATCTTAATTCATTCCCTAGCCATTTGACCTTCAGTTGACCAACAATTGACTTCTGACTTCGTAGTTGACTTATTATTCAGATAGAACCCACAAAGTGACTTGGATGATATCCAAATTTCTTGGAAGACAAACTCTTGGAGCTAATTCTGATTGACATGATGAAATGCAATATGAAATGTTAAATGACCTAAAATGAATGCATGAATGAGGAGGGCAAATTTGAGGTGCTACAGCTGCCCCTATTCAATCAACTGTGAACCTGAACGGATGAAAGCAGCGGCTGTCAGACTTTCAAGGTAAATAGTGATTGAATACCAAAAGAACCGGAGAATTTGCACTCTGTAGGTGACGTATCAAGGAAAGTGAAGCCATTTACCGATGGCGGCTTCAAAACAAATCTGATATTTACCGATATCAAAGAAAGCGAGGCCATTTACCGATGGCGGCTTCAAAACAGATTTGATATTTACCGATATCAAAGAGAGCGAGGCCATTTACCGAGGGCAGCTTCAAAACAGATTTGATATTTACCGATATAAAAAAAGCGAGGCCATTTACCGATGGCGGCTTCAAAATAGAATTGATATTTACCGATATCAAAGAAAGCGGGGCCATTTACCGATGGGGGCTTCAAAACAAAATTGATATTTTCCGATATCAAAGAAAGCGGGGCCATTTACCGATGGCGGCTTCAAACAAAATTGATATTTACCGATATCAAAGAAAGCGGAGCCATTTACGGATGGCGGCATCAAAACAAAATTGAGATTTATCGATATCAAAGAAAGCGGGGCCATTTACCGATGGCGGCTTCAAAACAAATTTGATATTTACCGATATCAAAGAAAGCGAGGTCATTTACCGATGGCGGCTTCAACACAAATCTGATATTTGCCGATATCAAAGAAAGCGGGGCCATTTACCGATGGCGGCTTCAAAACAAATTTGATATTTACCTATATCAAAGAAAGCGAGGCCATTTACCGATGGCGGCTTCAAAACAAATTTGATATTTACCGATATCAAAGAAAGCGAGGCCATTTACCGATGGCGGCTTCAAAACAGATTTGATATTTACCGATATCAAAGAAAGCGAGGCCATTTACCGATGGCGGCTTCAAAACAGATTTGATATTTACCGATATCAAAGAGAGCGAGGCCATTTACCGATGAAGGCTTCACTGGGGAAGGAACTCGATGTTTACCGACATCGAACAATGATGTTTATAAGTGAAACAAGACCAAACATTTACCGATGACTGGGAAGAAACTCGATGTTTACCGACATCGAACAATGATGTTTAAAAGTGAAACAAGACCAGACATTTAGCAATGACTGGGAAGGAACTCGATGTTTACCTACATCGAACAAAGATGTTTAAAAGTGAAACAAGACCAGACATTTACCGATGACTGGGAAGGAACTCGATATTTATCGACATCGAACAATGATGTTTACAGACACCAAGGAAAGAATATATTTATGAGACGAAACCATTTATCGATGGCGAAAATGAAATACTCGATATTTACGGATAGCGAAGACACACATTTATTTAAACGACAAAACCATTTACCGATGGTTAACAAGCGGCTGATGTTTACCGACATCGAACAATGATGTTTACCGACACCAAAAAGGAAAGGACGCACACGGGTGTTGACAGGACGCTTTTTTTTTGTAGACATCATGAGAGACATGCCATTTACTAATGGCCAACGATTGGAATTCGACGTTTATCGACATCGAAAGATGATGTTTGCCGACATCAAAGAAAAGCACAAACATTTACGGGGATCAACACGACACTTACCGGTATCGCAAGGATGATATTCACATATGTCAAAATACGGCAGACACTTACTGGTGACTAAATCGGGAGGGAATCGAGCTTTCTTTTCACGGACTGGTGCGAAAACAAATCTCACTGGGATTATCGATTCTGAATGTTGCCAAGAGCAACTGCTGCAAATGTGCTATACTGATGTGAAAGAATGATCTGTCTCTGCTGGGGATAAGATACAATCTGGTTTAATACATGCATGCATATGTTTGAGTTTTCTATGGCGTAATGCTCCATATTGAATGGAAATGCTACGCGATTTGAGAATGCGAATGCAAATGATGATTACTACATGCGAGATGCAAAGGGAGGAAAACTCCTGCTGGGAAAGCAAAATGATCACTTTACTGAGCACACAATTTCTGATTCAATCTTCCAACTCTGTGGGGACATACAACAATTCTACTGAGGATACTATTCTCGGAACGGTAGAGAACCCAACTCAACTGGGGAGTCACTTGTTGGGAAAACACCAACCTCTCGACCATGCTGGGGAAACAAATTCTGAACTCGACTTAGACGACCCAACTTCTTACACGACTGGACAGTGTTGAAACAATAGGGTCTTCCTTCGAACAAACTTTGGCTCATCTGCTTTAGCCATCATTCAAAGATAGTAACCTGCAAAACGGCAAGACATACATACCCCAGGGGATCGTATGGAAAAAAGATACTCAAGTGTAATCAACATTCAAAATGATTTTCAGACGTTTTATCTTTCCGCACGTCATTGTCTAGCCTTCATGTTTTTAGATGCAATGTTTATCAAAAATTTGGACGCTTTTTTGCAAACAAAATAGTAGAATTAAAAAAACAGGAGAGCAATTTGACTGAATAACGACTTTTATTGATTGAAAATGGCTTATAAAGGCAAATACATCAGGAAGCAATTCCTAGGAAGAGGTAATTGCGCCAAAAGAGAAAATAATCTATCCTATTGGTAATGTGAACACGGCATTCCACTATTTTCCAATTTTGTTATGACTCATAGATCTTCACTTTCCCCCAAATTCTTTGCTTTCTGAGAAGAGTGATTGGACCGATCATATCCTTCAAGATGGTAGACACTGAAACGCGATGAAGTATAGATAACTCAGACTGTAGTCTTCGCTTTAATCCCTCTTTTGCCTGGATCGCCTTTTCAGGTTTTCAATCCACCGGGATACCCATTTTTGCCTAAGCCGCCTTTGTAGGTTTTTGACTTACCGGGTGTACATATTATTTTTATTCTTTATCCCTAACTTTTGCCCGAACCTTTTTCTTTCTTTTTCTCTTGGTTCGCCGGGATGCCCTTTTTGCCTGGACTTTCTTTTTTTTGTCCAACGGGTCAGTTTATGCGAAGTATTTTTTGACTACATCTGAATTCACAGGAGACGGAAAATCTTCACCATCCATAGTTGTAAGCATCAAGACTCCACCAGAAAAGACCTTTTTAACAACATATGGACCTTCATAATTCGGGTTCCACTTGCCCCTGTTATCTGTACCGGGAGGAAGGATCCTTTTCAAAACTAAGTCACCTATCTGAAAGCTTCGAGGACGCACTTTCTGATCAAAGGCCTTCTTCATCTTTCTCTGATATAGTTGTCCATGGCACACAACTGCCAATCGCTTTTCCTCAATTAAATTTAACTCATCAAACCTGGCCTGTAACCACTCAGCCTCGTCAAGTTTTACATCCATTATCACTCTCAAAGAAGGGATTTCAACTTCTATTGGCAAGACTACCTCCATGCCATACACAAGTGAAAACGGAGTTGCCCCGGTTGACGTACGCACTGAGGTACGATACCCATGCAAAGCGAAAGGCAACATCTCATGCCAATCATTGTACGTCACAACCATCTTTTGTACGATCTTCTTAATGTTCTTGTTTGCCGCCTCTACCGCGCCATTCATCTTTGGTCTGTAAGGAGAAGAATTATGGTGTTCGATCTTAAAGTCTTTGCAAAACTCTTTCATCATCTTGTTATTGAGATTCGAACCATTATCAGTGATGATTCTCTCAGGAACCCCATAACGACAAATAATTTATTTCTTAATGAATCGAGCAACCACTTGTCTGGTAACATTGGCATAGGAAGCTGCTTCCACCCACTTGGTAAAGTAATCAATCACGACTAGGATGAAGAGATGTCCATTAGAAGCAGTAGGTTCAATCTTTCCAATCATATCGATGCCCCACATCGCGAATGGCCAAGGAGAATTCATAATATTCAGAGGGTTTGGTGGTACATGCACTTTATCTGCATAGATCTGACATTTGTGGCACTTCTGAGCGTATTTGAAACAATCAGATTCCATGGTTATCTAGTAATAACCGGCTCTTAACAACTTCTTGACCATTGCATGACCACCAGCATGGGTACCGAAAGGTCCCTCGTGTACTTCCTGCATTAACATGTCTGCTTCGTGTCTAACCACGCATCTGAGCAGAACCATGTCAAAGTTCCTCTTGTACAACACATCATCCTTGTTCAAGTAAAAGCTTCCAGCTAGCCTTCTAAGTGTCTTCTTGTCATTCTTTGACGCTCCTTCAGGATACTCTTGGCTTTTGAGGAAATTCTTAATATCATAAAACCACGGCTTCTCATCAATAACAGACTCGGCTGCAAACACATACGCAGGCCTCTCGAGTCGATTCACAACAAAGTGTGGCACATGATTCTAGCAATGAACTTTAATGATGGATGACAAAGTGGCTAAGGCATCAGCCATTTGATTTTCACCTCGGGGTACATGATACAACTTTACTGTCTTGAAGAAAGTCAGGATCCTTCTGGTGTAATCTCTATAAGGAATCAAATGCGGCTGATGAGTATTCCAATCTCCATTTACTTGGTTAATCACTAGAGCAGAATCTCCATAAATGTCCATAGTTTTGATCCTTAGATCGATGGCTTCCTCAATTCCCATGATACAGGCCTCGTACTCAACTTCGTTGTTGGTTACTTCAAAAGTCAATCTGGCGGAAAAAGGTATGTGTGCACCTTTAGGATTAATGAGTACTGCCCCAACACAATTTCCACTCACATTTACCGCCCCATCAAACATCAGTGTCCACTTGTCATCGGGATCCGGTCCTTCCTCGACAAGAGGCTCTTCACAATCTTTCATATTTAAGTACATGATATCCTCATCGGGGAATTCAAACATCATTGGCTGATAGTCATCAATTGGTTGCTCGGCAAGGTAATCGGACAAGATACTACCCTTGATGGCCTTTTGAGACGTGTACTGGATATCATACTCTGTTAAAATCATCTTCCAACGAGCCACTCGTCCGGTAAGAGCCGGCTTTTCAAAGATATACTTTACTGGGTCCATCTTAGAAATCAACAAGGTAGTATGGTTCAACATGTACTGTCATAGTCAGCGAGCAACCCATGCCAAAGCGCAACAAGTTTTCTCGAGCAGCGAATATCTTGTTTCACAGTCGGTAAACTTTTTGCTAAGGTAGTATATTGCATGCTCTTTTCGACCAGACTCGTCATGCTGTCCCAATACACACCCCATCAAATTCTCTGTTACTGAAAGGTACATTATCAGAGGCCTCCCAGGAACTAGAGGTATAAGAATTGGAGGGTTCTGCAAATATTCTTTTATCTTATCAAAAGCTTTTTGACAATCATTGTTCCACCTGATTGCTTGATCTTTTTTTAGCAATTTAAATATCGGTTCACACGTAGCTGTTAGGTGAGATATGAACCGTGCAATGTAGTTCAGCCTCCCTAAAAACCCACGGACCTGCTTTTCCATTCTTGGTTCAGGCATCTCTTGAATAGCTTTTACTTTCGCTGGATCAACCTCAATCCCTTTCTCACTGACAATGAAATCTAACAGCTTTCCAGATCTCACTCCAAATGTACACTTGTTTAGATTCAGCCTCAGTTTGAACCTTCTCAATCTTTCAAACAACTTTTGCAAGTTTACCAAGTGCTCCTCTTCTGTCTGAGACTTCGCAATCATATCATCCACGTACACTTCAATTTATTTGTGCATCATGTCATGAAAGAGAGTCGTCATAGCTCTTTGGTAGGTGGCACCGACGTTCTTCAACCCAAATGGCATTACCTTATAACAGAACGTGCCCAAGGCGTACTAAATGTCGTCTTCTCCATGTCTTCTAGCGCCATCTTGATCTGATTATAGCCAGAAAATCCATCCATGAAAGAGAAAACCGAGGACTGAGCAGTGTTGTCGACCAATACATCAATGTGAGGTAATGGGAAGTCATCTTTCGGACTGGCTCTGTTTAAATCTCGGTAATCGACACACATATTGACTTTACCGTCCTTCTTCGGCACGGGTACGATATTGGCCACCCAAGGGGGATAATTGGTAACTGCTAGAAAACCTGCATCCAAATGTTTCTGAACCTCCTCTTTGATCTTGACAGCCATATCAGGACTAGTTCTGCGAAGCTTCTGCTTTACCGAAGGACAATCTTCTCTGAGAGGTAACATGTGCACCACAATATCTGTATCCAAACTAGGTATATCTTGATACGACCATGCGAATACATCCACATATTCTTGCAGCATTTTAATCAGCCCTCTCTTGACCTTTTCCTCTAAAGCAGCCCCTATCTTGATCTCTTTCTTTGCATCCTCAGTACCAAGGTTAATGACTTCCAACTCTTCCTGATGAGGTTGAATGACCCTTTCCTCTTGTTTCAATAGTCTAGCCAATTCTTTGGGGAGTTCACAATCTTCTTCACTCTCCTCTTCGGCTTGGCAAATGGGATTATCAAAGTCATACTGAGCCATAACAGAACTGTTTTTAACGGAATCCGCAAGATCAATTCTGCACGAACGATGTTTCATGATTTATTTTAGAAAAGAGTTCAAGGAAGACACAGAAAACAAAAACAAACATTGCCATTTTTATGGTTTTGAAAACGAAAGTAATAAAAACAGAAAGACAGTGAACACAAATTTGATTGCAAAACGTCATTTATTGATGATAATCATTGAAAATCAAAACATGATGTGGCCCTACAATGAACCACTACGCCCTGGCCAGAGCGTAGGGCTTTCATGCAAAATGAGAAAAACAAAAGAAAATTACTCTGTCTGAAGAGTAACTTGGACTATTTCTTCAGCAGTCCAATTGTTGATCTTCTTCCCTGGAGCACACGGGCGCACCCAATTATCCATATCACAATCACTGTCACCACCTTCATTGTCTGTTGCAAAGACATCCCCGTGATTCACCAATCCAACACTAGTGAAAGTACACGGCCCTTTCTGATTCTGGACACCCTGCTATGACGATTGAAAAGGCTGATAACCAATGCCCATGAAAAATGATATGCATATGCGAGTTAAATTTTTTCCTTTTTTATGCATTATTTTTTTTGAAAATAAACATGCTATGATTCAAAATGATGAAACAGTGACTGGTTGGTTGTGTATCTCAAGGCACAGGGTTAAAACTTCAGAATGAATTCGGAGCCGGGAACCATAGAACACAGTCATCAACTTAGAACCCATACTTCAGAACCAACGGACACCAACAAGAACCGAACAAAAGTCACCAACAGAACAAGTCACCATCAGTACCTGTAAATGATTCATTCCCGCCCCACTCACGGGTGTAATCTAGGCCAGGGTAAGGTCAAGAGAAACACAGGATAAACAATCCTTTCAAGAATATCATCATATGCACATCACGTGTATGCAACGATAATACCCCATCAGAATCTGAACTGCTCGTGATACCATGTTCCGCTAAGTGGCGCCATACCACCCGCTTCCCATGAATCACTCTATTCCTAGGTGTCCTAAAGTTCACTCATAGCCTGTGTATTGGGCCTTTTACCTCTTGTGACTCCCACCCAACAGCAAAACAGATACACAGCCAGCATAGTATGCATGAAACAGTAAAGCGCACATAGGATGCAATGCACGCAGATAAGTATGCAAAGCAATAAATAAATAACACACAATAGACAATAGACAAACAAACGCTAGGAAAGGCCCACTAGGGATCTTGTCCCCAGCAGAGTCGCCAGCTTTCGCTCCCCAGATTTCCCGAATCCAAGTACAAACCCGAAAGGAGTGGCGAAGAAAAAAGAGTAGAGTCGCCAGCTATGTACTTTTATCCCAAGAGGAGGGAAAGGTAGTACTGCATAACCAAGAGGGAACGGATAAAACAAAGTCTCTAACCAAAGAAAACTGAGTAAGGGGGCCGGTTACGTGAAGGGAAGGTTATCGCACCCCTTCACGTCTGTGGTACTCCACAGGATCCACGCTTGCTATTTATGTCTAAAGTGTGTGTATAAAAAGTCCTATATGCGATGCAAAAGATAGAAAATCAAAGTAGGGAAAATAAAGAGTTATTGCTCGCACAGGCCCTACCCTGCTGCATACGTATCTCAAGAAGGATTGAGAATCAGAGCACCGTAGCTCGGCTAAACTATTTTTGTTTGTTTTTTGTTTTTTAGATGAATGACGTTACTACGCAATCTACCGGATGCTCGACCTTTGGAGACTTACTCGCCTGTAGTAGAAGGAGTTAACGTGTTCTTAGGAGAAGAAAAATCAATGAGTTTGTTTATGTTTTAGGAATGCTCATGCAAAAAGGAAGTCCTAGACGAAGGAACCGTGCTACCTTAATTGACATGCATACGAAAGACTATACGAAGTCTAGCAATCCTATGGGGGAAACGATCACACCATACAAAAAAACATATAGCATAGAGTAAACACACCAACAAGGGGGCTCGAACATACATGGGTAGGGCTTTAGTCAAGAGGGGTCATATCAACCTCGACAAACAAGCCATGGAAAGGTAATCAAAAGGGCTCTTAACCACTGACATTGAACGCCAAGGTGAGCAGATCAAAAAGGTAACGAGGATAAGACCTCATAGCTCTTAACCCTGGACAGGGTGAGCTCATGATAAAAAGTGGGGATTCAGAAAGGTGGAACCCTCTCCACTGACTGACCAGACAAAAGATCTTGGGCTTTTGTTCTGAAGCATCGACACGTAGTGTGAGCATAAAGAACGACACATTGAATAATGGGGGATTGACTACTAATCCCTTTTATCCGTCAATTGCCTCTTCATGGAGGTCTTTAACACTAGTGCCTCTTCTTGGAGGTCTTTGGGCACAAAAGTAAACACACAAAAATGTTGCCTCCTATCGAGGTCTTCCAGCTAAGAAAGCGGTAAAATGCGGGAAAGATGTAAAAGGGATCAAAAGATCTACCACACGGATAAAGATCCGAAGTAGCAACAACTAAAGAAACAAGAAACCCAGAGATCTCTCAAGTTGGCACCATCAAAGAAAGCAAGTCATCACAAGTGATCGGTATAAATCTCTAAATGGTATCCCACAAATAAAGTGGAATACCAAGCAAGCTATATCTTCAGGAGTCATGTGAGCCCTCACAAAAACTCAACAAACAAGTTAGAATAACATGATGGGGTGCAATCAAGAGTTGCACCAAACAAAAGAAACATAACAACAACAGCGTCAGGTAAACAGTGCACGGATGTAATAGAAAACATGTCGCACTAAACGCAAAATAGATTAGAGAGCAAACAGAAAGAAAAAACAACTACTGTCATCATCGCTACTGCTTCTCTTAGTGAGGTGCTAGCGAAGCTTCGCTTAGCGAGCTGCTAGCGAATGCCTGCGGGTTCTGGGTTCTTCTTTGATAACCGTACGATTTCTGAAACCCCAAACCCTATGGTATCCACCTCAGCAACGAAGTGATTAAACATTCAAGGCATTGGTCTATACATTCATGCATATCTAAACCCACATGCAAAACCTAACGATACCCACTCTTCCAAACTTACCCATAGTGCCTCATACATTCAGAAATTTCAAATTGAAAGCATAAAGTAGTGGGAATAGGGCAAACCTGATTGGAGAGATCGAATGAAATTGAATTGCACCGTTGGGTTTGCAGAATAATCTTATGGTTTATATGAGATGAAATTGGTTCTGTGCAGATGAGTTCCCTTCAGTGTGTATGGAGGATGCTCTGAATTTTGTTAGCTTCTCTCTTCCTAGGTAGTAGGCTCTAGGGTTTTGGGAGATGGAAGTTTAGAATTTATACTCTGATTTTCGTGACTTGGTGGGCTCAAAAAATGAGGGCAACTCAAGCCCATGATTTTCTGTTATATATTTTTTAAAAAACGCGCGGGCTTCGCCTAGCGAAGGATTTGCTCGCCTAGCGAGCATGACAGTTCAGACTCTGGTGGCTTTTCTTGGGACTCGCTAGGCGAACCATTCTTGGGACTCAAGTTATCTTTCCAAATTTGGTAACCTGTGCACTGGACCTTTGTTCCTTTAAGATTAATGCTTTGAATGATGAATAGACCTCATTTGAACATGTTGGAAGTATCTCAAGTCATTCCCTAGCCATTTGACCTTCAGTTGACGAACAATTGACTTCTGACTTCGTAGTTGACTTATCATTCAGATAGAACCCACAAAGTGACTTGGATGATATCCAAACTTCTTGGAAGACAAACTCTTGGAGCTAATTCTGATTGACATGATGAAATGCAATATGAAATGTTAAATAACCTAAAATGAATGCATGAACGAGGAAGGTAAATTTGAGGTGCTACAGTGGGACACATGCCTCCCTTGGACAGTGTAATGGAGATGACAATTAATGTTGTAGCCCATGATTTCCTAGAAGCTAGGAAACATGATGAGTAAAAAATATTCGGTTGTGGGCTAAAAAGGCGTGGGTAGGAAAAAGACAATGATGACTCTGACATCACCAGACAAGTTGAAAAACTGAAAAGTTTTGCTAACATTTAGACACTTGGCACAATGTCAGAGTTATCAAGGCGTCGAAGTAGGGTCTCAAAAAATGTCTTTTTATCACAAGTGTCGAAAATAACATTTTTGGGGAGCAATTTGTTAGCTCATATTTTCGACGCCCATTAAGAATTACGAAAATTGGAAATCATATGTACAACTGTTTTCGACCAGGAAGTAGTATTCGACCAGGTGGAGGTGATTCGATTGGGCTAGGTGAATAAGGATCAACATACAACTGAGACTCTAGAAGAATCTCTTAAAGAAACGGTTGAAAATGGTTTTCGATCAAAGATTCAAAATTCAAATAAGGGAGGGAACTTCGCCCTCATCAAGAAACCGTTGAGAGCACATATGGACATATTGGATGAATGCTCACATGCAAGGCGCCATGTGTTTTGACGTAATTGAAGAACCATCAGAAACGCTTATCTCGATCCAGTATAAATAT
Source organism: Lathyrus oleraceus (assembly GCF_024323335.1). Classification (NCBI taxonomy): domain Eukaryota; kingdom Viridiplantae; phylum Streptophyta; class Magnoliopsida; order Fabales; family Fabaceae; genus Lathyrus; species Lathyrus oleraceus. The sequence goes on along the minus strand of NC_066581.1, from coordinate 397,372,884 downwards.
AGGGTCTTAGTGTTATAAAAATGTGTGTCAAATTATGTACAAAAACTTGTAAACTTACCAAGTACTCGTGTGAAGAAGAATCGTAAATCACAGAATGTACGTTGTTTACACCATTGTTAGTTACTTCAAAGCAATATAAATCTGTCTTTACTTTTTCCAGAAATATACTTCCTCACTTCTTCATATCAAACACCCTCCTTTTACTTTGTCATTTACAGTTTTAAGATTTCTTTGTTTTTTCCTTGCTTTTAATATTTACGTTACAGTTTTAAGATTCTCGTACTTTCGACATTTACTTTGTCATTTACAAAGCCTTTATAATTTCTCTCGTTCATATCACCTTTTTTATTAGTTTTCAAACTCTAATTTGACGCTTATTATTAAGCATTCGTTACTACCACAATTCATTTCAAAAAAAATTAGCACATGTCATAGGATCAATCTGATCGATCCTGCAAGTAACCAAATTTAGAAATTTGGAAGATCAGCGGTTGTTTACTGATTTTCAAGGTAAACAAATACTTATATTCAAATTCAAAACTTTATTACTACTTAAATTTATTTTTATTTGTTCTTCTATAATATCATGAACAAATCAATTAAATAATTATCAACCTTTAAAGATATAAATAAATGAAATAAAATAAATAATAATTTTATCTTTGTTTCATGAACTTATGACCAACCATAGAGAAGAAGATAACAAAACAACATGCATAAAAAATAAAAAAAAACCATATCCTTAGAGTTTTTCCTTTCTTGTCAACAACCATTAGTAGAAATAAAATACTATCTTTAAAGAGTAAAGACCAATATTTATTTTCTACAAATTTAAATAACTAAAAATAGTCATTATAAGTATATATCAATTCATCCATGAATTTATAAGAAATATATAAAAAAATAAAAATAAAATATCGAAAGAATCAAAGATGAATTAGAATAGTCAACCTTAATAAATCAAATATGAAGACCTGCCCTGATACCACTTGTTAGAATTAATTTAGTAATTAATCTATACAAGGAATTCTTAAATACGAATATCAAATCTATAATCATAATTTAAGGTGAAAGAAAACCAAACATATAAGCATGCATACACATACCCTTATGATCTATGACACGTTGATTTATTAAGGAGTATACGAGTATTTGGACAGATCCAAGAAGAAAGCTTTGTAGGAACTGATAATGATAATCCTAAAATATAAAACAAATATAGAGACAAATGACTAACACCTGTTGGCTTGTGGATCTTCCTCAACCGATACTCCTAATGCCTCAAACACTCTTCAGATGGAGAGAAGAAATAATATTTCTTGTGTATGGTATATTGGGGATCATATCCTATATAAGGTGATGACCAATTAGGGTTCCCATTATTCTGAAATGGGTCATCCTGACATCCCCTCATATTTGAGTCCATATCCAATTAATTAATTAATTACTAAATAAAAATCCAATTAGCCTTTTAAATTTATTTGACCACTTAATCAACTAAACTTAATCAACTAAGGCTCTTAATTTTACAAGTAACTAATATAATTAAAATATATATGCCCACATAATAATTATTAGAATATAATAATGAAATATTACTTAAATTATAAAATATTCCAACATGTAACTCATTGTGTCGAAACATGTTACTATCGAAATACTTAGTTGTCAAAGTGTCGAGGAATTAGCTTTGACATGGATTTTTACTTAGGCTCAATTTTGTAGTGTTAGCAGAATTAGGTATTTAAGTTTTGCTTGAGGAGCAAGCAAAGTCAAAATCTATATAAAAAAGGGAGTAACCCTTATTGATTGTAATATATAACAAAGTGGAGTTGCACAGTTAAATAAAATTCTCAATTTGAGAGCAGAGAGAAACTCTGCAGAAATTTCTTCTTCCTTTCTTCAAAACCTTAATCTTTCTTTCTTCCACAACTCAATTTTTTTTCTTTCTTCCATTAGAAATGTGCAGTGAAATCTTGCAACCAAGGATGGTTGATTCACTTGTGTGAAGAACAAGAGGAAATTCGACTGGTGTGATTGAATCTTGTTCATCAAGATTTGGTTCGGAAATCTCCATAGGCTTCGGTGAATTTCTAGAAGGGAAATAGGAGAATTTCCAACATTTGGTATCTAGAGCACTATCTGAGCGACTTGTGGGAAGAAAAACACGATGGTGATGAATCATTCAAATGGGCATTTTCTGGCGAGTCTCCCAATTCTGAAGAATTACAATTACGAGAATTGGCGCAAGCAAATAAAGGTTGTCTTTTGTTAATAAGATATTTGGGATCTTATGAAGGAGGGAGTGACGCCGCTTGCCACAAACACAACAGATGAAGAAAAGGTTGCACACAAAAAATTGAAGAAGAAAGATTATAAAGCTCTCTTTATGATCCATTAATGATTCGATGTAGACAATTTCGAAAAGGTCAGTGATGTTGAATCAACGAAAGAAGCATGGGAAATTCTGGAAAAATCGTTTAGAGGCGCAGAAAAGGTGAAAAAAGTGAGGTTACAAACTCACAAAAGGATGTATGAATTGCTTCAAATGGAAGACAATGAAAACATAACTGATTTTTTCACTTGGGTTACAAAACTCGTGAATCAAATCAAGGTGTATGGATAAGTGTATACATCAAAATCAGTTGTTTCAAAGATCTTGAGGTCATTGACTCCAAAGTTCAACCACTTGGTAGTAGCCATAGAAAAGTCAAAAGATTTTTCAACATTGACAAAGGAAGAGCTTCAAGGGACGTTTGAATCTCATGAATAAAGAATGGCTAAAAGAGCTGCAAGAAAGTCGAAAAGTCATGTGGCATTGCAAGTGCAATAATCAAGAGAAAATAAATACAAATGGAAGTGGTTCGACAACAAAGGTATATAAGGCTACAACATTTCGACTAGTCGTCAACAAGAAGGAGGATGGTCGAATCGGAGAATTCCCTCATACCAAAGCAACCAAAGAAATGGTGATGCAGGTAGAGGAAGAGGCGGTGGTCAAAAACTTGATTAAATTCATTCAATGTTTCAACTATCAGAAGGATAGTCACTACTCTAGTTATTGTCCTGGAAAACAAAAGAATCAAGATAATAATGTAAAGTTTGCAAAGCATGAAAAAGAAGAGATGTTGTTGATGGTCACAACAAGAGATGAAGAAATATTCTAGGACCAATGGTACTTGGACTCAAGCTGCTCATCACACATGACTAGTAGAAAAGATTGGTTTGTTAACATGAAACCCTTAATGAAGAACATGGTAAAAAAATTACAAATGACAATACTCTAGAATATGAAGGTATTGGTGATTTTCTAATTATGATGAAAGAAGGGAAAAGGTCAGTCATTTCCAATGTACTATACATATTAGGCATGGAATGAGATTTGCTCATCCTAAGGTAGTTGGTCAAAAAGAACTACAAAGTTTCGTTCAAAGACAAGATGATGAGAGTTCTCGACTCAGGTGGAAGGTTAATCTTAAAGGCTTCAATGTCTCAGAATAGAACCTTCAAGATTGATTCAATGTGATGGGGCACAAGTTCCTTGCAACTGCAGCTAGCAGAGATGAATGGATATGGTGGCACCATAGACTCGGCCATCTCAATTTCAAAGACATCGGAGATCTGAAGAGAAGAAATATGGTTTCAGGGTTACCAGAAATCGATATTCCAAATGAAGTTTGTGAAGAATTTGTGCAAGTGAAGCAACAGAAGAACAACTTCAACAAGGATGCAGGAAGCAAGTCGAAAGCAATTCTTGATATCATATACTTTGATCTATGTGGACCTATCCAGGTTAATTCGATTAGAGGTAACTATAATACCCTAATTTTCACCCCTAAGATCCCTTATCATTTGTATCATTGCATAAAATCAAGCTCATCAAATACTTTTGTGTGTATCCTTATACTTTGCTAACCTCACAAAAATACAAAAAAATATATATGTCTTGCTTTGCTTTGTTTGCAAGTTAGGGTTTTGGCATCAAGAAGCTCAAGGGATGGATCAATAAAGGCTTAGTGTGATCATAAATGTCTCAAGGTGATCAAAAGTCTCCCTCCATCAACAATCAAAGTTTTTACTCACCTTAATTCAAGTTCATCAAACCACAATTCATCTGGCACTCCATATTAGGTTTTTTTTGTCAAAGTAAGATTAATATTGACTCTTTAACCAAAGCGTGACCCTATGACTTGAGGAATGATCCAAGGTACTCAAATGTGTCCCCATAACCCACTCATATAATTCAAATTACTCAAGAAGTAAGGTTCATGAGCAGATGAAAGTTTTGAACACAACTGATGAAAAGTCAACACATGCCTAAAGTCAAAGTTTGACTTTTTAGATTTTTGGTCAACTATGGACTTTTCAAATCAAGGATCATGAAAGTATGATCAATGAAGTCATTCGATCAAGTTAAATTAAGAAAATCAAGATTACTTGCAAAAGGGGCAAAGATGGAGAATTTGGAATTTTCATTAAGTCCCTAAAAATCATGTCCAAGTACCCAACTTTCCAAGGCCATAACTTGTAATCCAAGCCACCATTTTATTTTCTCCAATGATAAAACTAAAGGTCTTGATTCATAGTTCAACTTTGTCCTAGGTGATGAAACCCAAAAATGCATGGATGAGGATATATGGGGCGGTGAAGTGGAGGATTTATTTGCTTTTCAAGAGGTAAAACACTTGGTGGAATTTTCAGCATACTGACCTAGTCAAATAACCAACTTTATGTCAATTTTTCACCAAGATCCTAACTTATTCAAGCAAAATTATCAACATGAAAGTTGTAGGTCATAATTCTATCTTTCCAAAATGCCCAAGAGCAAGAATTTCCCATGCTTGGGTTAAGAGAATCGAATTTGGGAAGACAACATCATGAAGTGGTTCATAGGTCAAGTTACAAACCAAGTTGCATTTAGAATCCAAGCAAATATGCAATATCTCCAAGTACATTTCCTTCTTGCTTCCAAATATCACTCTAATCAGAAGATTCCACACACTTTTGAGCCATTATCCAAGCAACTAAGCCATTACACATTGAGCCATTCCATTTTTGGCATAAAGGTCACACGTCAACTTGTGTAAAATGACTTTAATCCAATAATTAGTACCATTGAACTCCCAAATGGCTTTGGTTCAGATACACACTAACTCTAAACCTCAAGTCAACCCCTATGCTTCAGAAAAAGCAATGTAAAACACTCCATGCACTCCATACTTTTGCCATTCTTCACACTTGGTGTTTTGTGCAAAACCTAAGCAAGCAAGCAAACCAGTAAAAGACACGATTATTTTATGATATGTGAGGCTTCTCATACCCTCAAGGATCACTATAAATATAGGGAAAGTCTTCAGCTATCCAGACACCAAGCTTTCCAAGAAAAACTTCATTCTTGAGAGCTTTTCAACCTTAACCTTCATTCTCTCATTTTGCTCGTGCATTCTGCAAACCAAGGGTTCTAATCATCTTATGGGGACTCATAAGCATTAAGAGAGGCATCAAATAGTAGCTGGAAGTAGTGTTGAAGAGGCATCGTACCTTTCTCCAATAGGTATATTCTTGGTTTCGAAACTCATTATACATGCATCATTGTCATTTGATTTTTGAAGCAAACATGTAGCATTTATTGTGTTGAGATTGATCATTAGTTTACATGTGATTTATCTTGTTGTTTATGTGATTTTGTGTTGCATGGAACCTAGGGTTTCAGGTCCGGTTTTGGCCTTCGTGCGTCCTCATCTTTGAGTCTTAGCTGAAACATATCGAACCAATGTGTTCCTTGTTTTGTTCTGAACAATTTTGATCTTTATTTAGTGAAATATGGTTGAGAAATGAGAGAGATATGATTGATAGAAAATATGGAAAAAAATGAAAGAAGAAGAATGAGAAATAGAGAGGAGCGCGAGGTTGAGGATGATGCTGAGGTGGAATTGAAAAGTCAAATGGAACGTGTTTTATTATATATACTAATGCATGTGTTTTAATTAACGGATATATCACCACCCTAATGCGCGCCTTAAGTCACTTGTAACCAAAAGGTATGGGGTTTGAATCCCCCTCGGCCCAACCCTTTTGTTTTTATTTTTCACCAAACAGCGCATGGAACCCCAAGGGTGTGGGTTCGAACCTGGCCAAGGCAATGTATTTATTTTTACCACTTGTTAATTTCCATCTTTTTTTCACAACTTTAAACACCCATAACTTTATGATCCCTTAACATTTTTTACTCATTATTTTTACCATGTGTTAATGAGAATGTCTATTTTATGATGATACAAAAAATACCAAAAATATTATTTATTTTACCATTTTTTGTTTGATGGAAAACATGTACCTTTTAAGTGTTTCCTTTGGTTCATTTCTTGGTTGGTCTTGATGTTGAAAGCTTGTATGATCATATCACACTCTCTTAAGTGTTGATTTTTATCATTAGGGTTAGGAGGTGATACCATGCCTCAATTGATTCACCTTGAAATCATGTTTGAATGGTTAGGAGGTGATTAGGGTTTCCACTTGATTGTCTCTTATTCATGCCATGATCAGGGTTTAGGTATAAACTCATCCCTAACATGTTCTTTCCTCTTATTTGACTTGTATGCATAGTGATCCACTTAGGATTTTACTTTGTCCATACCATGTCCATATGATCCATGTTTTGAATATCTTTCTTTTGTCACAACTTTACTTGACAACCATATATCTTGATTATGACACTTATCTTGTCTGCTTAATGTGGTTTGATACCCTTGCTTATGATACTTCTCTTGTGACACTCCACTTGTATTCTATCTCAAATTGTGATGTTATATCCATGTCCTGTGACTGTTTATCATTTTCTTCAAGTAATTCCTTCATAAACTTCCATAATGATTGAATATGTATCTCATACTTGTTTATGTGTTATCTCTTGTGGTGTTCTGTAAACCTTTATCATATATTTTTTATGTTCATCATGCCTAAAAAACATGTAAGTAGCTTGTTCATGTCTTACCAAGTTATGTATCTTTATCTATCTAAATCCAAGGGAAGGGATTTTATGTTGACTTCTTAGTCATCTACTGTTTGTTTGTTTGTGACTTTGTTTGTCCATTCATGCATCTACCCTAAACCAAACCCTACCCCTTTTTCAAGATAAAACACCCACACATACCTTGACTTACTTTTAGTTAATGACCTTTCAATTACACTTTCAAATGCTTTAGTACACATGAAACATCTCAAACTCAAACTTTAACTTACCTTTAGTCAAGTAACACTTTCCAAAACTTTTTTTACCCCTTTTATTGCCCCATTAAAAAATGTAAACAACTTTTAAATCAAAACATAGATAAATTCAAAAAGTTCCTATAGAGTACTACAAATGCTTAGGGTGCTAATACTTTCCCTTTGCATAATCAATCCCCGTATCTTTGATCTCTACTTGCTTTACTTCTAGTTTTGCTATTTGCTATGCATGTTTATTTTGGGTTTATTTTGAATCTTTTCCCCTTTCCCTTGGAAAAATAAAAGTTTGGTGGTGATATCAATGTTTTGTGAGTCATTGTTAATCCAATAGCTTTGTCTCCGATTCTCACCGCGACAGTAACATATACTCTGTTACATTCATATATGATTTCAGTCTAAAACTATTGACTTACCTGATCAAGAAGAAAAGTAAAGTGATTGAGATATTTTCCAAGTTTAAATCTTTGACACATTATGTGAGAAAGAAGGGATTATGCATGAGGTGGTACCACCCTATACTCCACAACATAATGGAATTGCATAAAGGAAGAATATAACCATCATGAATATGGTGAGAAGTATGTTGAAAGGCAAGCATTTACCCAAAGAATTATGGGAAGAAGTTGTGTCAAATGCAACATACATCTTGAACAGATGTTCGACGAAGAAGCTAGAAGGAATCACACTAAAAGAAGGTTGATCTGGTTTCAAGTCTAGTTTGAATCATCTAAAGGCATTTGGATCTATAACATATATGCATGTTCCAAATCAGTTGAGAAGAAAACTTGATGACAAATCGAGTTAGATGATCCTAATAGGATATCATTCGATTGGAGGTTACAAGTAGTTCAACCCAATGAGGAAGCAAGTAGTGATCAACAGGGACATGATCATAGATGATATTAAGGAATGGGATTAGACTAAAAATGTAAAGAAGGATTCAGTGAGAATATTATGTGAAGAACCAACAAGTGAAGTCAAAAGAGAAGTTCGACAGGAAGAAGTCAGAGGTCAAGCAAGCACAAGTAGACCTCAAAGAACAAGACACATGTCTATTGTAACATCTCATACTGCTTTTAGGATTATCAATTGATCCCATAAACCAACACATGTCTTTTCAGTAGGTTTTATCCTCACTCACACGCTTTCTGGGAAACTTCCCAGAAGGTCACCCTCCAAATACTACCCCAAGTCAAGCACGCTTAACTATGGAGTTCTTATCTGTTAGACTACCGAAAAAAAGATGCATCTTGTTTTTGGTAGCCTAACAAATAAGAACTCCATAGTTAAGCGTGATTGACTTGGAGTAGTATTTCGATGGGTGAACTTCTGGGAAGTTTCTTGGAAAGCGTGTGAGTGAGGATAAAACCTGCTGAAAACACCTGTGTTGGTTTGTGGGATTAGTCGATAATCCTGAAAGCAGTTTGAGGTGTTACAAATGGTATCATAGTCAGACCTCTCCCAGTACAATGTGGTTCATGGATGAAACAAGCAGAAGTTTATGAACATGTAACACCCGAGGCCGGAGAGTGCAGAGAATGGTTACATGTAACACCCGAGGTCCAGGGAGTAGTTGTCGGTGCACGAGGCATGACAACGAGACACTCCTAGCAGCTTATAGGGAAAACAAAATTCACATCGAAATGAGAGGGATCCTGAGGCTGTGTAGGTGTGAGACTGCATGGTTGAATGAAGACTTATAAGAATTAATTGTTACTACCTATACCAACAAGATGCATCTTCTTTTCGGTAGCCTAACAAATAAGAACTCCATAGTTGAACGTGCTTGACTTGGAGTAGTATTTGGATGGGTGACCTTTTGGGGAGTTTTTTGGAAAGCGTGTGAGTGAGGAAAAAACATGCTGAAAAGACTCGTGTTGGTTTGTGGGGTCAGTCGGTAAGCCTGAAAGCAGTTTAAGGCATTACACCTGTAAGGTTGCAAGAATGTGTAGTTACATCCGATGATGTGGTCGATGATGAATGTGAGCTAGTGTACTATAATTTCTATGCAGATGTTGAACCAGTCAATGCAACTGAGGAATTTAAGGATTTGAAGTGGGTGAAAGAAATGAATGAGGAACTGAAGTCCATCGAAGTTAACAACACCCATTCACTTGTCGAATTTCTTCAAGGAAAGAAGGCAATTAATATGAAGTGGGTATACAAGGTGAAGTTAAATCCCAAAGGTGAAGTAACTTGACACAAGGCAAGACTTGTGGAAAAAGGATTTCTTCAGAAGGAAGAAATAGACTTCGATGAAGTTTTTTCACATGTTGCTAGAATCGAAACAATCAGGTTGGTTGTTTGTTTAGAAAACATAAACAACTTGCGCACATGTGAGATGGATGGGATGTGTGCATTCCTAAATGGTCCATTTGATGAAGAGTTGTATGTTGCACAACCAACTGACTTTGTAAAACATGGCGAAGAAAGTAAAGTATACAGGCTGCATAAAGCCCTGTATCGACTTAAGAAAGCTCCAAGAGCTTGGAATAAGATGATAAATAGATTTCTAAAGGAGAAGGAATTTGTGAAGTGCACAATTGAGAATGAGGTCTCTATAAGAAGAATCATTAGTGAGTTTCTTGTACTATGTCTCTATGTCGATGACTTATTCTTAACAGGAAGTTGCAAGAAGGAGATCGAAGATTTCAAACATCACCTAAGTGAGGAGATTGAAATGTCAGACATGGGAAAAATATCATATTTCCTTGGCATCAAATTTTAGTACTGTATTAGAGGCTTGATGATGCACCAAAGAAGATATGCAGATGAAATACTCAATAGATTTTAGATGCAAGATTGCAACCCAACTTTGATTTGTCTTCTTGATTCTTGATTCTAAACAGCTGTTGCATTAAATGGTTGTCATATCGTTTGATTTCATGTGGTTCTAAATGGTGAAAGTTGTCCCACTTTCCGAGCATACATGATGAAAGCAGGACACATTGGGTTTCACAATTCTTGGAATTAGGATAAAACTTTTACGCTCCCCTATGACTGTGTATTTTTTCCTTGTCATCATTACAATTTTTTCTTTATAGACCCACTTCACTCACATTTTCACAATACGGGCACAATATTCCCACACTTTCATCTTTTAAACCTAAAACACCTTTATGCAACTATTCATCCTCTCCTTCAACTTCAACAATGGTAGCTCCTCAATAACAGATTGAACAACAATTTTAACAATTGCAACTAGCTCAACCTAAATCTCCTCCTCCTCCTTCCCTAAACCCTTAATTTTTCTAAAATTGTCTCTGCACGTGTGTGTGTTTTTTATTTCAATCTAAGTGTGTGTGCGTCCCTTATGTTTGTTTAAATACTTGTTTCTTTTAACTATTGTTTTTCTCTGTATTTCCATCTCTATAATCAACTGTATCTTTTCTTCCTGTAGGCATTTATCAATGAAAATCATGTTTTATTTCTTTCCATTATTTCTTTTATTATTTTTATTTGTCTATGTCTTTTTTATTGATGACAAAGGGAGAGAAACATATCTAAGGGGAAAATTCATAATTATTTTTTATATTCCTAAATTCTAAACTAAAGAACCCACGTTTTTTAATGTTTTCTGCTAGCGTCTACTGTGAAGAATAGTTTGTTAACTGTTTTGTAGGGTTACGTTCATAAGCTAGAATTGGTTTAGTTCAAATATCAGAAGCTCTTGTAAAGTTTCAAAGATCAGAATGTAAGTTACCGATTTCTGAAGAAATGGTCTACTATTTGAGTCTAAAACCTTCATGTTGATGATTGAGAATCTGATTCAAGCATACGAGTCTTCAAGGAATTAATAACCATGTTCTAAACTTAGAACATTGGGTACTTGGCATCAAGTTATAAAGAGATTACAAAATTCGGCATCTAGATATGAGGAAGAGTATCCTCCATAATGATTAGAACATTGAGTATTCTCACGTTTTTAAGAAGAATTCTTAAACAGGTTCTGAAAGTTCTTTTGAAAGAGTCCTGCTCTTCAAAGGCAATCTAGATCTGAAAGAAAATTTCAAAGAGAACCAGAATTCAAGTTTTGACTGAAGACAACCAGCTCTAAAGCTTTTTCAAAAGAACTCAACCAAGCTTCTGAAGTGAAGCTCATCAGAATGTTGGTGTTAACAAACTAGTGCTCTGGACAACATCAATCAACTTTTGAAGATAAATCAAATCCTGATAGAAAATTACTCTGGTACTTCAAAAAGGTTAATCAGGAAAGTATTCTTTCATTCTGATTTTATCCTTTTAGGATTATACATCTCAGGGGGAGCTTTGTGCTTCTGTAAGATGTATTCTTCAATGATTACCCTGTACAAAACTGTTCATCAAAATACATGTTTTGTCATCATAAAAAGGAGAAGATTGTTAGAAAAAGATTTGGTTATGCATCTATACCTTAAGTTTTATAGATAACAATGTTGTATTTGTGTGAGAATAATTTTGGTACCCTAATGGTTTGTTATTGTCTAGCTTTAACAGATAGTTCTAATTATGAGTATATGACTTGCAACGTCATCATTTTCTGAACAATGAGTTCCAAATCCGCTTTTGCGTCAGTTGTAAGAAGTTCTTCAAGATATTCAATGTTGCTTATGCAATGATCTTTCTGCTTCTGTGCTGATTCACTCCTGAGAAGATTTTGAGGAGAAGCTATGTTACTGCTGCAACATTCTCTCAGTTTGTGCTTCTGGACGTGAGTCTGATCACCAAGCTTCTGAAGTTGTGTTATGTAGCTGGAGATTCTCAATAACTCAGGCCATACGATTGAGGTTATCAAGGTTCTGATTGTAGATTTTGAAGACTCTAAAGATTTTGAACATACTAAAGATATCAAGTCAGACTACTGACGTTGTCAAGGTTCTGACCAAAAGTTCCGAATTTTCTGAATCCATCTTTATATTTATTCATTTCATGCTTCATCAACTTTCATCAGAAGGCAATGAACTTGAATATAATATCAAATGGGTACATGATCAAATAGTACATAGTACAAAGTAAATATCCTTTCCACTACCTGATTTCGTGGAAAAAGGACGGTACTGTACATCACACTTATCACTGATTTTGTGGGTAACAGATAGTATACAATATCATTCCTTTCACCATCCAACAGTGGACAACCTCTCTATGAGGTTTCCCCATATTTTCCCTCCAACGGTCTTCTTCTTATGATATATAAGTAAGACTTGGAGACTTGAAAAAGTTTGTTGATGATACAATATTTTGAAAAGTCTGTTTCTTTTGTGAAAAGCTATCAACTTATGTACACAGTTTTTCTTTAAGTGTTTGTTTATCATTTGTGTAAAATTTTCTTGTATAGAAACAACTTGTAACACACATAAGATTATTCAAACTATTTGTTTGATTCCTTAAGGAGACTAGGGTATAGTCGGATCCTTGAGCAGAAAAAGAAGGTTATTCTTTGTGAGTCCTTAAGGAGACTAGGGTATAGTCGGATCCTTGAGAAGACAAAGAAGGTTATTCTTTTTTATTATTGTAATTTATTGATTATAGTGGATTAAGTCCTTGTGTATAAGGCAAAATCATATTGGTGGGTGGACTGGAGTAGCTTTGAGTTTCAAGTGAACCAGGATAAAAATACTTGTGTTTTTATCTCTTTGCTATTAACTTTTTAGTGGTGTTCTTGAGTTGGTAAAAAAACTTTTGGTTTGTAAAACCCAAATCAAAGCTCCATTTCTTGTGTTTTTCACACCTTCAAAGATGATGTCGATCCAACATAGTACAAACGACTAATTGGATCACTTCGATACCTTTGTCACACAAGTCCTGATCTAGCATACAATGTAGGTATGGTGAGCATATTAATCCATAAGCCAAAGGTATCATACCTAGCAGTGACAAAGCGAATACTAAGGTATCTCAAAGGAACTCTCGACTATGGCATTTTTTTCTTGTAGTTGATGAAGGAAAAGAATGCAATCTAGTGGGATACACTAAATCAAGTTGGTGTAATGATGCTAAGCATAGAAAGTCCATAATTGGATACGTGTTTATGATAGGTGGTGCACTGGTTTCTTAGATTTTAAGAAAGGAACCGGTAATGGCATTGTTATGGTGTGAAGTAGAATACATAACTTCTTCTCTTTGTGCATGTCAAGCAACATGGATTGTGAATTTTGTCGAAGAGATTACAGGAAAGAGTCATGAAGCAATTTTCATAAGGATCTACAACATGTATGCTATCAATCTGGTGAAGAATCTGATAGCACATAGACAAAGCAAGCACATCGAAATGAGGTTCCATTATCGTCAAGAGCAGGTAGCTAATGGGAAGTTGTACTTGGAACATTACAGACTAAGAATTAGATTGCAAATATCATGAAAAAAAATAGTGCAGGTTAAACTGTTCAGGAAACTAAGATCTATGATGAATGTAGATAGCTTACACACAATGAATTAGGTGGTGTATTGAGAATGTAATTCATGGTGTCGAAGCATGTTATTGTCGAAACACCTAATTGTTAAAGTGTCGAGGAGTTATCCTCAACATGGATTCTTACTTAGGCCCAATTTGTAGTGTTAGAAGAATTAGATATTTAGGATTTGCTTGACGAGCAAACGAGCCTAAAATCTATAAATAGGGAGTAACCCTTATTGATTGTATAGAACAGAAGCGCAGTTGTACAGTTGCATAAAATTCTCAGTTTGAGAGTAGAGAGAAACTTTGCAGAAACTTATTCTTCCTTTCTTCAAAACCATAATCTTTCTTTCTTCCTCAATTCAAACTTTTACTTTCTTAAATTAAAATTATGTTGCGAAATCTCGCAACCAAGTTTCGTTGATTCACTCGAGTGAAGAGTGAAAAGCAAAAGAAAATTCGATCAGTGGGATTGATTCTTGTTCATCAATATTTGGTTCGGACTTCTCCATAAATTTTAGTAAATTTCTAGAAAGAAATAAGTGAATTTCCAACCTAGGTCATTGCAAATTTATTTTTGTTATAAATATTGTGGTTCTCCAATTTATTTAAATTCCTATATTTTATAAGACATTTTATATATTACTATGATGATAATGTTAAATAGTTTATATATTTAAAGTTATTATATTTGTTTCTTAAGTTGAACCTACCATTAAGGGTGGCAAACGGGCATGCTTATCTTGTTTAGGTCCACCCCGCCAAAAATAGGATGGGGCGAAGCGGGCATAATTGAGGATACAGGCCTAAAAACTAAACCCGCCCTATAAAAAAGTGAGGGTGGGACGGGGAAAGCCCGAAGACACTTCACATTTTTAGCTTCAAAATGTAAATGTTTATATAAATGCTCATGCCCACAAAGAAAACAGAGCAGGGCTGGACAAACACATTAGAGGATGAAAGCTTAAACCCTTGATCCCAAAACAAACATGTTTAACGGGCTCAAGCCATTTTGCCAACTCTACCTGCCACGTTATAAAGAGGATCTTGAATTTTTTTAATATTCTATTTCGTTTTGTATTTTGTATTCATATTTATTTTGATATCATTACTTAACAAAGGCCATTAACTATACAAATTGAAAGAAGTTTTTTTTTGTCTATTCTATTAATTAAAATCAATCATTAAGATTATTAGAAATATAAAATATGATAAAAAATGATCTTTCTTTTCTCTTTTTTATTTCTACCCTACTAATTTATTGTTACTTTTATAAATTTCCTAATACTATTAGGAAAATTTGTATAATTGTAAATATCTTATGTATTAGAAAATCAAATTTCAATAATTGAGGATTACGATTGTCATGGTAAGGTGATGGTGTGAGGTTGATCGTTGGGTTTGGGTGGGTTGATATTGTTCTTGGGCGGGGATTTATTATTGGGTGTTTGATGATGAAGCTCGTTGACGTGAATCAATCAAATTCCTTGGCTCAGACACAATCTATGGCGTTGTAATTGACTTAAACCATGCCATATAATGTTGAGTTGGTCTAGCATCATGTATGACTGGTTCATTTAAGATGTGTTGCCGTCAATTCCTCCAATAACGACACATCTCTTTTGTGAAGTCTCTCCAATTGAAAGACTCCCATTGGCCATCGACTCTTTGTTGATGTCAATCTCCCAAACACGTCAGAGGTTCTAGAATTTGTTGTTGCATGCTGAATTATAGTTTTACACGATCACTCCGGTGCATCTCTACAGTAGTGAACCGAATGATTGTTGTTTTTGCTGTCCAAATTGCATCATTATCATGGTTAACCTGAGGATCAAGACCCAGATATGGCCTCCAGATAAACTGTATAAGAATGTGACATGATTAGAGGATATGTAATTGGATAATTTTTTAAAATCAAAAGTAGATTTGCTTAGTAGTAATACATCGTATGGTCCAATGTGGTCTAAAAGATTGTGATAGACTACTACAAAAAGTTTAGGACACCTGCTGTAGTTCATCCCCTTAACTGACCACCTAGATCGAAAAGATTGAAAATATGTTAGTTACAGTTAGTTGTAGTATAAAGTCTAACAAATTAGAAGATTTAATATAAACTTATTTTGTTGCATAGGGGAATGCGAATGGTTTCTCGTTAACCGGGGCGAATGACTGAATTCTTGACCAACCCCATGCTTGTGGTAAATAGGCGCATGAATAAAACGTACAAGTATTTTTTTTTTGGCATTTTTACACAACGAACTATATAGATGGGCCAAAACAGCTGAACCCCTAACTATATGTGCCTACGTTATTTATGTTTCGTAACAACGACAAATACATAATATTTACCGTATTACCAATACTTTCAGGAAATAAAAAATTACCAAATAGAATTATAATATAACATCGAGCTCTAATTATCTTTTCATACTCAGTAGATTATTCATTTAATGTTACACTTGATTAATACTATTTAAGATAATTTAAGTTAATACTTTGACCCCTAGGTTGACCTAAAGCCTGTCCCGTAGTTGTGTCTTCACACAAAGGGGCACCCAACAATTCCTCACATATAGAGTTATCTTGGTTAACTCTATCATTTACGTCCTTACCATTGATTGGTAGACCTAACAACATATAGACGTCCTCAAGTGTGATGGTACACTCACCGTAAGGAAGGTGAAACGCGTGGGTCTATGGTCTCCATCTTTCTAACAAAGCAAAAATAAATTTGTAGACAACTAAGTATGAGACTATGTTGAGTAGATTACCAAAATCGCATCCTCGAAAATATGGTTCTATCAAAGGTTCGTGTGGTACATATTCATGTACACGACATCGAAATCTCTTTGGGTCCTAATAAAAGATAATTAATAAATAAGTAAGAATAAGTAATAAACAATAGAGACATTTTATTAGGAAATAATAATAAGTATTAAACAATTTAGAATAAGTAATAACATACAAATATCGCAATATTATCGATTGTTCCTTGATGTTCGTCATCCATGATCAATAGAGACATATTGTTATAAATAGATTGAGTGTTGCAGATAGGTTGAGTGTTGCAGATAGGTTGAGTGTTGCAATAGAGACAATAATTAAACAACAACACAAGAAACTACAACAAATAAAATACAATCACAAACAAATACAACACATAAATAACATAACTATGCAATTACAACCATCAAAATAATTTTGTGAGAAGTATACATCATCATGTGAACGTCTCTGTCAATTTTAATATCCATCAAGAAAATAATTTCTCCATTTTGATTGAATGTCGTATCAAGCCATTGAATTTTTCTGATCCTTTCACCATCTGCAATGTCTCTATCTAACCAATGGTTCAACATCTTGTTAAGATGTTCGAACGTATCTACATTCCAAAGTCAGCTCTTCATTGGAGGCAACACTGTTGAAAAGATTAAATCGTCATTTCTCTTGTGAATATAAGGACACAAGTATGAATATGCAGACATTTTAAAGAAAATTGAAGGAGATTGAAGGAAAATGAAAACAGAGGGTGAAAAGTTGTGTGAAACATTATGGGAGGGAGATGTTGTATTTATAATAAATGAGTGGTGGAGAAGTAATCACATGCATTGACGCACACATAGAAGAAATATGTCTGCGCTATTGCATGTGGCCTCTTCACATGGCCTACACATGCATGCACCATTGCATGTGGCTCCTTCACATGCATGCATCATTGCATGTGGTGCCAATGGATACAACTTTTCAATGGATGTGCCCATACCATTGGCGCTTATGTTCAATCAAAAATAGATGTGTAAGTCAACAACTGGCGCATGCTTCATGAAATGTGGTTATTCCGGTAAATATTTTGAAAAAAAAAATATTTTAAAATTTTAATTGAAAAAAGTGCTTATTTTAAAAAAAAATCCTTAGAATCATTAGTTTAGCATACTCATCTAAATGTATTATTATATAATATGCAATTTAGAGGTTTATGGAATGAACAACACAATATTCATAATTGCATTCTAAATTATCTCGTTATTTTCATATTCTATATTCAAATTTATCACTATTATTATAAAATGGCACCACAACACGGTCTAAAAAATGAAACACCATAAAAAAATTCAAATAATAAACAACCAAACACCTTCAACACCAAATTAAATAATAACAAAAATTTTGATATAAATTTTTTAAATCCATATTAAATTCATCTTTCAAATCACCCTAATGACTTATTTGTCCTAACTAAATTGAATAAAATTGAATAGCACCAATTATTCATGATGGAGTATTGGTTATTAAGAGAATATAGATAAAAATATGATAAAATCAAAATTTTCATTAGAAGTATAGAGAATTCCTCACACTATAGTGCACCTTAGAGCATAAGTAATTAATTCTAACTACTTTACAATCAATTTTTTAACTGAATTACAAAGTAGTTAGTGATATATAGCGTTTGTTATCATGTGCCACATTCTTATCACTTTCATGGTTTAATATCTCCCCACAAGTTGAAGTTGTTGGAATAAAATTGGTTTGTAACATATTCCTTAGGTTTTAATGATAAAAAAGTATTTAAAGAATAATTGGGTATATTATTATTTATTCAAGTGTGCAAGATCATAGACTAAAATTTCAGGAATAATCCAAGTATTGGTTATGATTATGAACATCTAAAGAAAAGCTTAAAGACTAGAATATGAAGGATTAGAAGCTGAAAACTAGACTCTGAAGAAGTCAATGTCTGAAGGTCAGAGTCTGAAGAAGTCAGCCTCTAAAGACCAGACTTTGAAGAAGTCTTCCTCTGCTGCTCAGAACCTAAAGAATAGTCAAAGCGCAAGGACCAAGGTAACTCTGATAGGTCATTGTCAATCTCTGAGCTTACTTTGTCAAGTGAAAACCTAAGAGTTTTCTTCTCATAGAGTCAGTTGAGACACATCTGATAATTCCTCTTATAGTAAAGGAATTTCAGACAAGCTTTCAATGATATTAACCATTTGAAGAAACATCTCAACATCTTTATTTAACTATCTCAAAGACTCTCTCATGTTAGATCTTTAACGAATTTTCCCCCTCTCTATTTAAGAAGCTAAAGACTTAAAGAATAATATCCAATGAACCATTGACATTAAAAGAGAAGTTACTCTATCAAAATATAAGCAAATATTTAACTTAGGATTTATTACCTTTCTATATTCTAGAAATCCCTAAGTCTTAAAGAGTTCTTCTTGAGTTATATTTTGTCTACACCTCTGATTGTATATCAAGTGTATCACCCTAAACAATATTTTATATGTTAGGTAGATTGTTATAAGTCTCTTACTTAGTGTTTGAGATTTGAAATCTCTTGCTTTTGTGCTTGAGCATAAAAGTCTCTTACTTGTGTGCTTGAGCATTGGAAGTATCTTGCTTGTGTGCTTGAGCATTGGAAGTCTCTCACTTATGTGCTTGAGCACTGGAAATCTATTGCTTATGTGCTTGAGCATTGGAAGTCTCTTGCTTGTGTGCTTGAGCATTGGAGTTCTATTGCTTGTGTGCTTGACCATAAAAGTCTCTTAGTTTATGTTTGAGCATTGGAACTCTCTTACATTTATGTTTGAGCATTGGAAGTCTCTTACTTGTGTGCTTGAGCATTGGAAGTATCTTGCTTGTGTGCTTGAGCATTGGAAGTCTCTCACTTATGTGCTTGAGCATTGGAAATCTATTGCTTATGTGCTTGAGCATTGGAAGTCTCTTGCTTGTGTGCTTGAGCATTGGAGTTCTATTGCTTGTGTGCTTGACCATAAAAGTCTCTTAGTTTATGTTTGAGCATTGGAACTCTCTTACATTTATGTTTGAGCATTGGAAGTCTCTTACTTGTGTGTTTGAGAAAATTGTAATCTCGTGTGGTTATAGTGAAAATCTCTTGTAAGTACTATAGGATTATATTTCTCTCGAGTTGTGAGAGGAACCAAGATACCTTTGTGTGTCTCTTTTCTTTCTTGCATTACTTATATGCTGTCTACCTCTTACCTCTGATTCAAATTTTATACTTTTTGTTTAGAATCTGATGAGAGTTTTAAAAAGGAAGAAGAAGTAAAACATTTCACCCCCCTTCTTGTGTTTTTCTCACCTTCAGTTGGCATCCGAGTACAGTATGTACTAAACACTTAACAATGGTGTAGAAAATATCCTTATAACAAACATATTGAATCATGTCTAGAGTTTCTGAATCTGATAGTGGTACTCCTAATCCACATGCTTCTATTAATCATGACTATATCACTTCAGAAAAAAATGATTATACAAATTTACCTCCAACTTTCAATGAAGAATCTACTGAATTTGAATGGTAGAAGAGCAAGATGTATACTCATATCATAGGTCTTAATGATGAGTTGTGGGATATTCTTGAAGATGACATTTATATTCCATTTAATAGAGTAGTAATGGTAACTGACAGCAAAACTTTCACACCTTCTTAGACAAAAGACTTATAGAAAACACATAGAGTTAGATGCATTTTGGTTGATGTTCTACCTCACTCTGAGTACATCAAGATTATTGATAAATCTACTGCTAAGACCAGTTTTAAATCCCCATGTGCAACTTATGAATGGGATCGACAAGTTAAGGAAGCTAAGGTCAACTTTCTAGTTCAACAGTATGAGGTGTTCAGAATGAAGGAGGATGAAGACATTGAAACCCTGTTCTCAAGGCTTCAAGTTCTTATATATGGACTTCAGGTTTTGAACAAGAGCTATACTATGTCTGATCATGTTAAGAAGATTCTTATGAGTCTTATAGTTAGATACAGGCCCAAGGTGACACCTATCTAGGAGGCCAAAGATTTAAACACATTAAGTCTTGAAAGCATTATCAGTAATCTCCAAAGCCATGAGATGAAGGTAAATGGAGATGAACCTACAAGGAAGTCAAAGCCTCTTGCTTTGAAATTTATTTCTAAATCTTCTAAGGCTCATCAAATCTAAGAGTCTAAAGAAACTTCTCATGTAGAAGGTTTTGAAGAAGATTCAGATGATGAGGATATGGCCTTTATCATTAAAAGGTTTCAGTATTTGGCCAAGAAAATTAAAAGATTCTCTGGTAGAAGAAGTGGCTTCAGAGGATCAAAATCCAAAAGAAAGATTATTAGAAGGGATGTTTCAATTGAAAGAAATATGACCGCTTCATTGCCAGCAGTCCAGAGATGCAAAAGCACAAGTCATAGATAGGAAGTTATCAGAAGGACAACTTCAAAAGAAAGTCCAAGAAGAGTCTCAAAAAAACATGGGATGAACTGGAAAACAAAGAAGACTCTTAAAAATATGAAGAACAATCCAATCTAGCTTTGATGTCTCTTACATATTCTAAAACAAAATTTGACTCAGGTTCTAGTTCAGATTCTGAAGAAGAGGATAAGATATTTTCTAAAATGTCTCATTTTAATTTAATATCTTTCATTCAATACTTTATAGGTCGGTGGCAAGAGAAAGAAAGACATATGAAAATATTGAAAAATCAAAATGATATTTTAAAATATGAATTAAAAAATTTCAAAACAAAAATGAAGCCTTAGAGAGAGAGAGAGATCATATTGCTCTAGTAAAAGAAGTGTTTAATAAACCACTTGATGAACATGAAATGGCTCTTCAAGAGTTTATCATAACTAGATTTAACAGAACTAAACCTGCATCCATGATTTATGGTGTAAGTAGAAGAAAAGGGGAAGGTATTGGTTAATCTCAAAAATATTTTAATGTAAGGTTTGAAACCTTGAGTAAACCACAAATTCTTCTTTTTCAAGCTCTTCTCGGAAAGGGCTAAACTCTTATTTTGTACCTGCTGTGAAAAATGCAAAGGTTCTAAACCAGTAAGAACCTAAAATTGTTGAGTCAAGGGTTCTGAAGAAACCTGAACTTGAGACTCTAAAGCCAAGGGTTTTGAAGAACCAAAACCTAAGACTCTAAAGTCAACGATTTTGAAGAAACCAGAACCTAAGACATTAGGTTGCAAGGTTATGAAAGGTTCGGAACCTAAGGCTAATACCCATCTAAGATAAAAAATAAATTTAAATCAAAAGTATTAAATGATCCTAAGCCTTACTATTTGAGAGCTAAAGTACAAGGTAATAAGAACCCTGTCAGAACTAACCCTAGAGGACCCATAAGACTCTGGGTACCTAAATCTGAAATTGTTTTTCTACAAATATACTTCAATGGAGAAGCAAAGAAGTTGTCATGGTACCTAGACAGTGGTTGCTCACGACATATGACAGGAGAAAAGCATATGTTCCAAACCCTAACTATGAAAGAGAAAGGACCTGTGGGATTTGGAGAAAACCATAAAGGAAAGATCTTTGGTATGGGTATTATTGATAATTCATTTACCTTTATCAATAATGTTTGGTTAGTAGATGAACTAAAATATAACCTACTAAGCATTAGTCAATTTTGGGACAGTGGTTATGATGTCATGTTTAATAAGAACAATTGTATAGTCATGAAAGAGTCTAGCAAAGTTATAGTGTTCAAAGAAAGGAGGAAAGGTAATGTTTATAAAATTAATTTTTCTGAATTGGTTGGTCAGAAGATATTTTGTCTTCTATCAACGAGTGATGAAAAATGGCCCTGGCACAGAAGGTTAGGTCATGCTAAATAAAGATTAATCTCTAAAATTAGAAAGTTGAAACTTGTAAAGGGATGCAAGAACTCAATTATCACTCAAATACTCTTTTTTGGAGCATGCCGTTTAGGGAAAATTAATAAAACCTATTTTAAAACTAAAATCATTGCCTCCACCTCTAGACCCTTAAAACTGCTTCATATTGATTTAGTTGGTCCAATTGGTACTACATTAATCGATAGGAAGTATATGGATTAGTCATTATGGATGACTATATCAGACGGACTTGGGTTAAATTCCTTAGAACCAAGGATGAATCATATGATGTGTTGAACACCTTCTGCATTCAAGTACAAAATGTAAAGGAATTAAAATTTTAAAAGTAAGAAGTGATCATGGAGGAGAATTTTAAAATTAAACATTTCAATTTTTTTTGAAAAACATGGAATTCTCCATGAGTTCTATTATCCTAGAACTCCATATCAAAAGGATTTGTAGAGAGACATAATGGATCTTTAGAAGAAATGGGCAGATCCATGAACACGACTTACCTAAGTACTCATAGGAAAAAGATGTTAACATAACATGTTATGTTCATAATATAATATACATTAGACCTATTATGAATAAAACTTCATATGATTTGTTCAAAGGAAGAAAATGAAGCATTTCTTATTTTCATCAGCTTGTATGTACATGGTACATATTAAACAATAAAGTTTATCTAAAGAAATTTGATGCCAAAGCTCAAAAGGGTATCTTTTTAGGATACCCTGAACGCTCAAAAGCATACAAGGTATATAACTCTGAAACCAAAATGGTTGAAGAGTCAATACATATCAAATTTGATGACAAATAACCTGATAGTAAAATATCAGAGCTAGTTCAAAGTTTTTCAAAAATCTATGTCTGAAGACACCTCATGAGCTAGAGGTTCAGAAGCTGGAAGTTCAAAAGCCAACGATCCATCAGAAGCTTAATGTTCTAAAGCTATCATAACTTCAGAAGCTGGTGGTCCAGAAGATGATCCAACCTCAGAAGCTCATCCCAATGAAGAAGTTTCTAAAGCAGCTCAAGATGTCTCCTTAGAAGCATCATAAGTCTTCACACCTAGAAGAGTTAATTTTTGGAAATAAAGATAGTCCTAAAAAGATAAGGCTTGCCTTTAGAGAAGAACAATCAATGTTATTAATACTTTCCATGACTAAAGCTACTTCTATTGATGAAGCACTTTTTGATGACGACTGGATTATGGTAATGCAAGAAGAGTTGAATCAGTTCCAAAGGAATAATTAATGGGATCAGGTACCCAAACCTTATAAGAAGAACATTATTGGAAGAAAATGAGTATTCAGAAACAAGTTTAATGAGAAAAGAGAAGTGGTAAAAAAATAAATTTATACTTGTAGCTCAAGGCTACAGTCAACAAGAATGTATATATTTCTCTGAAACCTTGGCACTTGTTGCTAGGTTAAAGGAAATAAGGTTACTTCTCTCTTATGCTATTAATCATAATATTATTTTATACCAAATGGATGTTAAGAATGCATTTTTAAATAGAGTTATTTATGAAGAAGTGTATGTTAAATAACCACCTGGGTTTAAGGATTTAGTTCATCCATATCATGTTTTCAATCTTAAGAAATCACCTTATGGACTCAAACAAGCTCCTAGAGCTTGGTAAGAGAGATTGCGTAATTTTTTCTGTTAGAAAATGGTTTTCAAAAAGGGAAAGTAGACACTACACTATTTAGAAAGACACTTAAAAATGATATCTTAATTTTCCAAGTATATGTGGATGATATTATCTTTAGTTCTACTAATGTTTTCCTTTGCCAAGAATTTCAAAGATAATGCAAGCTAAGTTTGAGGTGACTATGATGGGAGATATAAAGTTCTTCCTTGGTATTCAAATCAATCAATGTAAGGATGAAGTCTATGTTCATTAGAAAAAATAAACAAAGGAGCTTCTGAAAAAGTTTAAGCTAGATGATTGTAAGATCTTGAAGACTCATATGCATCCAACCTACAATCTGGAAAGAGGATAGTAACACCAATTATTATCAAAAGTCGTATAGAGGTACAATTAGCTCTTTAATTTATTTAACAACTTCAAGACCAGATATTTTTTTCAGTGTGCAAGATTTCAGTTAGATCCTAGAGAGACCCACTTAACAGCTGTTAACAGGATCTTTAGGTATTTGAAGGGAGCAATCTGTTACAGATGGAAAATTACAGAGTTGTCATCATTCTTTATTCGTTCCTAAGGAACGGGGAAATAATGATAAAACTAAAGTTAAGGGTGAGACCTAGGATTTGGAAGTCATTTAAGTAAGATGAAGGTATTAGGCACCTTTCACTTCCATTATACTCAATGTGAACATTATCTAGTTCAACGGTTAAGTTTGTTTGCTTAAGGGATGTCTATTTAGACGACTTATTATTCTGATTATTACTTTATTCATTTATTTTTAAGAAATTCATTTTATTATTTTTTTAAGAAAATGATTTAATTACAAAAAGGACCAAAAAATATTTGTTTTTTATAATTGTACTCGCCAGAGTGTTACAACTATGTGCCTACGTACCATCAAGCGTTATGAGGGATCAGAGTACCATAGTTCGGCAAGAAAATGTTTTTTTGTTTGTTGATTTTAGATTTTGAAAAGTTCTCAACGCATCGGAGGCGGAGAAATGTTTGATTTGAAAATTGTCTCAGCGTACATGGTCAGAGAACCAACTATTTGAATGCGTTAGGATTTGGTTTTAATTGATTTCAGTTGATTGCAAAGAAGTATGGTAAGCTTGATTTAGAAATTAGGTCAAATAATATATATGTACAAAGTTATTTGAATAAGAAAATTGGACAAGTTATATAAAAAAAAGGATTGATTAATATTTTTTTGTTTAAATTTTTAACTCTAATTACTAATTATTTTAACCAATATAATACTGACCTAATTAAACCCTAACACTATATTAAAATCAGTATTCTAATTAACTAATCATTCAATTAACTAATATTAATGTTTTATTTTATAATTTTTGCACTATATTAATTATAATAAGATAATTAATTCCTAAATTTCTTTAATTAAACTAATTAGTCCTAATTATACTAATTATTTATTTATTGACTCAATAATAGTCCTAAATAATAACCCTAAAAAAAATTAAATCAAAAAACTAAATAAGAAAATATAAATAAAATAACAAGGGATGCAAACTTAATTATACTAGCAACGGACCAGTTGCAGGGGTGTGTTAATAGCAATCAGAGAAGATCCAATGATTCTTGAAGCCCAACGCTAGTTGTGGTCCATGGAGGGAGAGAGAGTCTACAGTTAACTCTCTCAGGGACATTGGATCATGATCAAAGGGGTCCTACTGCATGCAATCAAGGCCTCTGGTCAAGCTGACAGGTCTAGATTGTTAGACGACAAGCCTAGATCTAGAGGGGGTGAATAGATCCCAAGTTAAAATTTATTGGAAAAATTTATTTATAAAAATTTATGACGTGGAAGCAAGTTTCAAATATTTTCCGGATCAAAAATCGTCTAAGCAAACAGATTATTGAAAAGCCCATATTTGTTAAGAGTACCAATTATATGATAATAATCCACAAGTTGATTAATCATGAGGTTTAATCCTGAGGTTTTGTTGTCATCACATTTATATTTTAAAATATCTATTATAGATTTTCTTAGAGCTTCCATATTCTTTTCATTTTCCAACACTTTAGCTTGCAAATGTGAAAACCATTTGTTTGAAGCAAGCATTTTGAAAGCTTATATTCCTTGTCATTTTAGATTTTCAAAATATTCTTGTAGTTGAGAATAAGATAATTCATGAGTAGATTTAGGCTTAAAACAACTTACATTCTTTTTCTTTGCTTTGTTGGCCATGTAATACATATTTGTTGATTCATCGCTTGAGCTAGAACTTTCTCCACTTGAAGAACTACTTTCGCTTTCCCAAGCAACATAAGCCTTTATAGACTTATTGGATCTTTTCTTATGACCTTTTTCATTTTCTTTCATGATTTGAGGACACTCCGGCCTAATGTGACCTTCTTTGCCACAATGATAGCATACACTTTTACCCTTGCTTTTCTTCTTCTCATCTTCCTTTGAGGAATTTGAGAATCTTTTGGACTTGCCATGATCCTTCTTTTCGGAGTAATTATTTGCTTGTTCCCACATATACCAATTGTACCTTTTGATGAACAACCCCATGTCTTCTTCACCTTTAGTTTCACAGCCACTAAACTCACTATTTGAGGACTTTAAACTAGAAGTCTTTGGAACAATGGACTTCTTATCTTCCACCTTATATTTAACTTTCTCTTTCTTCATCTTCTTTTCATACTCTTTTTCATGTTTTTCCAAGAAAGTGAATTCTTTCTCATGTTCTTCCAATTTACCAAATAAAGTAGTAAGATCAAGTGCTTTAAGATCATTTGCTTCTTCAACCACGGTGACCTTGGGTTGCCATTCCCTATTAAGACATCTTAAAACCTTGTCAGTAGCAATAGCATTTGAGATAGGATTACCTAGAGCATTTAATTTATTAATAAGATGTGTAAATCTCTTTTGCATGTCAGTAATAGTTTCACCATGCTTCATATGAAAAAGTTCAAACTCTTAGTTTAATGTGTTGATTTTAGCTTGTTTGACCTCATTAGTTCCCTCATGAGTAACTTCTAATGCATCCCACATAACTTTGGCAGTTTCACAAGGAGAAACACGATAATACTCATCAACACCTAATGTGGATATGAGAATATTTTGTGCTTTCCAATCCTGAAACCACAACTTCCTATCATTATCATTCCATTGATTTTCCAATTTTGGTATGATAACGCCTTCACCATTGGTCATTTTAATTTCATTAGGACCATTGACGATGACAAAGTTGATATGGATATGCATACAATCCTTCTAGTAGCCATAATTTTCTCCTGTGAAAATAAGTGTTCTATTATACGCTCCTTTAGGTTCGGTAACCATTATCCAATAAGAAACTTTTTAGACAGGAAACTCTAAGACCCCAATTTTGACCCTAAGATCCCTCATGGCATCATAACATTGCATTTGCATAGCCTCAAGGATCATGAGCATCTTGGTTCCCTTTGCCTTTGGGTGGGACTCCTTGTGATTGGTTTGAGATCATCAAGCATGCTTGAAAAAAAAAAAGAGAGAAAAACGAAAAAAAAAGAGAGAGAAAAATGAAAAAAAAAACGAAAAAAGAAATAATTAAAAAAATAATTAAAAAAAATAATAATAAAAAAAATATAAATAAATAAGTAAATAAATAAAATATAACAAAAAAAAAATTTTGGACTTGGGTCTCTCTCATTTGAGCCCAGAGGTCCACAAAAACCAGGTTATAAATTCAGAGTTTCAGTGAAACAAAAGGAAATGCCATTCCTATTACCCTGGCAGGAAAAAGAAAGTGAGAAAAGAGCTAACAGAGAACTCAGAGCAGCCTCCAAACCCTGAAGGGAACTCATCGGTAAAGAACCAATTCCCTCTCATATAAACCCTCAGATTGCTCTGCAAACCTCACGGGTGCAACTCAATTTCAATCGATCCTCCCCAATCAGGTATGCCCTATTTCCACTACTTTATACTTTCAACCTGAAATTTTTTGATACCCTTTTAATGTATGTGTTTGACAAGAGGTTTAGGCCTCTTGCCCTTGGTTGCTTTTTGTGAGCTTTTTTGTGAATTTTAATGGCATGAATCATGTGGTTACATTTTGATT
This sequence comes from Lathyrus oleraceus, assembly GCF_024323335.1. NCBI lineage: Eukaryota > Viridiplantae > Streptophyta > Magnoliopsida > Fabales > Fabaceae > Lathyrus > Lathyrus oleraceus. Next base: position 397,344,917 of record NC_066581.1, on the reverse strand, counting down.
TGGGGGCAACTCTTGATTACCCTATCTTGTTTCTCTAACTTGTTTGTTGAGTTTTTTGTAAGGGCTCACATGACTCTTGCAGAGATGGCCTGGTGTTCCACTTTATTTGTGGGATACCCTCTGGAGGTTTATTCCGATTACTTGTGCTTAATGGCTTGAGATATTTGTTTGTGACTGCTTATTCCAAAGGATGGGAGCTACTTGGATCATCAATATGATCTCAAGAGGGGAACTCCTAATGTGGTTTTATTTTCTTTTCCCTTATCTCTTGTATGTTTAGGAATTTAACCCTTCTTTTTTCTTTTTTTTCCCCCATTCTAACCCAAGCCAAAACTTTTTGTGCAAACAATAACTTTTGTTTTCAACATTAGAAACCTAAGCCTTATGCTTTTGATTTTCAAAACTTATTTTTCATAACACTTATTCTGAATTGAACCTTTTAATCCACTTTAACAATATTTTTGTAAATACTTTTAATTGGTAAATATAACCCATTCAAATGCTTTTTGTGGTTTCAATGGCCACCTTAAATCAAACCCTTTTTTTATAACCATTAGCTATTAGGTTAGAGTTATCCTTGAGGTAGATATAATACTCACCTTTATCCTTAGTGATGGACAATGAGTCTTCCATGCTTACTATAGGGTTAACCCCTCACTAGCATGTTGAAGTTATCCTCACATGGTGGATTTGTGGTTTTAGGTTGAGTTTTCTCCCTTTGATAACAAAAGACCTTAAGGTTTTTGGACCAATCAATTCACCAACTTTTTTTTGAATTTTTTTACCCCGAACTACGAGGTTTTCATCCTAATCTTTTTTTAAGATGGTACGTAGGCAATGGGTTCATCCATTCAAACACAAAATGTAAATAAATTTGTATATTCTTTTCTCATCCCTTCAATCATGTTTGCACAAATATATTTTCACAAAAAAAAAAAACAACAACCTTACAACAAATGTGAAAAGGGCTCCCTAGGAGTACCTAGGATGCTTTGGGTGCCTAACACCTTCCCATTGCATAACCAACCCCCTTACCCAGATCTCTGACATTTTTACTAGTTTTTGATTCGATAGAACTTTTAGGTTTTTGTTCGCTTTCTAACCATTCCTTTGGATAAATAGAAGTGCGGTGGCGACTCGACTTGTATGATTTACCTTGGATTTAGTCAATATCTCTAATGGTAACGAATACCCCGCTACAGAAAAATGGCGACTCTGCTGGGGACGAAACATCCTAGTGGATTTTGCCTACTTTTCATATTTGTTGTATTGTATTGTACATTTTTTTTGTGACATATTTTTGTGCAATTTGGGATTACTGTATTGTATGTAATGATTGAATTGTTTGAATATTAATTCCTTGTATGCTTGGTGATCTTCGTGAGATGAGTTCTATACCCGAACACGAGTGCACTTAGGATAGGAGAATGGCATAGTCTTGTCGACTTGTGTGGAGTTATTCCTTAGCAAGTTGACTTGCAAGTCCATTCACTTGGTGGAGGTTATGTTGGGATCAATAATGTCACACAAGTAAGTTGTGGTTAGACATTACTTTTTCCAATATAGACCTTAGAAGCCAAGGACCTTAGTTTACCAAACCCATCTTGGGCTATTCTTAGGATGTAGTGTGAAAGTCGTTCAAGTGTAAGATTTGATACGATTGTTACGCAATACTACACTCATAAGAGTCTCTCTTGAGAATATTTTTGGAATACGAGTAGTCGTTTCTCCAATAATATCCGAAAGATGGGATGATGACTATGGGAACCTCTTGTAGAACATGTTTGGAAGGTTTAAACCCTAGTACACTCCCTTTTGGGTGGTTCTTAACCTAACTCCATGCTCGTGACTTACAACAAACCCTTGATTCATGGTTGATCCGTTCAGGTATCCTTAATATCAATGGAACTTGGGTGTTGATAAGGTGTAAACCATAATCCACCAAAATGGATGATTGATATTAAGGATAACATGATCCATCCCATGACCTTTGTTTGGTGTGCTTTGCTTGATCCTTGAGTGTGATTGTTGCACTCATGCACCCATTTGCATTCATATCATCAAAATAATAAGAAAATTTTCAAGGAACTTAAGGGGTTTATTTGCAAAATTTTCAGACATGGAAAGACAAAGAAGGAATACAAAGAAGTACAGCTTCAGACAACCAGATTTGAAAGAGTTAAGGAATTTGACATCTTATGTATTAGATCCCTTGGGTTTCAAGGCTCGTTTCAGGAAGCTTCTTCCTCTTCTGACCACTCAGGTGGATGAAGGATTGATGAGTGTATTGGTGCAGTTTTATGATCCCTTGTACCGTTGCTTCATGTTTCCGGATTTCCAGCTTTTGCCTACCCTTGAGGAGTATGCTTATCTTGTGGGTATACCTATTCTGGATCAGGTGCCGTTCAGTGGCTTGGAGAGGGTTCCTACTTCTCAAGAGATAACAGACATGTTACACATAGATGAATCTCTGGTTGATGCTCATATGACTACCAAAGGTGGAATTCAAGGTCTCCCTTCTGAGTTCCTCATTGCTCAAGCTACTATATATGGGAAGGCCATGAGTGAGGATGCCTTTGAAGCCATATTTGTACTTCTCATCTATGGGCTAGTATTATTCCCCAACATCGACAAGTTTGTGGATGTGAACGCTATTAGGATTTTCTCTACTCTTAATCCCGTTCCGACTCTGTTAGGCGATACCTATTTCTCTTTGCATATGAGGAATGCAAAGGGTGGTGGAGCCATTGTGTATTGTTTTCCTCTGTTGTATAAGTGGTTTATTTCTCACTTACCGCAGACGGTCGCCTTCAAGGAGAATAAGGGATGTCTATGGTGGTCCACGAGACTTATGTCTCTCACTAATGATGATATCTTTTGGTACAATCGTGTGTATGATGGTGTGCAGATTATTGACTCTTGTGGCGAATTCTCCAATGTACCTCTTCTTGGTACATGTGGTGGGATAACTACAATCCTGTTTTGGCACGTCGGCAGCTTGGGTTCCCCTTAAAGGATAAACCCAATAACATTCTGTTAGAGGGTGTATTCTTTCAGGATGGTAAAGATCCCCAAGGCTTGAAAGCTAGGATGGTCCGTGCTTGGCGCAAGATTCATAGGAAAGGAAGGAAAGAGTTGGGTCCTAAGAATTGCATCGCTATGGAGCCTTATACTGCTTGGGTTAGGAAGAGAGCTTTTGAGTATCTCATGTCTTACGGGTATCCGAGACCTACACCTATGATTATGGCTGGGCCTTCAACCCTCCCTAATCAAGGAGTAGAGGAGTTGAGAGACGAAGACCGTTCACGTGCCTGGATCCGTGAACGTGAAGAGTTGCTTCAGCAGATTAAGGAGAAGGATGCGTTGATTGAGTTTCTTGAGCATCAGGTTATTGATGACCCTGAGGATGTATGGACTTATCTACTTCCTCAGTCTTCTAAGTTCTGGAAGAGGAGGTATAATCGACTCGCCAAAGAGAAGGCCGATATGGAGGCAGCCTACGAGAGGGAGGTGAAGAGGCTTCGCGCATCTTATCTTCCTGTGTCCCGAGCTTTAGATGATTGTTTTTAGGGATCCATAGGATGATTATTTCCCTTTTCTCTTGTATATGATTGACGATGCTGCACTTCTTTTCCCTGATATTATTTGATGAGATATTTCCATATGTGATAAAATGTTTAATGTTTCCAAAAATTTGCAAATAAAACTCTGAAGTCCCTTTGAAATAAAAAACAAATCATATGCACAAGAATTACATGCATCATATGCATAAGCAGGTTTTGTTTCCGGTCCCTTGCCCTGTGGTCTAACTCTGTGTCCTTCATTTATTTTGAAGACAAGCTGACTCACCGGTACTACACTAGAGCCAACATTTCAAGACTGATGGATAAACTAGAATAAAAATTGGTGGTTAGCCACTTGTCTTCCTTCTCTTATATAGATGCTGAGGTTGAAGTTGGAACTCCTTTCCAAGCATTATCTATTGCTGAGCCTATTGAGAAAAGAGCTCCTTCATTTGCTTCCTACAAAGATGCAAAGCTGGCCATTGAGCGTGGTGCAACCACTCGTTTAGGAAAATTTATTGAGTTAGAAGACGACGAATCCCGGGCTGGCATAGGTTTTTCTTCTGGTACTTTCAACAAGCAAGGGTTATTCAAGAGTGAAGGTTTCATCCACGCTGGTCTAGATGAGAAGGCTACTACCGTCTTAGAAGAAGATACAAAGGATTCTGGCAATTTCATCATCCCTGGAGGGGTCTGCAACAATTGGGTCGCTGTGGATATTCCAACAGTTGTCCATAAGTCAACGTAATAATCACTTTGTTTAAAAACCCTTCTCCCATGCCAAAAGGAGGAGTGATGACATTGTTGGCGCATAAACACAATGATATTTTCATTCAATAAATTCATGTTAAATGTTTGTTTTTCCATTTATTTTCCCTTTTTGCTTTTTGCATGAAATTGGTGATCACATAAAACCCTAAATAAGAATAAAATCAATTTTTTCATCTGCATAATGATTTGCCTTGTTTGAATTCTAAATCTTTTCATACCCAAAATCATTATGCAGGTTGATTTCTAAACCCATTGAACATAATGACCAGACACCATCTCCCAATTTTGAATTCCCTGTATTTGAGGCAGAGGAAGATGATGTTGAAGAGATTCCTGATGAGATCACCCGGCTACTTGAGCATGAAGAGAAGATCATTCAGCCGCATCTTGAGAATCTGGAAACAGTCGACTTGGGGTCTGAAGATTGTGTGCGAGAGGTAAAGATTGGGGCACTTCTGGAAGAATCTGTTAAGAAGGGGTTGATTAAGTTGCTACGAGAATATGTTGACGTCTTTTCCTGGTCATATGAAGACATGCCTGATCTAGATACTGATATTGTGCAACATTTCCTACCTCTAAAGCTTGAGTGCATGCCTGTAAAGCAGAAGCTCAGAAGAACTCATCCTGATATGGCAGTGAAGATCAAAGAGGAAGTTCAGAAGCAAATTGATGCGGGGTTTCTGGTGACTTCTATATATCCTCAATGGGTGGCCAATATTGTGCCCGTGCCTAAGAAAGATGGAAAAGTCCGGATGTGTGTGGACTATAGAGACTTGAATAAAGCTAGTCCAAAAGATGATTTCCCTCTACCACATATTGATATGTTGGTAGATAATACAGCTAAATTCAAAGTCTTCTCGTTTATGGATGGATTTTCCGGATATAATCATATTAAAATGGCACCCGAGGATATGGAGAAGACAACATTCATCACACCTTGGGGAACATTCTATTATCGAGTGATGCCCTTCGGTTTGAAGAACGCCGGAGCCACGTATCAACGAGCTATGACCACCTTGTTTCATGATATGATGCATAAGGAGATTGAGGTGTACGTTGACGATATGATCGCTAAATCAAGATCGGAGGTTGTACTCCCTGTAGAGGTGGAGATCCCATTAATGAGAGTCTTGATGGAAGCCAAGTTGACTGATGCTGAATGGGTTCAGAGTCGTTATGACCAGCGGAACTTGATACAAGAAAAGAGATTGACTGCCATGTGCCACGGTCAGTTATATCAGCAGAGGATGAAGAAAGCTTTTGATAAGAAGGTCAAGCCTCGTGTGTTCCGAGATGGTGACCTTGTGCTCAAGAAAGTTTTGTCTTTCGCGCCCGATTCCAGGGGCAAGTGGACTCCGAACGATGAGGGTCCGTATGTTGTTAAGAGAGCCTTTTCAGGCGGTGCTTTGATACTTACAACTATGGATGGGGAGGATTTCACTCGTCCTGTGAATTCATATGCAGTCAAGAAATACTTCTCCTAAAAAAAACAATAAAAAAAACTGAATAGCTCGCTAAGTTGAAAACCCGAAAGGGCGGCTTAGGCAAAAATGAGCGTCTCGGTGGATTGAAAACCCGAAAGGGTGGTCCAGGCAAAAGTTATAGACACAAAAAATATATAATAATGATATATGTATCCCGCTAGATTGAGTACCTCATCCTGGGGCAATCTAGGCAAAAATTAGGGATTTGGAAAGTAACTGCATCCTGACAAGACTTTGTTCTACAACTGTCGTCCGTCAGAGATTCTTGCTCATTATCAACCAAAGCTTCAAATACATCGGATTCAGAGTTGGTGGAGAAATGGTCATTATGTTCAATGTAGCCCTTTTCCAATATATATCACCAATTTCAAATTTGTAAAGATCTATGGAGTCTTGCCATTCGCAGACTACGATTCTATCAAATAAATTTGAGCCTTTTATCCAAATTATTGGCACTCTTATCTGTTTCTATTCAACAAATGTTTTGCATGTTTTGATTAAGAAAATATCATTGTTTTAAACGATAAATTTTTTTTATAATTTAATTTTAAACAAAGTGAACATTCACAATGACGAAAGGATACTTTGGAGATCCTCAGTGCTCTCCCAAGGGTGGTACGATCCCCAACAGGGTAAGATTTTTGTCCATATTCCTAGCATGACTGTATCTCCTCCCTCTAGAACCCCTTGTGGTTTATCCTACCAAGTGAATTGTTTGTTGAGAGTCACCTCTCTTCCCTTCAGCAGAGTAGCAATCTTTCTTCCTCAGCAACTTGGATCTCTTTGGGCAAGAGCAGTATTTGGTGGTTGATCCCGATAAATCCTCTATCTCCTCGGATAGATTCCCCAGTAGAGTTGTTGGTATGGTGGACCTTGTCTATGAACCCTCATAGGTTGCTTATCATCCATGTGAGCTTCAACTGCATCATCACCACACTCAATAGGATCATCAAAATTATACACCTTCCTGCCATTCTTATTCAAGCGTAGATAGTACACCCGCTGATTTAAATACCAAAAGTAGTTCATGTTAACCAGTGTACGGTGAGAAAATTCTTGAGACTAACTAGGAGATTTGTAGGTGAGATGTCAAAGTAGTTTAGAATCTTAGCAATCATAGAGGTATAGTGGAAAGATGTTCCCTTGTTGCATTTTTTGGTAGACACCATACGATATACAAAATAGTAAGGCCAATTAATTTTTACCTTGTGTAGCATAACTTATACCAAATGAATCTCAACATTGTCAATTCTCGAAAACCTGTCGTTCTTTGGATAATCTTCAAATGACCAGTGTTAATAAGATCATAACAACCCTTGGCACGAGTATCCTTGAGTATATCAATCAAATGAATACTTCAATTAAAATTTACACGAGTGTAAAGATCAGTTACCAATAGATCGACCTCGTTATCCGTATCAGCATCACCTACTGTAATCCCAACCAGAGTTTTCCAAAAATCATTGGTAAATTGATTAACTTTGTTACCTACCAAAAAACTGAAGCAAGAACCTTGTTTTTAATGTAGACCTGAGTAGACTACGCGAATAAGATTCTCATTATAATCCTGAGCAAGTTGTAGGAAATAGTCAATTTCTTGATGCTCAACAAGCTTGACAACATTAGGTATATCCAAACAGCCAACAATAACCCGCTTTCACATAAATTGTTTCACTACAAGACATGTTTGATACTTTAACTTAAAATCCTTGGCATACTTCTCAGAAACCAAAGTAAATGGATTTTCAGCAGCAGTATTAGAGGTAGTAACCTTGCTTTTACCCTTAACACCACTTTTGGACTTAGAAATCTTTGAAGCCATGAAAAAATTGCAAAGAAAGTGAGCACACCGGGTGTTTGATGGAATGTTTGAATTAAGAATGAATGAGTATGAAATATTTTTGAATATCCACACACTCAAGCAAGACACACAATCACGGAAAAACACAAAATTGAGAAGATAATCCAAAACAAGTAAGAAGTTGGAACTTTTGTGACTTAGGGTGAAATAGGGTTTTTTAAAGAACAAGAGAGAAAAATAAGATAAATGGAAGATATTTGATGAAAATGTGAATGAAGATGAAATGGGTTGAGAGAGACAAACAAGATTTAATGAGATTGAATGACTTTTATGATATGAGAGGAAGCTTGAAGATTTAAGAGCTTTGGGTGTATGAATGAGAAATGAAGAGATTTTTACCAAAGATAGAATATGAGTCGACCTCTGAGTTAATGTGTCGACCTATTAAAGTCACGTGTCAGCACACACTAAAGCGTTTAATCAAGAACACAAAAATTAATTCTACATGTCGACCTATCCATCAATGTGTCAACATATCCTGAAGCATTTTTGACAAATACAAAAATTCAAAATTATGCGTCGACCTATACGACCATGTGTCGATGCATTATGTACAAAACTTGATAAAAATCACACTTATGACCTATGGAATGATTTTTGATAACTCGCAATGACTTATGCATGACTAATGAGTACGAGACTATGCATATGCAATGATTTGATGGTTTGAAATCAATTAACATGCAAACACAAAAGTAAGCATGAAATGACAAAATATATAGATCAAGTATGATGACACTTAGTATAAAGCCACTTTAAACATATGAAATGAAACACACAATGGTTGTATTGAAATTTTTGGAAGTTAGTAAATATTACACATATCATGCACATACTACATCATATACCTTTGAAAAATAATAAGGTAAAAGAAATACTCACTTATGCAATAAGAAAAGGGATTAATATAATATAAACTCATCGTACAAAAGACGGTGGATGCACAAGCATTCCAAGAGAGAATTTCGAATGAAAGTTGAAATGAACGCAACAAGTGCCATAAATACAAACATAACCAAAGCGCTCCTACCACTTTTTTCTTTGTACAAGTATTTGAGAGTTATATTAATTATGTATCCAAGGATATCATTTACTTGATGATCATCCTACTACTTTGACTTTCAATCTTGTTCAATTATGATAATCATCTTGCTCCTATTCAATTTTTGTCATCTTATGTTGATCAATCCATAATTTGATGAACTTGAGTATGTATTGTTGAAGATAACCTACATCATTAAGAACAAATACCCTTTTAATAGATAAGTGTCACAAGTATTATGTCTTGAGATTCCACAAACGAGATCCCATACTTTCTTGATAGTGCCAAGATATTTATCATGCAAGATCAACGAATAGTGCTAGGTACCCAATCTTCATTGGGTCCTTTATGATTAGTGAAACCTTAGTTGCATTTAGGCAACCATTGATGAGTGCCTTTGGGGACCAAGAGTCTCCTCAAGTTACACTTTGCAATGGTATGACCCTTCATGCAACAATAATGGCAATAAACATTGTGAGAAGATGCTCTATTTCTATTTGAACTCTTTTCAACATAACTATACCTTCTATAAGGATTATGAGAAGGCATATATTTTGAAGTGTCAATAGAAAAAGTGACTTTGGATTGAAAAACCTTGTTGAACTTGGCTTTAAGATATTTGGATTCTTTTTTCCAAATATGACAAGTCTCACCCCAAAACCATGAGGTTTTATTATCTTCACATTTATATTTTAAAATGTCTATCATAGATATCCTTAGAGCTTCCATATTCTTTTCATTTTCCAACATTTTAGCTTATAAATGGGAAAAAATTGTTTGAAGCATGCTTTTTGAAAGCTTCTATGGCTCGTTTTTGTAGATTTTCAAAAGATTCTTACAATTGAGAATAAGATAAGTAATGAGTAGATTTTGGCTTAAAGTGACTTACATTCTTTTCTTTTGCTTTGTTAGCCATGTAACACATCTTAGCAATTTGTTGCTTGAGCTTGAACTTTCTCCACTTGAAGAACCACTTTCACTGTCCCAAGCAACATAAGCCCTTCTAGACTTATTGGATTTTTTGTTATGCCCTTTTTCATTTTCTTTCACGACTTGAGGACACTCCGACCTATTGTGACCTTCTTTGCCACAATGATCGCACACACTTCTACCTTTACATTTCTTCTTCTAATATTCCTTTGAGGAATTTGAGAATCTTATGGACTTTCCATAATCCTTCTTTTTGGAGTACTTACTTGTTCCCACATATATTTGTTATACCTTTTGATGAATAACGCAATGTCTTCATCATCTTTAGTTTCACAGTCACTAAGCTCACTATTTGAGAACATTAAACTAGAAGTCTGTAGAGCAATGGACTTATTCTCTTCCACCTTGTTCTTTCCAATCATGAGACCACAACTTCCTATCATTATCATTCCATTGATTTTCCAGTTTTGGTACGATAACACCTTCACCATTGGTCATTGTAATTTCGTTAGGACCATTGACGATGACGTCCCTTACACCTTATCAACGAAGTTGATATGGATACGCATACAAGATATCTCATAGCCATACTTTTCTTTGGTGAAAATGGAATATCTATTTTACGCCACTTTAGGTTCGGTAGCCATTATCTAATAAGCAAATCTTAAGATCGAAAACAACCGGAGCTTGTGATACCACTTGTTCGGCGATAGGTCTATATCTAAGGGTGGGGGGTGTGAATAGATTCCAAATTTAAATATATTCGAAAATTTGATTTAGAAACATTTATGGCACGGAAGCATGTTTTAAATATTTCCCCGATAAAAAATAGTCTAACCGAACCTACTATTTAAAAGTCGGGATATGCGTAAGAGTACCAATGGTATGATAATAATCCACAAGTTGATTAATCATCATTTAATCACTAAATTGAATACTCTACTATAGTAACAGTCTATCTCCAATTATAACAACACACAAAAAACTTGTTAAAATAATTTGACAAACACTTTTCGTGGGATTAACAAAGTTTGGATGTTTGTATAGTGTTTGTAGTTCTTAGAAATCCAATCACTACAAAAAGGTATGTGACTACTACAACAACACAAATTTCACAATAGTTCAAAAATTATGATCCAAATAATGTTGATGAAGCAATAAAAGTAACCCACAATTAGTGAAGCGAAAAATAAAAGAGATAGATAGAGAGAGAGAGAGAGAGAGAGAGTACACAAGGATTTGTTTAGGCATTTCTCGAATCAACCTTGCTATGGGTACATCTTCCTTCAATCCGAATTCGAATTAAAATATTAATATAATAAATATCACTTTGCAAATGTATGTATGCAAGAGATGAGAAGCAAAACCCACAAACTCTAAGTTTATTCTTCACTCTAGCACCTCGAAAACCCTTGATCAAAGATTGATCAAGACACAAACAATGTCGCTTCAATTCAGTTGTTGTTGCTACTTCCTTGCATGACCTCTTTGTCTCAAGGATTTCAACCAGATAAATTAATCCCAAGTGCACACTTGTTGAACCCAAGATTTGTAAACATGATCCACCATTTCACGCTACTCCCTTGCACGACACACCTAGTCCCAAGGCTTTCACTCGATCAAATACGAGTGGTACAATCTTGTCCAAAACCTTAAAATCCTAAAGATCTTGAAGGAAAAGTACACCTCGGTTTTTTCTTTTTTGAATCCCTCAAAGATCTCAACCTAATATTCGCGGTACAACAAACCTAATTGGACGTTATCAATCCTAATCTATATGGAATCCAATCAAAAAATGATTATGTGTAGTTTTATTATGTGCATGCATAAATTGAACTTAAGCTGATGAGATGCTTTGAAATCCTGGATTCATGTAGGTTTTATTCACTCTAGAATCCTTACTAGATAATGATACATGTGCCAATTATATTTATATGTAAGACTCATAAGAAGCAAAAGGAATGCAAAAGGAATGGAAACAAATGTAATTTTTCAAAATATTTAATCAATAGGTCGACCTATACGAGTCATGTGTTGACCTATTCAAGTCATGTGTCGAATTGTAAGGTTATATGCTGCCTATATGTCGACCTGAAGACTCGGCACATGAGACATAAGTCGTTGACTTTAATACTGCAGCGTACGTGTCGACCTATACCATCTATGTGTCGACCTTAAGTTAAAAAAATCATCTATAGGTCGACCTTTAGTCATATGTGTCGACCTATAATGAGGATTTTTCCCTTAAAACCAAGTTTGTCATTCTCAACCCAATATTTTGATTCACAAATATTTTCTAGACCATTTCCAACAATGTTGACATACTTTCTAATGCAAGAACGCTAAAATGCATATCTAGACTTGGATGATATCGTCCAATGTACATAAACGTTATTTCTTAGCTTTGACATCTTTCAAAACATATCTAAACAGAAGAATCACTATAAGTTTATCCAGGATAAGTGGTTATGATGCAAAGTCAAAGAGACTTAGGGTGAGTGTGCATGTATAATGATCGGTCAGAGTCATCAAAATGATTGGATGGGGATATGCCACCTAGGCATGACATGGTTGTGGCCCGAAGGGATATTTAAACACCAGACTCTCATAAATCACTTCATTTCTTTATCCCATTTTTCTCTCTTCATCTCGCTCCCTCTCAACTCTCTCCTTCTGACCACTCCTCTGGCCACCCTCTCTTGTTTACCACCACCCTTCATACCAGTTTTCGATTGAAGTTCAATCAGAAACTTAAAACTCCCTTCATCATTCAATAACCCTAAACCCAAACCTTTGAACCCTAAAAACCTCAAACCCAGAAACCCATGAACCCTAACTCCTTTGGATGAACCCTAAGACCCCTAGCCATGAAGAAGATGAATCTTCATCTTCTTCCTCAACCTAACCTAACTTAAATCCAGATTCATACCTAAACTACCCAGATCACCAAAAGTCTTTGGCTGATCCACAGATCGGCCCATCCTAAATTATAAGCCGACCCTTAAATCTCCAAAACCAAATAATAATTTCCCAATCCTAAATCATAACCGTTTTACTGAAATCAAACATTAAACAACAACATCAATCAAAAGCATACAATCACACAAATAATAAGAATCTTAATTTATAAATCAAGCATCAGAAGATCGATTGTGAAGAAGAAGAAGACCAAAATATGGGAGCTAGGTTTCCCTCAGTGAAGGTAAACATTTCTTCTTTAACCTTTTTTTTGTTTATGGGTTCTTTATCCCCCCTCTCCTTCTGACTTCTTCTTTCTTCTTTGTGTGCGGGATACTTTGGATTTTTTGGTGAAAGGTCAAGTTCAAATAAATTAGGGTTTCAATGTGAAACCCTAATCACCTATATTTCTGAACTTTGAGGCTGGGTTTGGAGTAGTAAAAGCAATAGCTCTTCTAGGGTCTTTTTTTATTTTTTGTTCTAGTTTCTGAATTAGTTTAGGCAATTTATAAATTTAGATTTAGATTTAGGGTTTCTCTTTAATTAGATTGTTGTAATTAGGGAAGTTTGGAATCTAATTATTATTGATTTGATTTAGTTTAGGAATTACATTTTTGGATTTGATGTATTTGATCCGGTTTGATCCATTTGATTCCTTTGATTAAGCATTTTAATGTTTTTGGATTTAAGCTCTGAGACTTTGACTTCATCTGGTCCTGAATTTGACTTGATGCATACAATAAAATATTAATAAAAAATATAATACTGACTAATTAATTAAATAGTAACCTAATAATTTGCTTAAATAGCCCATCATAAACCAGACTAATCATATACCATATAATAATAACCAAATAATAATTAATACCTAATTAAATAGTAACCTAAATATTTAAATATCCCTAAAATGATTCTTAATAATAATATGATTATAACTTAACAATAATATAACTTAATATAATATGCTCGATTAATAATAATGTATCTTAATAATATTAACTAAATAGATTCTTATTAACTCTTAAAAATTATTTTCAAACAAATTAGTACTAAGTAACTTTTTAATCCTAATTTCTTAATGATAATGTTAATCGCATTAAGTTAAACTAATAATTATATATTCTAAATGATATTTATTTTAAAAGGTTCAAAAAAGGTACCATAGTCTAGGCTAAGATTAAACTCTTAAGAGTGGATAAAAAATCAAAATGATCCCCCTTTGATTTTTTAGGTCATTGGGGTTGACCAAATAACTTACAAAGAGCCTTGAACATGTTAGTGATTTAAGCTCTAGGTTAGATAAAATTTAAATAGAAGGATGGTTAAAATTTGGGGTATGGCAGCTGACCCTATTTAATCTCCTTCAAGTCAGGATGATAACGGCGAACCTTCATTTTCTCGAGGATTAGGCGATTAAATATAGCGATGGATCCTAACTTTTACCACGAAGTTAGTAAACTTTGGGTGTAGCGATAAATTTTTTGAGATTAAACTATTGATTAACTTAACTCATAAAGCAAGAGTCATCATCACACTTTTATTATTTCCAAAAGGAAAGGAAAAAAGTACGAACAAAACCCAAAGAAGTTCTAAAACAAAATTAATAAAAAAAGAGATAAAGGTCTCGAAGTTAGTTATGCAAAGGGAAAATATTAGCACCCTAAACATCTATAGTACTCTATAGGAACCTCTTTGAAAATCTGTGCATTTTTTCTTAAAATGGTATTGTTTGCAAAATATTGGGGAGTGTGTGCGTGGGGGGGGGGGGGGGGGGGGGGGAGAAATAGTGTTGTTTGCCAAGATCTTTTGGAGTTTCATGCGTACGTACCAACAAAGTGAAATGGAGGATCAAAACCTCGTAGTTTGTGGTAAGAATAATAAACATGTTTGTTTTGATTGATTTTTAAAAGAAAGGACCATTTGTAATTTTAAAGAGAATACTCAACTGGTCACCCACATGTATGAGAACTTTACATCACCACAGAGAAGAACTCTAACTTGGATAAAGATCAACAAGTATGTTACTAGCTCTCTTAGATGGAAAAGAATTATCGTCAATACTATGGGGATAGGAGAATTACATCTCAACTATGGAAATGACTCATGTCTAAACTATGAGAGAAAAAAGTTTTAAAAGAAAAAGTACACAAAGGGAACAAAATGGTTTGAATGAGTTACATGTTTTTTTAGTCTTTTGAAATTGGTTTGGATATGCTTAAGATGTGTTAGCATTTATTAAGAAAGGATTTTGAAAATCACTTGACAAAAGTCAAGGTTTATTGAGAATATGGTTCAAGTTTGAAAACAAAAAAGTTTTTTGAAAAGAGAGAGAAGATTTTGAAAATTAAAGAAAGGGATAAGAATAAGAGACTATCCTAGAGAAACAAGTGAAATCTAGGGAGGAAAGATCTAACCAAAAGATAACAAGCTTTATGACATAAGTCAAGCAAAAATTCCCTCATTTGGATTTAAGCTTCAAAAAGCCAAATAAGCAAAGAATAATCCATGTATCAGATGAAACCAAAGTAACCAAGCCAAGTCTTCCAAAAGAAGTCCAAAATCAAAGGTACCAGATGAATTCCAAGGTCTCAAATCATAAATTCCCCAAAGCAAGGGTCAAGATCATAGTCCTAAGTCTATACCTATACAACAATGCTAAGGATAGTAACCACAAGTCCAGGAATCAGGAAAACCAATTTTTTTAGAGTTTTTTCCTTTATGAATGTCTTAAAAGAAAACAGAAGTCTAAATGGACAAAGAACAAATAACATAAATAATAAAAATATGATACGAGATGCTAAAATAAAAGAATAAAGTAAATGGAAAAGGAAATAAAGAACATATGATAAATGATATTAATATAAAGTTAATATAATAAAATGTTAGTAAATTATATTAGTGATAAAAATGAAAGATGGTTTCGTCATTTTTTGGAGAACATTCAACTATTCACCCACAAGCATGAAAACATGAACCTATACATCACCATGAGAAAGACTCCAACTTGAATAAAGTCAACAAGTATGCAAATAACTCTCATAGGTTAAAAGGAGACAATACTTTTCACACAATACCATTAGTAGTAGGATACTTACAATCTCATTTATGAAAATGACTTAATTTTGGGACAAATTTAGCGCTATGTTAAGAAATTGTCATTGGACTTATGTAGAAGTCACAACTATCTGAGGCCGGTTAATAATAATGTTCGTATTAATACATGCTAGAGAAATGATATGTACATCATTCTCCTAAAGCTATGCCATACAAAATGAAAAGAGGATTGATCAAGCACAAAAGCTAAGAGAGTGGTCCATTACATCAATTTATACTTCATGATACTTAAGACAAACTTATGCATCAATCCAAAGTACCTTAAATGATCCATGATCAATTAATAGGTAGACTTGAAATGGTGAAAGTTCATTAAGCACCAATCCACACATCATGATTAAGATGGACACAAACCATCCAATTGATCAAAAGAAAGAGAAAGAGAAGCGGATGAAGAAGAAGAGCGTCAGAGAAATCACACCCAAATTGGATCAAAGCATTGATCATGTCATCATCAAAACTCAATCACCCATTTTGGTGTATTAGGATTTTTACCCCATCTACATCAAAGATCCATTGAGTTTGATGAAACCTATGATCAAATCAACCACAATCCAAGACCAACAGAAGTCCACAAGGGCCAAAAAAATATAAAATGGAAAAGGATAAAATAAAATGCATTAAATTTTTTTTAAAAGGGAAATAAAAGAGAAAATCCATAAAGTCCTTCAAAAAAACAAATAAAATAAAATAAAATAAAAAGCATTAAATTTTTTTTTCAGAATTTTAAAATGCATAAAAGTATTTTTAAACCAATTAAAACAAAGGAGAAAGGAGAAAATTCAAGAAAAATAGAAAATCAAGAAAATGAAATACGGAAAAATAAAAATCAGACGAAGAAAAATAAAAGAGAATTTTAGAAATTATTTTAGGATTTTTTGGATGTAAAATGATTTTTTTATGAATTTTTAAAGAAAAAGAAATTTAAAATAAAAAAGAGAAAAAGAAATAAAATTAAAAAAAACATGGAGCGTTGGATCAATCCTCATTAGTTGACGTGGAAGATCCAATAATCACAAGGCTAGGGCGCACAATGGAATTTAACAAAAATGAAACACGGGATCTAAATCAAATTGGAAAAATCAAGTCATTTCAAATGTCGAACGTGTCTCCAAATTCAGATGACCTGAGATGAACTCCAGTTATCTTCCTCGGTGGTCCCTCACCAGAGTTTCATCGTTTGGTAAATTCAGGACACGAGACCACCACCAATGTGATCGCCTCCTCATCATGAATTCAACCTCATGCTCAAAATTCATTTATCTATACTGAGCATGGGGAGCTTCAAAGAAGTTTCAGAAGCAAACAAGCCACAAAAAATAAAGTTAAATGATGAACACAATCAACCAACACCAGATAATTTAGGGGAAAACATCAGTGAGTGAAGGACTACATTGTTGTAACTTGTTTGAGTTTGAATGATGCTCAAAACTACCTTGTCCAAAGGTGACCAGAAGTTGATGAATCTCGATCTGGTTACGATGCTTTAGAAGGTCCTAAAGCTTGGGAATTGTGGCAAAAGCTTCGGAGAAGGCCGAAGATGCTAATGGAATCAAGAAATTGGATTAAAACAAGTTGGAATTGAAAACACAACAGTTGAATATTTCTGGAAAATTTCAGATTGAAGCAGGGATTTCTTGGCTCTCAAAATCTTGGAAATGAATGCAGTAGCTCCGTCTATTTATAGGGAATGCATTTGGATCCAAATACGTGTGGAATCTAGCTTAACTCGTGCAAAACAAATTTGACATAGAGTGAGGAAAATGTTACTTCCAATCCATCAAAACTCAGCCAAATGATGCGTTTCAAGGGTCAATTAACTTTTGGAGACTTGGTTAAACATGTTTAGGTCCAAAACGCATGGTAATTTGGCTTGTAATTGAGAATTAGTGAAGTTCAAATTCGGACCATGGTGATTTCTTCAGTTTCAAGTTACCATGTTCAACTTAATGGGAAATCTTGCTCAGGAGGCTTTTGGATCCCATTATTTTTGCAGTGTGTTGACATCATATCAAAGATTATAATGTTTAAAGAAAAGTTGCATTTGGATGCTTGAGCTTAAATTTGTGTCATGTTGAAGTTGGCACGAAAAACTAGTCATGTAACTTAGAAGATTCTAAGTCTCAAATGGCTGAAAAATGACCTATAATGTCTCAATGCATTCCATGGCCTTCCAAGGATAATTGAAATTTGATCCTTGAATAAAACCTGTAGAGGGAATCACAAATGATATTGTGCAAAATCAATCAGTCTGAAATGTTGAAAATTGAAGAAGTTGTAATCCTTGAATGTTGAGAAAAAGTCACTTGAAAATAGGTCAAATTTCACTAAGTTTGCAAATGACATATAATGTCTTCAAACTTTTGATGATCATCCAAGCATAATTGGCTCTTTTCTTGTAAAGAGAAGTTGTAAAGCATAATGATAATAGTCATGTGCAAAATGAAGCATTAAAAAATGTTGAGAATTGAAGGAGTTATGATCCTTGGAACTTTGACTTCAAAAGTTGACTTTTTGGTCAAACCTCTTGGAATAAACTTGTGCACTTGAACTTTCCTTGACTTCCAAGGTACATGAATAATCACATGAACTCAAAATAAGATGTCCTTGAATGTATCTTGATTTAATTTATCAACATTTGAGGTAACTTGTTGAAGAAGGCATGAAAATAAAGACATGAATCTTTAACTTTTCTTGAGAAACAAGTAACAAAACCTTGAGATGCTCTTGATCAAAATGAGATTGAAAGATGCTTGAGGACCTTAGATATAATTCTTTGAGAGATAGCCCATTGAGAATCAATGGTTGATCACACTTTGGTTTGAGGAACAAAAACCTAGCTGAGGAGCCATGCTTGATACTCTTGATGAGAAGCCCTACCTTGCAAAATAAAATTAAAGAGCAAGACATATTTTTGCTATTTTTATTAGTGGTTAGATAAGAAATGAACATATAAACACAAGGATAAAACAACAACAAAGAGGTGCTTGATGATCCCTTCAAAAGGCAAACCCAAAAGATGGGAGGGAGAGGACAAAGATGTGACCTTGTTTGTATGCAAGAATGAAAATGGTATGTGGGATATTAGGGGTAAAAATTAGGGTATGACTGATGCCCCTATTTAAGTTTCTTTGATTCGGAGATATGAAGATTGAAAAGTTCGTCTCGACGAGATTAAAGGGACTTAAATATAGAACATCCAATTTTTGGTCCTAAGATACTGCAAAATGATTATGATATGATATGAACGCATACAAGGATATATGTGGGGAATATAGCGCCACGAGAGACAATGAACTGTTGGAGAAATGAGAGGACTAAAACACCATAGGGGAATAACAAATTCTAAGGGGGACCCGACTGGGGACAAACAAAGTTCCACAGGGGAAATGACTCGACTTGGGAATAACTATTGTATTGGAGAGAAACCAATGCACAATTAGAAAACAAACAACCCAGAGACCATACAGGGAAAGACTTACCAAAGCCAGACTCCGTCGGGGGAAAAAATCAATCAAGGGGAATGCCCAAACTCCATTAGGGGAAAACATTACCTAACTATCAGCTAAGTGATAGCTTAACAAAGGTAATAAGCTTAAAAGGGAAACATTACCAACTATCAGCCAAGTGATAGCTTAACAAAGGTAACCAACCAAATGTAAGAGAAAATATTACCTACTATCAGCCAAGTGTTAGCTTGACAAAGGTAATAAGTCGAAAAGGAAAAAATACCAACTACCATCCAAGTGATAGCTTAACAAAGGGAACCAACCAAAGGTAAGAGAAATATTACCTACTATCAGCCAAGTGATAGTTTAACAAAGGTAATAAGTTCAAAAGGAAAGATTACCATCTACCAGCCAAGTGATAGCTTAACAAAGGTTATCAACCAAAGGTAAGAGAAAATATTACCTACTATCATACAAGTGATAACTTAACAAAAGTAATAATTTCAAAAGGAAATATTACCAACTACCAGCCAAGTGATATCTTAACAAAGCTAACCAACCAAAGGTGAGAGAAATATTACCTACTATCAACCAAGTGATAACTTAATAAAGGTAATAATTTCAAAAGGAAAGATTATCAACTACCAGCTTAGTGATAACTTAACGAAGGTAACCAACCAAAGGTAAGAGAAATATTAACTACTATTAGCCAAGTGATAGCTTAACAAAGGTAATAAGTTCAAAAGGAAAGATTACCAACTACCAGCAAAGTGATAGCTTAACAAAAGTAAGAGAAATATTACCTACTATCATCCAAGTGATAGATTAACAAAGGTAATAAGCCACATGGACCAAAGTTCAACCCAAAAATTAACTGGAGAGAAACGGTCAAAGAAGACTCAACCTGATGAGGAAATAAACTCAACTGGGGATTAATGTCATCCAGATAATGAACTGGAAAGGAAAATTGGAATAAAACCTTACACAAGGATCAAACTATATGGGGAATTAGAAAGGATAAGTACTTTTTGATTAAGGTCGAAACTCTATTGGAGAGAGGATGCACACACTTTTAGGGAGGAAATCCACCAGAGAGCAGGGAATACACTGAGAAATGCAAGATGCACAAATAAACACCACGATGATATGCATATGTGTATGAATATTTTGACAAAACATACACAAAAAGGTTAGATTGATAACATAGTACAACTGGATACTCGGCTAATCTCAACAAGGTGGAGATCCTACTGGAAATATTGTTAAGGATTCAGTTGAAGAAAACCCTGCAATGAAGGATCATAAACCATCCAATGAGATAAATCCTGACACTGGCTTAAATCCTTTTGGAGAAAAAGATATTGCTTGGAGACCCAAAGTTAAATCTTCTAAAAGCATGAACTCCATTCTGAGGGAGGGAAATGCTTTCCGGGGTTAAGAAACATCCGAACAAACTTTATTACGAAGACCTGTTGGCGTCTTCACTAGGGATATACCATTCCTGCAGTTAAGAGTCATTACACCGCCAGATAAGGCTCTCTTAACAAAATATATGTCTTTATAATTAGGAGTCCACTTGCCCATAGAATCGGTGTTGAAAGACAAGATCTTTTTGAGCACAAGGTCGCCTTCTCTAAATACGTGAGGTCGAACCTTCTTGTCAAATGCTTTCTTCATGATGTTTTTATATAATTGGACACGACACAAAGATGCCATCCTATTCTCTTCAATCAAATTCAACTGATCATATCTTCTTTGACACCGTTCAACCTCAAACAATTTGGCTTCCATCAAGACACACCTTGATGGGATCTCAACCTCTACTAGGAGCACTGCTTCCATTCCATAGACAATAGAGAAAAGGGTTTCCCCTGATGAAGTGCAGACAAATGTACGATACCCATGCAAAGAAAAAGGGAGCATCTCATTCCAATCCTTATATGTCACAACCATCTTCTGGATAATCTTCTTAATATTCTTATTTGCAGCTTCAACAACCCCATTCATCTTAGGTTTATAAGAAGAAGAGTTATGATGTTAAATCTTGAAGTCATCACAAAGATCTTTCATCATCTTAATATTCAAGTTTGACCCATTATTAGTGATGGTATTACTTGAAACACCATATAGGAAAATAATCCGATTCTTGATAAATCTGACCACAACTTGCTCTCTAGTACGTTACACCAACATTCCCTAAACCAAAAGGCACCACTCTATAGAAGAATTTTCCCCAGGGTTTAATAAATGTTGTCTTTTCCATGTCCTTGGGTTCCATCTTGATTTGATTATAACCGGAGAAACCATCCATAAAGAAGAAGACATTCAACTTAGCTGTATTATCTACCAACATGTCAATGTGTGGCAAAGGAAAATCATCTTTTGGGCTAGCTTTGTTCAAATCTCTATAACCAAGCATCCGAACATTGTCATCCTTTTTTGGGACATGTACAATGTTGGAAAATCATTGAGGATACTCGGAAGTAACAAGGAAACCAACATCAATCTACTTTTGAACCTCCTCTTTGATCTTGACAGCCATATCAGGATAAGTTCTTCTAAACTTGTGTTTAACTAGAGGACACTCTGGATTCAATGGTAATCTATGCTCCACGATATCAGTATCAAGACCTGGCATATCTTGATAAGACCAAGCAAACACATCCACATATTCTCTAAGAAGCTCTACCATCTTCTTCTTAACATTTGGACAAATCAATGCCCCAATCTTGACTTCTTTCTTGTTCTCTTCAGAACCCTAATCACTTCCGATTGCTCTTTATGAGGCTGAATAGTTTTCTCCTAATTATCAAGCAAACCGGAAATTTTATTAGGAATCTCTTCAACCTCCTTTTCTTCCATTTCAGACACATGGAATTCAATGTTGGGAGAGAGCATATGGTCATTGTTTTAAATGGATTTAACAATCAATCTGCACAATGATTTTATTTTGATTTTAGATATGAATAAATAAACCCACATTGTGATGCATATATAAAAAGTGATTATTATTATCTTGGTTTTTTATGTTACCATTTTTCAAAAAAAGCAAAAGGATTTCACATTGGCCACATAAACAAAATAAGATTTTATCAATGATCATAAAACTTGAAACAAATTCCACATAAAATTGCTTTCACATTGGCCATAACAAAAGGATTTTTTTTATAAAAAAAAAACATATTACTTTGACAAGTGAATAACAGAGGGAACATCAACATCAGTCTTATTCTGGCACATCAGTTTGTGCATCATAAAGTTTGATGCTTCTTACTCTTGATCATCTTCCATGATTGCAGCAACAGTTTGATCTTTGGAGTGGATGAAACCAGAACGTGGAGAGAAGATCCGATGGATAGCAATAAACCACCACATTACCGGAGCTAAGGCTCTGGTCATCTTCTCCGGTGGACCTCACCAGACTGGTCCACCACCAACCACCATTAAAATAAAAAGTGAGCATACCAATTTAAAGGAAAAATGCTCGGGAGCTCGACTCTAGCCTAGATTTCATCCAATTCAAAGTATATTGAAAGATACGGGGACTTGAAGTTTGAGGTGCATGATCTGAGTTGCTTCGTTTTGGCCTCAAAGCAACTCAATCTTGTTGCCTACATTGGTAGGTCTTCACACAACCAATAAACAAGAAAAATAGTTGAGAAATGAGGGAGAATCGAAGAGGAGAAAAATCAAAAAATTCACCTTCGGGTTGCTTCAATTGAGCATGATCTTGCTTCTAATCTGCTTTGGCTCGACTCTACTAGCTTGTAGGAAGTGACATGGATCAATGAAAGGTTTGGATTATTGGAGTTTCAATTCCAAAACAGAATGAGAATTGAAACTCCATTTCAAGTGAAATCTTCAAGTTTATCCTTTATTGGAGGTTAGGGAGGGAATGGTGCAAAGCTTGGGCAAGCAAGATTACTTTTCTGATCAACAAGGGCATGTATTTATAGCGTGAGAGTTGCTTTCCACACATTTTGAAAACTTGGCGAAATTTAGTAACTTGTGTGCATGGGTGCATGGGCATGCATTTAGGCACAAATTATTATTGTATTGAGTCCAAATTCGTGCATAAAACATGTTGAGATCGTATCATGAAGCCATGCAATGGTAATTGAAAATTGAATTCAAAGGTTGCCAAAATAAGCCATGCAAAGCAACCATGCGCAAGTCACTCAAAAATTATCCAAATGCCATGATCTTGGATGCTTTAGAAATGTGACATGAAGGGGAACAACTTTATTTTGAAGACTTTTCCATTTGGAACTTGGATAATGATGAATTTAGAAGTTGAGGAAAATTGCTTGTTAAATGATGATGGCCCAAAATGACTTATAATGTTTCCTCTTGGCATATTCCCTTTCATGTAGAATTTGAAATTTTTCAAAGAATGAAAGTTAGATAAGATATCTTGAAATTGAGCATGAAACTTGTATGACCTTCATATGATAAAAATTGAGCAAGTTATGGTTCTTAGAAGTTGACCTCCTAACTAGGGCACATACAAAATGACCTATAATCCTTCACCATAAAAATTGACTTTCCAAGCCAAATTAGCTCTTGATGTCAACATGAAAGTTGTTTGGATTTTAATAAAGAGTAGTTTTTCTATTGGAATAATTTTCATATGACAAAAATTGTAGGATATGGGATCTAAGGCACCCTAGTTATGACCAGTTAACTTTCTCTTGTGAACCTCTTTGAATCAACTTGCAAACGTGAAGTTTTCTTGATATTTGGGGCTCATGGAGAATCATATATGCATAAGATAATGTATAATTAAGTATCACTTAATTTGTTTGACCAATTGATTAGTAAACTTGATGAGGAAGTCATACAAGATACCCAGATGAATTAGAGCTTCCAAGGCAAACAAGCTTCAAACGCTTGATGAATTATTGATTAAAATGATAAATAAACAACATGGGGATCCATATATGATACTTAGAACCATTGTGAACCTTTCCTTGATTGATCTCTTTGGATTGAGGGTCTCAAACCCTAGATGTGAGCTTGATGAGGCACAAGTGGATACACACACTACCTACAAAACAAATAAAGCTACACTAGACACATTTTTTGGTATATTGGTTTGTAAACAAATAAAGAAAAAGCATGATACATCAAATGTGCTTGGTAATCTCTCCCAATGCAAACCCAATGAATAAGGGGTAAGGAGGATGCCAAGGTGTGATCCCAAAGCCAATGCAAATGATAAGATACCAGTTAAAGTGAACATATCAAGGATAAACTCAAAGGGAAAAATATTCGTCATCGGTTAAGATGAACATATCAATGATAGACTGTCGGGGAAAAGAAAATAGGAATTATAACTATAGGTTACTGGGTTGAATACCAAAGAGAGAGTATCAATCATCGAATAAGATGAACATATCAAGGATAAAATCAAAGGGAGAATAGGATTTATATCTACCATTTACTGGGCAAAATACCGCAAATAGGAATTACAGCTACCGATTACTGGGTAGAATACCAAAAAAAGAGAAAATTTGTCACCAGTTAGAGTGAACATATCAAGGATAAAATCTCTAGGGAAATAAGGAATTACAACTACCTTTTTAATGGGTAGAATACCAAATAGGAAGAATGTTCGTCATCAATTAAGATGAACATATCAAGGATAAACTTGCTGGGGAAAGTAGAAATAAATCCGCTGGGGACTACGTGGGTAAAGTACTCAACATCAAGAAGAATATTATCAGTTACTAGGTAATAAACTCTTTGGGACCAATATATCTATCTAGGTAAGAACTAGAAAGAAATGGTCAAACAAGACTCAACTCAATGAGGATATAACTCAAAGGGAATGGTTCCATCTAGATAATGAACCGGGGAGGAAACTGAAATAATAATCATCCACGAGGTAATAACTCAGTGGGGAAGGAGAGAAAAGTAAACTTTTTCTGCTCAAAGGGGCTGACACTCTACATTTGTAAGAGGACAGACACACCAAATCTGCATGGGGAAATAATATCACCAAAGCAGAGGATCAGAAGAAAGGTCAATGCGACAAAATGCCCAATGAAATATCTGATGATGTGTTTTATGCATGTATATGCATGAATATATACATGATTATGCTGACAAATGAGTGTAAGACCCCAATTTTGATCCTAAGATCCCTCATGCTTTCTCATCATGTGCATTGACATTGGGATCACAACTTGGCATCCTCCTTACCCCTTATTCATTGGGTTTGCATTGGGAGAGATCACCAAGCACTATTTGACTATATCATACTTTGTATCTTTATCATTTACTAACCATAATACCAAAAATATGTCTTTGTATTTGTCTAACTCTTTTGTAGGTAGTGCACTTGCTCACCTTTAATTTATCAAGCTCACATCAAGGGTTTAAGACCCTCATTACAAAGAGATCAATCAAGAATTGGTCTATTATGGCTCTAAGCATCATATATTAATCCCCATGAGCTTCAAATGTTAGTTTGATCAAAGTAATCATCATGAGTTTGGAGATGGTTTGCCTTGGAAACCCTAATTCATATGGGTTTCTTGTGTAACTTCTTCAACAAGCTCTTCAACAATTGATCAAATAATTCAAGGGATACTTAAAAATTCATCATATTAGTCATATATTATCTCCCATGAGTCCCAAAGGTCAAGAGAATTGCAAGTTAGCAAGTTGGTTGATGGTGGTTTACCAGAGGAATTCATCTTATCAAAACTATATAATTTTTGTCATATAAAAATGATTTCAAGAGAATTGTTACTCTAAATGACATTCCAAAAAACTTTCATGTTGAGGTCTAGAGCTAGTTTTTATTAGAAAGTAATTTTTTATGGTGAAAGAGTATAGGCCATTTTGTCTAAATACTAATTTGGAGGTCAACTTCCTGAGACCATAACTTGCTCAATTTTTATGAGATGAAATATTTCCAAGTTTCAAAATAAAATTCAAGATGTCTACTTAAACTTTAATGTTTGGAGGAAGAGCAAATTCAACATTTATGTGCATTTGATATAAGGATAC
The DNA here is from genome assembly GCF_024323335.1 of Lathyrus oleraceus. NCBI lineage: Eukaryota > Viridiplantae > Streptophyta > Magnoliopsida > Fabales > Fabaceae > Lathyrus > Lathyrus oleraceus. The sequence continues at coordinate 397,318,728 of NC_066581.1, read as the reverse complement.
ATTATAGGTCATTTTGGACCAATGCCATTGAACAAGTAATTTTCCTCAACGTCAAAAATGCACAACTACTTCATATTAAATCCAAATGAGGTAAAATTTGTGACCATTTTGAAGAATTTTGAGAGAGCTACAACTTTGATGAAGGAACATTTCTCATTTGAAGCTCAGACAAAAAGTTAGCCAAGGTGGAATAAGTGAACATATGGCTTGATACTTAGAATTTTTTTGACATGTTTGATTTTCCCAACTTCCACTTCAAAATTCATCATGATCCAAGCTTCAAATGAAAAAGTGTTCAACATGAAAGTTATTCCTCTTGATCTAACATTTCAAAAATTTCAATTTCATACATTTTGGACAAGATTTGAATGAGTTGTGCATGGCTTGAATATGAATGATCATTTGGCACAAATTGAACTTAAAAATTCCATACACCAATGCATAACATTCAAATGTGATCTCAGCAAGGCTTGTACTCAATTATGGACCAGAAGAAGTGATTACATGGGCCTGCTACACGCCCATGCATCCATGCAATGTACATTGCTATTTTTTGATTCCATTTCAAGTGTGCAAATATCAATTGGTTTTGCTATAAATAGAGCCCTCTATGCTCAGAAACAAGGACCCTGCACGCCAGCTTTGAATTCATACCTTTAAACCCTCTCTTTTCAAAGGATAACCTTGATAATTTCCATTGGAAATTGAGGTTGAATCTCACTGTTTTGAGATTCAAAAGTCCAAAAGTCCTAAGCTTTTCATCCATTCAATTCTACTCCTTCAAGTGTGTTGATTCCTTAGGATTGGCAGTAATTTTAGAAAACAAATAATGTAATCATCTCTGTTGTTTTAATATGTTGGGTTGAAGAAATTCAACATCTGGACCAACATGTCATGTACGATGTCACGACATCAAGTCTGTGACATCGCACATGTGTAGGAAACTGAATTAATTAATTCAGTATATGTCATGGGATCAGCAAGGATATCTGGTGAATATCCTAACTCCCATGTGGAGGTCTTGAAGACTAAATCAGAATATATATAGGCTCTAAACATGGAGATATATATGGAGAGAGTTTAGGAACTTGAAGACCTTGTTTGTAGCAGAATTTTTCTGCTGAAGTTGCAACAGCAAAGAACAAGTCTGCTGTAATTTTCTGAAGGCCCAAATCCAGTTGGGTGATTAGGTTATAAATAGCTGATTGTAATCTAGTTTTTGTAAGCCTCCTAGAATGAAGTTTTAGGGGTGTGTGTAAGGTAAACCTCCCAATCTGTGGGAAGGGTACCATGTGTTTCTCAGTGGTAAACCTGAGAGTGTTTGTTACTCAAAGCCTGTAGGCCAGAGTAATTATGTTCTTGAATGAAGCTGTGAAGCAAGTTCAAGGTGTTTGCACATTACATTGTATTTGTAGTGATAGGAATGGAAACTGGAGGTTTCTATCTAGGAGTTCCTAGGTATAGATTGCATTGGATATGGATTAAGTGATGAGTTGTAAACGGGGGAGTTTAACTCAGAATTGATACTACTAATAGTGGATCTTCTTCCTGGCTTGGTAGCCCCCAGATGTAGGTCATGTTGGACTGAACTGGGTTAACAATTTCCTGTGTTTGTTTTCCTTCTGTATGATATAATCATGGCTGCCAAACTGAGCATGTAATTCAGTCTGTTCAGCAAGATAATAGCAGACCTGATACATAGCCTTCTGTTGGAATGTCAAGCAGAATGTTTTGACATTCATCAACAACAACACATACTGTATAATAAGCTGATGATCTCAGTTCAGTATGTAGTGAAGTCTGGATTTCAAAATCATCACAGACCTGGCCAAAAGATCATTGTGAACATGTCAAACTGGGTGTCTTGACAGTTCTTCCAGAAAGCTAATACTGATGTAGAGACTAGTTGGTCTTTTACAGTACAACTAATTTAGCTCAGTCTGTTTTCAGGAACCAAACAGACTTAGCATATGGTTCTGGACTTGGATGTCAAACGGAATGTTGTGACTTTCACTCCTCACTGCATATGCTAAATTGTTGGATGGTTAGTTTTCTGTTTCAGGATTTTTCTCAGGCTATTCTTCAGGAATCCACCAGCTGATCTAAAATCTAGGAAACTAACAACTAAGCTACAATTAATGAACCTGGCAAATAATCTATTTGCTAGCTCCTTAATAAGTGAAGATTAGTTTAACTTGTTACAACCTTTAATTTAGGAAATACAAGTACATGACCAACAAACTGGAACAATGTAACAGATGATGTTCAAAACAGGATTGAGACATCGTGCTGATATCTGTGTAGGAAAACAACAGAAGGGAAGGTTATGGTGCACATAACTAAGGGTTCCTCTTTTCTAGGATGACATAGAAGGAGAGGTCGTGACACTGTGAAAAGGTGCACATTAGTACAGAGTGTAATAATTGTCTTGCTGTAATAGGTACAATGTTAGATCAGATGTCGTGACTTGAAGTAGAACATCTGAATACTGACTACGCCAGAATTTCAATTGGTATCAGAGCAGGCATCCTGTTCTGTCTCTGGATGAGATCCATGGGTGATACTTTCTGGTAGCTGGCAAGGAGTTATGTTAGTACTGATGCTGGAACCTGTGTAAGGTTCTGTAATTCCCTGAATGGTCCCTTGAAGTAGGTGGATGGACTGTTCATGACAGGAATGGTGTGTACCTGTCTCTGGAGGTTGACAATTGGCCTGTGTGTGGGACAGTTGTGCCAGTACTAAATCACATTCAAACCTGGTATGGTCTTGGAGGCCAATCTGGTGAAGTGTGTGTTCATAGGTTGAGTTGTATTATGATTTCCGCTGCATAATTCATGGCAAAACTCAAACTCTGATGTAGTTTCCCCTCATGTGGATGAAAGGCTGCTGTGTTCAAGATCTCATCATAATCTACTGAAGATGTCAAAGATACTTGAGTCTCCTCAAGTCCACTCATCATGACGTTCTCACTTCAGGATGGTAAGAGTCACTTAATCACTGATTCTCTTACTCTCTTGAGTAGTGTATATGAAGACCTTGAAGACCTTCAAGGAAGGGTTGTTCCAAGGAGGTGGAACCAATGTTCTATGTGATGTTAGAACATGTTGTTCAACAAGTATGCAGCTACTGGTTGAAGAGCAGATGTTTTTAGGGTCCAAACAATGGGATAATTCTGTTTGGAACCTACTCCTGACCTGGAAGAGGAGACATCTGTATGTGCTAAGTTGACAAGAGCAGGGTCAACTGGGTGTGTGCTCAAGAAGGTCATCCCTAGAAGTTGAGCTGGTTGAGATGTGACATTGTGCAATCTCCTGCTGTTAGGCATCTCCCTGCAGTTTGATCAGGGTTGGATAGTTGTTCCCTGAAGTACTATGGTGTGTTGGAAGACAAGTCTCCTGGATGTTGGCAGTCAATAATGGGGTAACCTGACTGTGATATCATTTAAGGGGGTTATAACCATGAATCTTGGTATTCAAACACCACGTTCAGAAGTGGCAGTTCTTACTAGGAGTGAGAATATGAAGATTCAGTGGTTGGTTGAGGTAATATGCTCTGGCAATGCATATCTACTATTGACTGGTGTTGTTTGTCTCATTAGTACTTATGGTCAGCTGAAGTCTGATTGGTGTGAGTGGAGGAGTTAGTTGCCACTGGAAGGGATAGTGTATGTCATGTTGAGACATATGTGTACAATGCATGGATATTGGTGTGGAGTATCCATGATTGTTAATTTAAGGGGGAGATTTGGTTAACCTCCTCAAGTCTGGTCAGCCTAGGGTCTGGTTGGCTGTTGACCTGTGTCACATGGGTTCTGGTGGTTGTGTGACACATTTGCAAGGAAGAATTCATCTCTCTCATTCCTAAGGGTGAATTTAATCTGGGAAGACTTTCAAAATTGTCTAGGTGCTTGCAAGCAGAAGATGTTGACACTAGAAGAGTTTCCTCAAAGCACTCTTATGGTGGAAGTATCTGAAAGGATAATTGGGAAAGGATTTAAGATCAATGGCTACTTGTGTCAAGTACAAGTATTTAATTGATTATCCTTGGAGCTCAAGATAACTGATGTTCTTAAGGATGTTGGAACATCTCTTCTTCAAGACCCTGTGCAGAATCACAGGAAGGATAGAACATTGGGGTATGATCTATCTCTTTGGTGGCAGCAAAAGCATATGATCTCTGAAAAGGTTTCCTGGCAAGAAACATGTTCAGCCTTGGTATGTACAAGAAGAAGAAGACATCATAGTCTTGATGGTGGTTACTTGGATCAGGTTATTTCTGATCTAGGTAAGGAAGTGCAGTAGCTTATGCACACTGTGGAGTCAAGAACAAGTGGCAGCAGTCTTGACATCATGGAAACAGCCTTGCCTCAGGATGTGGAATCCCTGGTAGAGCTGAAGGGTTAGTTTCTAACTGGTCCTTCTGAAGACTCATACATCAGAGTGTCTGATGTCTTTGGAGAAGAAGCAGGAATTCATCAAGGTGTGAGCTTGAATGACTTAACTGCAAACCTGCAGGATGGAGGTTGTTTACTCAAACTTGGTTCCACAATCAAGTCTATGAGAACATTGAACTCTAGTTCTGTGAAGGGAGGAAGCTCGTTCAAGTGGCAGAAGAAGGAGCTGAATTCAACAGCTAGATGTCAAAACACAATGTTGTGACATTTGGCTCAACATCAGACTCTTAGTTGGTGAAGTGGCACATCAACTTGAGATAGAAGGGTCTACAGGGTTGTAGATTGGATACTTCAAAAAGGTCGTCCTCGTAGCAGTACTTTGGAGTGGCTGGATGGTACATGTTCATGTCTTAGAAAAACTGAGTTTGTTCAACATGTAGCTTGGAGTTCAAGTCTCACTTGGAAGGTCAGAATATCATTGGTAGAAGTCTGATAAACTTGGGGAGGTCAAAAAGCAGCATTTGATCTTTTCATATGAGAATTCATGAAGGAGGTAATCAACCAGTGGCAGTTGGTCTATCTCAGAAGTGAGTTCGAAGAATCAAGATAATCAACATAAGGCAGCTGGTTATTCTTGAGGAAAGTCTGAGACAAATTACTTTTGAGCAGAAAAGTAGCAAGTTGAAGACTAAAGGAGGTGCTTTCTATTCATCCCTTGGAGCTTGTGGTAGGAGTTCTGAGTCATCTATGGAAGGTTATCTCATGTAATGGGATGAAAAGGTATATGTCCCAAATTATGTCTGGGTTCTTCTTGATCAAGCTGGTGACTCAGTGATATCTGAAGACTATCAGATGGTGTTCCCTGTTATGTGTGATGGATGTCCTAACGAATGTTAGAACATTTTGTGAAGTGGCCGTCTGTTCTGGTTAGAAGAGAGATTGACACTGGGTGTGGATGTGTTCAACCAAGAGGGTTGATCAGAGGGTGCGCTCTTGAAGACATGAAGATGAGTCTTATGTTTTCCATTCATCAAGTGGGTTGAGTTCTTTTTGAATCAGGAAGAAGGTGAAGGTCCAACCAAGTTGGATATGTGTGACCTCCAAGAGAGTAGGTGGTCCATGACAGGGGGAGTTGTGCCTTTGTGCTGCAAGCAATCACCAAGCTTGTGGTCTATGTGTTCTCAGATGACTAGGTAGTTATCAGGATGCAGTGATGTATGTCAAGGCTGAGTGAGCAGAAGAATGTCTGACCGGATGTCATGACATTGCCCTGGACATTGCTGTTAATTCCTTCTGAATCTTAAAGTCATCAGGAATTATGAGGGTGATGTGGCTAAGTCTGATAAACCAGAATAAGCCAGATGGCTACAGCTGTGTGGTACAGGGGGAGTAACCATCAACTGAAGTGTGAAAAGTTGGCTGTAGCAGTGCTAGGTGTCAAGTCTCCACTGGAGGTATGACAGAGGTCTTGTTGAATACTGGCTGAATGCAGGAATGTTAAGACATCACGTGCAACGTGTCTGACTGCATATATGGAATGGTCTCCATACACTGGAACGACTGTTTTGGAAAAGAAACAGTCAAGAGCTATAAAAGGTATTCAAAGATAGTCTGAGATTTTGTTGGTGATTCTCTGACTGTTTCTCAGCAAAAATAAATGCATCTTGACCAAGCATTTATTTCTACCGGAAACTCCTAGGCACGGGCTGGACTATTTAAAGGATGCAATAGTCCTATTCCTCTCACAAGAAAAACACTCCATTCTCAGAATCATGGGGTATATTAAGGTTTGGGCAAGCTGCGCCTGGATCTGGTTTTGTGAAGGATGCCTTTACAAATGTTTAGCTAAAAAGGGGGAGAGAAATATAGTCCTGGGGTTGAGAATGTACCAGAAGAAAGCCAACTGTGGAGGTGGCAGCAAACAGAAGATGGCATCAGGCACAAAATCCACCAACTGGGGTTTCCACTTGTGTCTTGTGATCTGAGTTAAGAAGACAGTTGTGCCTTGTGATCTGAGTTACATTGTCTATGTACTCAGCATTACATACTCTTCAGGAAGCTCTCCGGTTGAGGGGAAGGGTTCTGGAACAACTGAGTCTTGTCCCTCTTCTTCCCCATGTACACCAACTTTGGTGTTTGTGGTGGTGGAGCCAATGACGGAGATGAAGAGCATTCCCAAATTGGGATGTGTTGTCCAGTGTATTGTTTATTTGTTTTAGCTAAAATTTGCTAAAAGGGGAGATTGTTGATTCCTTAGGATTGGCAGTAATTTTAGAAAACAAATAATGTAATCATCTCTGTTGTTTTAATATGTTGGGTTGAAGAAATTCAACATCTGGACCAACATGTCATGTACGATGTCACGACATCAAGTCTGTGACATCGCACATGTGTAGGAAACTGAATTAATTAATTCAGTATATGTCATGGGATCAGCAAGGATATCTGGTGAATATCCTAACTCCCATGTGGAGGTCTTGAAGACTAAATCAGAATATATATAGGCTCTAAACATGGAGATATATATGGAGAGAGTTTAGGAACTTGAAGACCTTGTTTGTAGCAGAATTTTTCTGCTGAAGTTGCAACAGCAAAGAACAAGTCTGCTGCAATTTTCTGAAGGCCCAAATCCAGTTGGGTGATTAGGTTATAAATAGATGATTGTAATCTAGTTTTTGTAAGCCTCCTAGAATGAAGTTTTAGGGGTGTGTGTAAGGTAAACCTCCCAATCTGTGGGAAGGGTACCATGTGTTTCTCAGTGGTAAACCTGAGAGTGTTTGTTACTCAAAGCCTGTAGGCCAGAGTAATTATGTTCTTGAATGAAGCTGTGAAGCAAGTTCAAGGTGTTTGCACATTACATTGTATTTGTAGTGATAGGAATGGAAACTGGAGGTTTCTATCTAGGAGTTCCTAGGTATAGATTGCATTGGATATGGATTAAGTGATGAGTTGTAAACGGGGGAGTTTAACTCAGAATTGATACTACTAATAGTGGATCTTCTTCCTGGCTTGGTAGCCCCCAGATGTAGGTCATGTTGGACTGAACTGGGTTAACAATTTCCTGTGTTTGTTTTCCTTCTGTATGATATAATCATGGCTGCCAAACTGAGCATGTAATTCAGTCTGTTCAGCAAGATAATAGCAGACCTGATACATAGCCTTCTGTTGGAATGTCAAGCAGAATGTTTTGACATTCATCAACAACAACACATACTGTATAATAAGCTGATGATCTCAGTTCAGTATGTAGTGAAGTCTGGATTTCAAAATCATCACAGACCTGGCCAAAAGATCATTGTGAACATGTCAAACTGGGTGTCTTGACAGTTCTTCCAGAAAGCTAATACTGATGTAGAGACTGGTTGGTCTTTTACAGTACAGCTAATTTAGCTCAGTCTGTTTTCAGGAACCAAACAGACTTAGCATATGGTTCTGGACTTGGATGTCAAACGGAATGTTGTGACTTTCACTCCTCACTGCATATGCTAAATTGTTGGATGGTTAGTTTTCTATTTCAGGATTTTTCTGAGGCTATTCTTCAGGAATCCACCAGCTGATCTAAAATCTAGGAAACTAACAACTAAGCTACAATTAATGAACCTGGCAAATAATCTATTTGCTAGCTCCTTAATAAGTGAAGATTAGTTTAACTTGTTACAACCTTTAATTTAGGAAATACAAGTACATGACCAACAAACTGGAACAATGTAACAGATGATGTTCAAAACATGATTGAGACATCGTGCTGATATCTGTGTAGGAAAACAACAGAAGGGAAGGTTATGGTGCACATAACTAAGGGTTCCTCTTTTCTAGGATGACATAGAAGGAGAGGTCGTGACACTGTGAAAAGGTGCACATTAGTACAGAGTGTAATAATTGTCTTGCTGTAATAGGTAAAATGTTAGATCAGATGTCGTGACTTGAAGTAGAACATCTGAATACTGACTACGCCAGAATTTCAAAGTGTTCTGAACAAGATAAAGAGCAAGCAAGAGCAAGATCAATCAAACACAAACCTGCATTGAAGGTATTTTCCAGAATTTTTCATCTCTTCGATTCTCACTCAATTCTCCATAATTCTCTTGGATATTTGGTTGTCTGAAGTCCTACCAATGTAGGCAACAAGATTGAGTTGCTTTGAGGTCAAATCTAAACAACTCAGGTCGTGCACCTCAAATTTCAACTCCATGTATCTCTCAACATACTTGAAGTTAGGATAAATTGAGGCCAGATTCGAGCTCATAGGCATTTTTACTTTAAATTCATGTCCTTATTTTTAATTTTGGTGATGGTGGTGGATGAACCAGTCCGGTGAAGCTCACCGGAGAATGAGACCGGAGCTTTGGCTCCGGTGGTGAGTTGGCATTCATCAAAGCCACTTGATCTATTTGAAATGATCTAATCTCGCGCGTTGAAACTGATTACCACTTGTGTTACACTTTGACTCGTGACTATGAAGAAATATGCGCTAGCAACCACTTGATCTTCCACCTCAATTAATGGGGGAGATCAAGTGGTCCACGTTTTTTCTCATTTTCTGATTTTCATTTTATTTGGTTTATTTTCATTAATTCATATTAATTTTAATATTGATCCAAAAAATATGAGAGTGTCACCAAATTTTTTTAAATAAATTCCTCTTTCATTTTCTGAATTAAAATTATTTTTTGGATCATTATTAATATTTTTCATGATTTAATTGATTTTGTGAATGTTTTTAATTGTTTAAAAATACTTTTAAGTTTCCAAAAATTATGAATTTTTTTCTCTAAGGTCCTTTGACCTTGTTTGACCTATGATAAATCTCATGGCCATTTATTTGGTGTTTTGATGAGGTTTTAGGATTTTGACAAACCATAATTTAATTTAATGCATTATTTAATTAATTTTAATTGTTTAATTGCAAAATAAATTGTGTTGAGCTTCTAATCTTGACATGCTGAATTTGACTTGTGTTGTTGGGCCTTGGTCAAGGTCGATTTGACTTTGTTGAGTTAAAATCATTGAATTTAGGGGATGGATGAAATGTACATTTCATCTTTCAAAATGAATGAATGATTTTAATTTGATAAAATTCCTTCTTTGACCAATTTGTGTTGATTCTATTCCCCCTCCCTCTTCATCTCAATCCCCTTCTCTATTCATTCATGTCATGGACTTATGATATCTTTATATCCTAAGGCTAGTTGATTGTAAAATTAACATAAGTGTGGATGAGATTAGGTCTACCTCTTTTGCATATTCTTTTTGTGTGTGGTATGTTTTAGGAGCATAGTCCATTATACTATGTCTCTAACATGCATTAACACCAAAATTTCTATTGTCCGACCTCAAATAGTTGTGATTTCTACATAAGTCCAATTACGATTGCTTAACATAGCGCTAAATTTGTGACACAAAAGGCATAATATTCTAGTAAGTGAGATTGTAAGTCTCCCCTCTTTCATGGTATTGTGTGGAAACTTAGCCTTTTTTCCTTCCTTTAGAAGATATCATGGTTAAAGGATTCATGCTTGCGAATAATGGATTGAGTGTTCTCCAAAGAATGACTTAAACAAAACAAAAGCAAAAACAATACTAACTTCTAATCAATTAACAACTAACATTTAATTTCAAGTCATTTATTTTTTATGCACTTTAATTTTGAGCTCTTATTCATTTTCCATTATTCATACCATTTAATTTGTTTACTTTAATGTCATTTTCACTTTGCTCATTTGAGCCAGATCTTGTGATGATGTTTGTGCTTTGTATATACTTGTTTGTGTTCTTTTGACCTTAATGTTTATAATAACAATAAAAACCCTAAAAGACATTTTGTATGGACTGTTGGTTTGCTCTGAGACATTGGACTTAGAATTAGGCAACACTCCCTATGCAAAAGGACTTGGCCAATGCCAACTTTCATGAAACCAAGTGCTTGTGAAGTGAACTTTCATCTGATGCAAGTATTGTGATCCTATTTGAGTTCATCTGCTACATGATCTTTTGGAGCCTTTACTTTGAACTTGTGTTTAATGCTTATCTTTGAAGTCATATGATACATGGAAGATTATGAAGAAGATCATGAAGTTGCTAAGATTGGATGCGCCTATCTTTATTCGATGTCTTGCTCTTCATCTTACTATTTGTTTATTGGTATTTCTTGATTCTAAAGTCCAAGGGAAATTTGGGTTTCTACATGACATTCTTGTCTATTGGATTGCAGCCCATTGGTCAGATCTTTTCAACTCTTAACTTTTAAACTTGTGCTTAGGATTGGTTTCTTCATCTCCTCCCCATTTCTTTAATTTCAAATCTCTCCCCCTTTTTAAAATCTTCTTTTCTAGTGTTTGTTTTCTAAACTTAGACCATTCGTAAAATTAGAAACTTTGGCCTTAATGCATTGCATTTTTTAAACTCTTTTCTTAATTAAAATTGTAAATGAACTTAATCATATTTGACTTAAAATTTCAAATGCCAAAAAGAACTAACACTCATTCAAACCATTTTTAGGCCTCTTGTGCCTTTGATGAACTTAAATTTTTGTTAAAAGCAATGCACTCACTTTGAAATTGTTACCACGAATTACGAGGTTTTGATCCCTCATTTTATGTTGGTACGTAGGCACAAGTCCGAAGGTCTTGTCAAACACAAAAATATAATTAATGAATTCTTTTCTCATACCTCCACACTATTTATGGCAAACATCTTTTGTACAAAAGTACATATGCACACAAAAAAAGGCTCCCTAGGAGTACCTATGACATTTTGGGTGCCTACCACCTTCCCTCTGTGTAACCAACCCCCTTACTTGTAATCTCTGGCATTTTATTAGTTTTGATTTAAAAACTTCTTATCTTTTGGGTTTTGTTCGTGTTTTTCCCTTTTTCCTTGGAAACAATAAAAGCACGGTGGCGACTCTAGTTTTATTGACGTATAGCTTATCCATAGCTTGATGGCCATGAATTTACCGCTACAGAAATTAAGTGGCGACTCTACTGGGGAGTAGTCTCCAGTGGGTTTCGCCTACTTTTTTATGTGTATATATTTGTATATTTGATGCATGTGTATCTGTTTATGTGATATAATTTGCTTGTTGTGCTTGGTAATCTCTGAGTGGTGAAATAAGTTCTAACCCGAACTTGAGTGCAATTAAGATAGGAGGATGGTATAGTCATGTTCGACTTGTGTGGAGTAGTCCTTAACAAGTTGGCTTGAGACCCATCTACTCAGTGGACACCCTTTTAGAGTTATGAATGTCACACAAGTTATTTGTGGTTAGGAATCACTATCTCTTATTTGGGGTCCGAGAAGCTGAGGACCGTAGAACAATTAACCCCTCTTGGCCTATTTAGGACATAGTGCGGAGACTGTTCAAGTGTAGACTTGGAGACAGTTGTTACACGATACTACACTCAGACGAGTTTCTCTTGAGAATATTATGGGTTGATGAGTCAGACATCCTAACCTGTAATATTTGATAGATGGAATTAAGACTCTGGGAACTTTTTAGAACATGATCTACAGGTTTTTATCCTTAGTTCACTCCTTTGGGATGGTTCTTACCTAGACTCCATACTCGTGACTCACAATGGATGATTGATCTTGACAATGACTTGATTCATCCTTTGACCTTTATTTGTTTGCCTTGTGTGTGATCCCTCATTTGTGATTTTTGCATTCATGCATTCATGCGCATCATAACATTCATCACACCAAAACTAATTTCAAGGAACTGAGATCTTGTTTGCAAATATTTTCAGACCATGGATTGTGGATGAAGGAACACTAAGAAGTACAGTTTCAGATGTCCGGATTTGAAAGAGTTAAGGAAGATGTCATCTTTTGTATTAGATCCCTTGGACTTCAAGCAACGTCATGGGAAGCTTTTTTCTGTCTTGTCTGCTGACGTGGTTGAAGAACTCTTGAGTGTGTTGGTTCAGTTTTATGATCCTCTCTACCGTTGCTTCACTTTTCTTGATTATCATCTTGTGCCTACGTTTGAGGAGTATGCCCATCTCTTGGGAATTCCTATTTCTAGCAAAGTGCCCTTTAGTGGATTGAAAGAGATTCCCATATCTCATCTTATAGCTGAAGCTCTTCATCTGAAGAAGTCTGAGATTGAGGCTCATTGGGTGAAGAAAGGAGGATTTTTTGGATTGACTTTTGAGTTCCTCATCAAGGAAGTTACTGCCTTTGCTCAAGCCGGTAATGTGAATTATTTTGAAGCTATCTTTGTGTTGCTTAGCTATGGTTTAGCTTTGTTCCCTAACATTGACGGTTTTGTTGATGTTAACGCCATTAGAATTTTCTTGATTGGGAACCATGTGCCTACTCTTTAGGAGATATGTACTTCTCTTTGCATCTAAGGAATTCTAAAGGTGGTGGGACGATTGTGTGATGTGTTCCTCTTCTGTACAAGTGGTTTATTTCGCACTTGCCTCAGACGCCTACTTTTATGGAGAACGAACAATGTCTAAGGTGGTCTCAGAGACTTATGTCTCTCACTAATGAAGATATAGTTTGGTATGATTCTTAATTTATTAGTTTGGAGATTATTGATAGTTGTCACGAGTTCTCTAATGTGCCTCTCATTGGTACATAAAGAGGAATTAACTACAACCCTGCTTTGGCTCGTCGTCAACTTTGGTTCCCCTTGAGAGACAAACCTAGTAACACTTTGTTAGAAGGTGTTTTCTATCAAGAGGGTAAAGATCCCCAACATTTGAAGCAGAAGATTGTGCATGCTTGGCATAATGTGCATAGGAAAGGAATATCCGAGCTTGGTCTAAGAAATTATGTAGCTTTGGAAGCTTACACTCTTTGGGTGAAGAAGAGAGCTTTGGAACTGAAGGTGCCTTATGCTTGTGAGAGACCTCTGTCTATGGTTGTGGTTGAGCCTTTAACTCTCCCTAACCAAGATGTAGAGGAGTTGGAAGACGTGTTCGCCAAGATGAAGCAAGAGAAGGATATGTGGGAAGAGCGTTTCCATGCTTTTAGTCGAAAGCATGAGAAGTTGCAGCTTGAGTCTAAGGACAAAGACACACTTAACGAGCTTCTTGAAGACCGAGTAATGAAGACAGAGAGAGCCAGAAGTTTCATCTTCCTCTAGTATGCCTCAACCTTCCGTTTCTTGGAAGAAGATTGTTCATCCGCTTGTCCTCGAGAAGGCTCAGATGAAGACTTCTTTTGAGTCCGAGATTCGATGTATCCGAAGGAAGTACGCGCCTGCGGCCTGATCTTCTGATATTGTTGTTAGGGATCCTTAGGATAACTAGTCTCCTTTTTTCTTGTATTTTGTATTTTGGTTTATGAAATTGTACTCAATGTAATCCTTCCAATTGTATAAATAAAAGAGATTCTATGGTCAATCAAATTGTGCAATTGTTATTATTTATATATTTACAAATGAAACAGTAAGTTCCTTGAACATAAAAACAATCAAGCATTGCATTTCATGCATCATTTGCATACAGGTTTCTCTTTCTCCAGATGTCTTATTGGTTCTTCTTCTATGTTGAAGCCAAGCTGACTCATCAATACAATACCCACGCCAATCACTCAAAGATCATGGAACATCTAGAGCAAGAGAACAGAGACTCGAAGGACGAGATCGCCCGTCTGACTGCCATGATGGAGTCAGTGTTAGCTGCTCAGAGTCAGTCGTCTCCAACGCCTGCAACTCCTCCTCCTCAAAGGACTGTCATTTCATGGATTTCCACCTCTACCGTTCGTGCTACTGCTGCTCACTTTGCACCTACCATGCCTGCCGGATTCCCATGGGGAATGCCGCCTAACTTTGTGCCCGAGGGTTTCGCGCCTACTTTTGCTTCCATGCCGGCATCTATCCCGGTCATTTCTGTTCCATCACGGGTTGTTCACACTTTACCCTGTTTTGAGGACACCATCTCTCATTCCGAGCCGTCTGAGGGTCTGAATGTTTATGAAAAGATGGATGAAATGAAAGACTAATTCCTTGAGTTGCAAAAGGAGCTAAAGCCCCTGAGGGGATAAGATTTATTTGATAAAAGTGTTGCGGAACTTTGCTTAGTTCCTAATGTGAAAATCCTGATCAAGTTCAAAGTCTCTGACTTTGAAAAGTACAAGGGGAATACTTTCATGCTTGGTCATCTCGTCATGTATGCTAGAAAGATGTCAATGCAGACTGATAATGATCAGTTATTGATTCATTATTTCCAAGACAGTCTGACTGGTGCCGCTCTGAGGTGGTACATGGGTTTGGATAGTGCAAGTATCCACACATTCAACAATTTGGGTGAGACTTTTGTAAAGTAGTGCAAATATAATATGGATATGGCGCCGGATAGGGACCAGTTGAGGTCATTGTCTCAGAAGGACAAAGAGACATTTAAAGAGTATGCTCAGTGATGGAGAGAGCTTGCCGCTCAGATTACCCCTCGTTTGGAAGAAAAGGAGATGACCAAGATTTTTCTCAAGACTCTGAGCTCATTTTACTATAAGCGCATGATTGCCAGTGCCCCCAGTGATTTTACCGAAATGGTAAATATGGGGATGATGTTAGAAGAAGGTGTCCGAGAGGGACGACTGTCTAAAAAGGAGGTTTCGTCTAGCAAGAAGTATGACAGTAGGTTTGCTAGAAAGAAAGAGAACAAGACCAATGAGGTATCTATTGGCAGGAAGAGGAGGCCTCATGTTAGAAGGAATCAACAATCACGTCAACACCATCATCAAGTATCATCTGTCTTTCTGGTATTTTTTAACAATCAATCAACACCAATTCAACAACAGCGTCAACAACAACCACCGTAAGGAACAAACACCTACAACAACAACAATACTAACAATCAACAACAACAACAAAACTTTGAGAGGAAGAAGGTCTATTTCGACCTGATTCCTATGTCTTATGCTGAATTGTATCCATCATTGGTTCTCAAGAACCTTTTGTAACCTAGAAATCCGCCACAGATTCCTGAACCACTTCCATGGTGGTACAAGCCAGAGCTTCGTTGCGCCTTTCACCAAGAGGCACCTGGCCATGATATCGAGAATTTCTACCCCCTGAAATATGAAGTCCAAAAGCTGGTAAAGACTGGAATGGCATCCTTTGAGGACCGTGGGCCTAATGTCAAAGCAAATCCACCACCTGCTTATGGTAACCCTTCTGTTAACATGGTAGATGGCTGTCCTGGGGAGTTCAAGGTATTTGATGTCCGCTTCATTAGAAGGTCCTTGGTGACGATGCACAAGGATATCTGTTTGGTGAGTGATTGTGAGCATGACCATGATGGTTGTGCAATCTGCAGTGTCAATCCCCGAGGTTGTGTGGTTGTAAAGAGAGTCATCCAGAGGTTAATAAATGAGGGTATGATTCAGATTCTCCAGTCCCGTCATGTGGATGACAATATGAATGTAATAGTTCCTATGTTCAAGACACCAGAGAGAGTGGTAATTCATATTGACAACAGCAACAGTAATAGTGCCAGCAATAGATCGGTATCACCGTTGGTAATATGGTTAGTGGGCCCTATCCCGTACGCATCCGATAAAGTTGTTCTGTATCAATTTAATGCTACCATGTTAGATAATGGTCAATAGGTTCCTTTGCCTACGACTAGTTTTGTTGTGAGCATTGTTGATGTTACGAAGGTGACCCGTAGCGGTCGAGTTTTTGGGCCGGTGTTCTCGAAGATGGTGGAAGATTGTTCAGTTGGTAAGAAGGTTGAAGTGCCTGCAGTAGATCCTGTTAGTGCTCCAAGATGTCAGTCTGGTGAATCCAGTGGTTTGAAGCCTAACAATCATGATGAGGTGCTCTGGTTGATCAAAAAGAGCAAATTTAATGTGGTGGAGCAGTTGCTCCAAACTCTCTCCAAGATTCCAGTGTTGTCTCTTCTTATGAACTCTGAAGCGCACAGAGAAGCATTTCAAAAAGTATTAGAACAAGCTTACGTGGAGCATGATGTTACGATGGATCAGTTCGGTCATATTGTGGCTAACATCACTTCCTGCAACAATCTTAGCTTTTATGATAAAGAACTCCTCGAGGAGGGCAGAAATCACAACTTGGCTCTACATATTTCAATGAACTGCAAGGAGGATGCTCTGTCAAATGTACTGGTTAACACCATTTCTTCATGAAATGTACTCCCGAAATCAACCTTGTTAAGATTGTCATATCAAGAAGCTCCAATGAGATATAGTGGTGTGATCGTCAAAGCTTTTGACGGTTCTCGCAAGACGGTGATCAGTGAAGTGGACCTTCTTGTGAAAAGAGGTCCGAGTGATTTCCAAATTACTTTCCAGGTAATGGATATCCACCCGGCCTATAGATTCTTATTAGGAAGGCCAAGGATACATGAGGTAGGAGCCGTTACTTCAACGCTACATCAGAAACTGAAGTTGGTTATTGTCGGTGGGGAGAAGGCTTTGTTGGTAAGCCACCTATCGTCTTTCTCTTATGTAGAAGCTGAGAATGAGATTGGAACTCTATTCCAAGCTCTATCTATTGCTGAGGAAAAGAGTGTTGGGGCACCTATGTCCTCATTCAAAGACGCTCATAAGATTGTTGAAGATGGTATTTCTGACCAGTGGGGACAAATGGTAGAGGTCACCGACAACAAGAGCAGAGCTGGTTTGGGTTTCCGACGAGGTTCATCTGTGGTTAGAACTGAATATGTGCAACCCAGTTTCCGTAGCGGAGGGTTCATTCATGGTAATGAACAACACTTAGCTGCTGTGATCGAGGGTGATGAAAACGAAGACTGCACCAATTTTGTGACACATGAAAAAGCTTGCGACAATTGGACTATTGTTGATGTTCCTATTATTGTGCATCGATCTAAGTAATTGCTTTTATTTGTTTTTCTAAATCCTTCTCCTATGCCTAATGGAGAAGTGAACATTGTTTGGGCATTTTCAAATTTGATCATCAATAAAATTTAATTATATTCATCCACATCTATGATGTTTTATTTTTACTTTTTGCTTTTCCGGAAATGGTAATCACAAAAAACATAAATCAATAAATATAAGTTGTCCATCTGCATAATATTTGGTCACCAATTTACTTCTCTAAAATCAAAATATCAAATCATTATGCAGGCTGGTTTCTAAACCCATTGAATACAATGATCCTACTCCTTCGCCAAATTTTGAATTCCCTGTGTTTGAGGCCGAGGAAGGAAGTGATAAAGAAAGATCTGATGAACTATCTCGTCTACTTGAGCATGAGGAAAAAGCCATTTAGTTGTTCTAAGAGCAGGTTGAGCTAGTCAACTTGGGTTCCGAAGATGATGTGAAGGAAGTCAAGATTGGTTCTCGATTGGGCCCAAAGGTTAAGAAGGGGTTAATTGATCTTATTAGAGAGCATTCATATGTGTTTTCATGGTCTTGTCAAGACATGCCTGATTTGGATTGTGAGATTGTGGAGCATAGATTGCCATTGAAGCCAGAATGCCCGCCAGTCAAGCAGAAGTTGAGAAGAACTTATCCTGATATGGCAGTGAAGATCAAAGAGGAAGTGCATAAGCAAATTGATGTTGGTTTCCTTGATACCGCTGAGTAACCGCAATGGGTGGCCAATATTGTACCTGTTCCAAAGAAGGATGGGAAAGTCCATATGTGTGTCGACTATAGAGGTTTGAATAAAGCCAGTCCGAAAGATGATGGTAGACAATATAACTAAGTTCAAAGTCTTTTCATTTATGGAAGAATTTTCCGGTTATAATCAGATCAAGATGGCACCCGAAGATATGGAGAATACCATGTTCATTACACCCTAGGGAACATTCTATTATAGAGTGATGCCTTTCGGTTTAAATAATGCTGATGTAACTTACCAGAGGGAAATGACTACTCTTTTTCATGATATGATGCATAAAGAGATCGAAGTTTATGTTGATGATATGATTGTCAAATCCATTGATGAAGAGGAACATGTTGAGCATTTATTGAAGTTATTCCAACGTTTGAGGAAGTATAAACTCCGCTTGAATCCCAATAAGCGTAAGTTTGGTGTTTGTTCTGGTAAGTTGTTGGGCTTTATTGTCAACGAGAAGGGTATTGAAGTTGATCCTGCCAAGGTCAAAGTAATACAAGAGATGCCTGCGCCCAAAACTGATAAGCAAGTCAGAGATTTTCTCGGCCATTTAAATTATATCTCAAGATTTATTTCGCATATAACTGCCACGTGTGCGCCTATATTCAAGCTTCTTCGGAAAGATCAGTCTTGTGATTGGAATGGGGATTGCCAGAAAGCTTTTGATAGTATCAAAGAATATCTGCTTGAGCCTCCGATTCTGTCTTCGCCTGTGGAAGGAAGACCATTGATCATGTATTTAAATGTCCGTGATGAAACTATGGTTTGTGTTCTTGGTCATCAAAATGAAACTGGAAAGAAAGAATATGAAATTTACTACCTCAGTAAGAAATTCACTGACTGTGAGACTTGGTATTCTAGGCTTGAAAAGGCTTATTGCGCATTGGCTTAGGCTGCTAAGCATATGCGTCAATATATGTTGAATCATAACACTTGGTTAATATTCATAATGGATCCAATCAAGTATATTTTTGAGAAGCCTGCTTTAACTGGGAGGATTGCCCATTGGCAGATGTTGTTATCAGAGTATGATATTGAATACCGATCTCAAAAAGCAATCAAGGGTAGTGTCTTGGCTGACCATTTGGCTCACCAACCTATTGAACATTATCAGTCAGTACAGTACGATTTTCCTGATGAAGAGATTTTGTACTTGAAAATGAAATATTGTGATGAACCATTGCTTAAAGAAGGGCCAGAACCTGGTTCCAGTTGGGGCATGGTATTTGATGGAGTTGTTAACCAATATGGTAATGGCATTGGGGCAGTGATTATTACTCATTAAGGAACACATTTTCCGTTTACAGCTAGATTGACTTTCAAGTGCACAAACAACATGGCTGAGTATGAAGCTTGCATTATGGGGCTTAAAGAGGCCATTGATCTCAGAATCAAGTATTTGGACATCTATGGAGATTCAGCTTTGGTTGTGAATCAGATCAAAGGTGAATGGGAGATGAATCAACATAGTTTGATACCATATAGAGATTATGAGAGGGGGATTTCAACTTTCTTTACAAAGGTTGAGTTTCATCATATCCCTCGAGATGAAAATCGAACGGCAGATGCTCTTGCAACGTTGGCTTCGATGATTATGGTAAAGCATTGGAATGAAGTTCCTAATTTGACTGTGATGCGTCTTGATAGGCCAACTCATGTGTTTGTTGTTGAAGAGGTTAAAGATGAAAGTCGTGGTAGTTTGATATCAAATGTTTCCTTCAAAGTCAGATTTAACTGCCAGGGGCATCTTTAAAAGATAAGAAGACTTTGAGAAGATTAGACAACAATTTCTACCTGAATGATGATGTGCTTTACAAGAGAAATTTCGATATGGTTCTGCTCAGATGTGTGGATAGACACGAAGCATACCTATTGATGACTGAAGTCCAAGAAGGTTCCTTTGGTACTCATTCCAATGGACATGCTAGGGATAAGAAGATGTTGCGAGCAAGTTACTATGGGCTGACAATGGAATTTGGCTGTTGCAAAATTTTCAAGAAGTTCCACAAGTGTCAAATCTATGCAGATAAGATTCATGTTCCTCCGACACAGTTGAACGTCATTTCCTCTCCATGGCCTTTCTCCATGTGGGGGATTGATACAATTGGCATGATTGAGCCCAAAGCTTCGAACATACGTCGTTTCATTTTTGTGGAAATTGACTACTTCACAAAGCGGTTTGAAGCGGCATCATACGCGAATGTAACCAAGCAAGTTGTTGTGAGGTTTATCAAGAATCAGATTATATGCCGATATGGTGTGCCAAGTAAGATCATTACTGATAATGGATCAAACTTGAACAAAAATACGGTGGAAGCTCTTTGCAAAGACTTCAAGATTGCACATCATAATTCTTCTCCTTACAGACCTAAAATGAATGAGGTTGTTGAAGCTGCAAACAAGAACATCAAGAAGATCATCCAGAAGATGGTTGTGACGTACAAAGATTGGCATGAGATGCTCCCATTTGCCTTACATGGGTATTGTACATCCATCCGCACTTCAACAGGGGAAACCCCTTTCTCACTTGTTTACAGTATGGAAGATGTGCTCCTGGTAGAGGTTGAGATCCCATCACTACGTGTCCTGATGGAAGTCAAGTTGACAGAAGCTGAATGGTTTCAGACCATATATGACTAGTTGAATTTAATTGAAGAGAAGAGATTGACTGTCATGTGTCATGGTCAGTTATCTCAACAGAGAATGAATAAAGCTTTTGATAAGAAGGCCATACCTCGTGTGTTTAGAGAAGGTGACCTTATGCTCAAGAAGATTCTATCTTTCAAACCAGATTCTAGGGGGAAATGGGCTCCTAAATATGAAGGCTCATATGTTGTTAAGAGAGCCTTTTCAGGCGGTGCTTTAATTCTTACAACTATGGATGGTGAAGAGTACACTCGTCCTATGAACGCAGATGCAGTCAAGAAATACTTCGCTTAAAAAGAAAAGAAAAGCTCGCTAAGTTGAAAACCTGAAAAGGAGGCTTAGGCAAAAATGAGTGTCTCGGTGGAGTGAACCCGAAAGGGTGATCCAGGTAAAAATTAGAGCATAAAAATAGAAAAGGATCATCCTGATAAATTGGGTACCCTACCTTGTGGCAATTTATGCAAAAATAAGGATTTTGGCCAGTAGCTACATCCTGTTGATCTTCAGTTTTGAAGACTTTCTTGAGCACAACATGTGATTCTGATTCATCATCTCCAACCGATGCCAGGAGCATAGTGGACGTCAAGAGTTGGTAGAAGGATTATTGATCATTGTATTCAATGTAGCCATTTTCCATGTAAAGTACCAGTTTTAAACTTTTGTAAAGATCTATGGAGTCTTGTCATTTACAGACTACCATCCTATTAAATAAAGTTGAGCTTTTTTTTCAATTGTTTCTACTCTTATTTGTTATTCAGCCAAATGGATTTAAATTTTTATTATGATCATTTTTGAAATCGAATTTTAAATTAAAACCATATTTTCTTAAATATATAAAAGCATTTATTTTAAGCAATCAATCTCATTTAAAGAAATATCAACAACAATTTGAAAAACGGTAAGCCCTAAGTGAAGAGCATTATTGGTTTCCCCAAGCAATTGGCGTGAATTTTTTTCCTCAGCATCTTTTTGGCAACCGAGTTTTTTGATAATATCCCTAGCTGAGTTTGTTTCCCCAACCGAGTTTGTTGGCTTCCTTTGAGTTGTAGGCGCGTTATTCCTACAATTTTAATGGTGTCGACATAATTTTGTTTCTCCGCAAGACGTCATAATTGCTCCTCGATTCTGAGAAGCTATTGTGTTATCCTCTGCAGGGTTGTCTCCCATTTGATATGGTGTTGACCTAAAATTCCTCGCACACTTTGTTGCAGCTACCTCAGCAGATCCTCTCCTTTCTTCCCTATCCAGGGTCGAGCCTTCGAGATGTTTGATCTTTTCTCTAGAAGTTGTTTCCCTCTTGTGTGAAGTGGCTAAGAGTTGTATCGATGATCTAGATTAGTGATAGTTGTATCCTTTGTGATCATTTTCTCAGCATGATCATCATATATACATATACATATACATATACATATACATATACATATACATATACATATACATATTCATAAATTTTATTATTGCATCATTTCACTTTATGATTCATTATGCCTTTGATCCTCTGCTATGGTGGTACCCTTTCCCCATGCAGATTTGGTGTATCTGTCCTCTTTCAATTGTAGAGTGTCAGCCCAATAAGCAGAAAAAACTTTAACCTTTCTCTTTTCCCCACTGAGTTATTTCCTCGTGGATGATTATTTTTTCAGTTTCCTCCCCAGTTGATTATCTGGATGGAACCATTCCCCTTGAGTTATATCCTCATTGGGTTGAGTCCTTTGATTGACCTTTTCATTCTAGATCTTACCTAGATAAAAGCTTTTGGTCCCTGAGAGCCTATTACCAAGTAATTGGTAATATTCTTCTCATGTTTGTTACTTCTGCCCAATACCCGACAAGTACAACCTTTCTTTCCCCAGCGGATTCGTGTCCACGTTTCCCCAGGAAGTATGTCCTTGATATGTTCGTCCTAACCGATGACATATAGTTTCTTCCCCTGCTTTGCATTTATCCTTGATATGTTCATCTTAACCGATGATGGATATTCTCTTTTTAGTTTTCTACCCAGTAAAAAGGTAGTTGTAATCCCTATTTTATTGCCCATAAGGTTAATCCTTGATATGTTCATCCTAACCGATGACAGGTTTCCTTCTCTTTGTGGTATTCTTCCCAGTAACCGGTAGTTATAAAATCCTACTCTTCTCCTTGTTGCAGAGTCTATCCTTGATATGTTCTTCCTAACCGATGACAAATATTCTCTTTTTGGTATTCTATCCAGTAACTGATAGATACAATTCCTATTTCTCCCCTCTGAGTTTATCCTTGATATGTTCATCCTAACCGATGACAAATATTCTCTTTTCGGTATTCTATCTAGCATTCGATAGATGTAATTCCTATTTTGTTAGGCAATTTATCCTTGATATGTTCATCTTAACTGGTGACGCATATTCTCCTTAGATTCCCTAGTCAAGTCTATCCTTGATATGTTCATCCTAATCAATGACAAATTTTCTTTCCTTTGAGTCTATCCTTGATATGTTCACTTTAACCAGTGACGGATATTCTCTCTCTTTGGTTTTCTGCCCAGTAACCGGTAGTTGTAAACCATATTTTGGGTTTTCCTCAGCAGTTTATTCTTACCCTTTAACCGGTATGAATACACCTACTGTTTTCCTTCAGCGAGTCATCCTTGATATGTTTACCCTAACCGGTAACAGATGTTCTCCCTGTCAGATTTTTGTTATTCCTTTACCCAGCTACCGGTAATGGATAATAAACTTCTTCTCCTCCTGTGTTGAAGATCTTTTCTTACCGAGTTGAGTTTGAGTGCATATTTCCTTAGTGAAATCATTGTTTCCTGCTTGGTTTGAGTGTTTCAGCTTTGTCTGGATCTACTCGTGTCCCCTGCAGATGTTCCTTTCGTTCCCCGACTAAGTCTTTCCATCGATTTATTTTCACGAACTCTCTCGAGTCCCCCAGTTTTTTTTAAGTCGTAGCTTGGCCTACGCGCAACCCTTTCAACCCACATGAGTCTCGGTCTCCCCAGTGAGTTTTCCTTACGGAATGCATTATACTCCTGTGGACTTTCAGTCTCTCAGGATTTTTTTCCTTTGTGGCAATATCTCCCCACAAAGATTATTTCAACATAACATTTCATATACATCATGAGGTCTCTTAGGGACCAAAATTTGTTTCTATATGTTGTTATTTAAGCCTATTCTACTGATTCGATGCGAAGATTTTAACCTTCACCTCCTCAGTTAGAACATCCTTAAATAGGGGCTGCTACAAGACCCCAATTTTGACCCTAAGGTCCCTCATGCTTTCTCATCATGTGCATTGACATTGGGATCACAACTTGGCATCCTCCATACCCCTCATTCATTGGGTTTGCATTGGGAGAGATCACCAAGAACTATTTGATTGTATCATACTTTGTATCTTTATCGCTTACTAACCAAAATACCAGAAATATGTCTTTGTATTTGTCTAACTCTTTTGTAGGTAGTGCTCATGCTCACCTTTAACCTATCTAGCTCATATCTAGGGTATAAGACCCTCATTGCAAGGAGCTCAATCAAGAATTGGTCTATTATGGCTCTAAGTATCATATATGAATCCCCATGAGCTTCACAATTTTGTGTGATCAAAGTAATCATCAAGAGTTTGGAGATGGTTTGCCTTGGAAACCCTAATTCATCTTGGTATCCTGTGTAACTTCTTCAACAAGCTTCTTCAATAATTGATAAAAAAATTCATAGGATACTTCAAAATTCATCCTCTTATGCATATATGATCTCCCATGAGTCCCAAAGGTCAAGAGAATTACAAGTTAGCAAGTTGGTTGATGTGGTTGACCAGAGGAATTTATCTGATCAAAATTGGGTTCCCTAGACCCTATCTCCAATAATATTTGTCATATTAAAATTATTACAAGACAAATGTTACTCTAAATGACATTAAAAACAACTTTCATGTTGAGTTCTAGAGCTAGTTTTTCTTGGAAAGTCATTTTTTATGGTGAAAGATTATAAGTCATTTTGTCTAAATCATAATTTGAAGGTCAACTTCCCAAGACCATAACTTGCTCAATTTTTATGATATGAAAGATTTCCAAGTTGCATAATCAAATTCCAGATGTCTAATTCAACTTTTATGTTTGTAGGAAGAACAAATTCAACTCTTATGTGTATGTGATATAGGGATACATTATAGGTCATTTTGGACCAATGCCATTGAACTAGTTATTTTCCTCAACCTCAAAAATGCTTAACTCCTTCATATTAAATCCAAATGAGGTCAAATGTGTGACTATTTTGAAGGAATTTGATAGAGCTACAACTTTGATGAAGGAATCTTTCTCATTTGAAGCTCACATAAAAAGTCAACCAAGGGGGAATAAGTGAACATATGGCTTGACACTTAGAAATGTTTTTGACGTGTTTGATTTTCCCAACTTCCACTTCAAAATTCATCATGATCCAAGCTTCAAATGAAAAAGTGTTCAACATGAAAATAGTTCCTCTTGATCTAACCTTTCCAAAAAGTCCAATTTCATCCATTTTGGACAAGATTTAAATGGGTTGCGCTTGGCTTAAACATGAATGATCATTTGGCACAAATTGAACTTAAACATTCCATACACCAATGCATAAACATTCCAATGTGATCTCAACAAGGCTTGTACTCAATCATGGATCAGAAGAAGTGATTACATGGGCATGTTACACGCCCATGCATCCATGCAATGTACATTGCTATTTTTGGATTCCATTTCAAGTTTGCAAAGATCAAATGGTTTTGCTATAAATAGAGCCCTTTATGCTCAGAAACAAGGACCCTTCACGCCAACTTTGAATCCATACCTTCAAACCCTCTCATTTCAAAGGATAACCTTGATAATTTCCATTAGAAATTCAGTTTGAATCTCACTGTTTTGAGATTCAAAACTCCAAGAGTCCTAAGCTTTTCATCAATTCAATTATACTCCTTCAAGTGTCCTGAACAAGATCAAGAGCAAGATCAATCAAGCACAGACCTGTATTGAAGGTATTTTCCAGAACTTTTCATCTCTTCGATTCTCACTCAATTCTCTTGGATCTTTGGTTGTGTGAAGTTCTACTAATGTAGGCAACAAGATAGAGTTGCTTTGAGGTCAAATCGAAGCAACTCAGATCGTGCACCTCAAATTTCAACTCCTTGTATCTCTCAATATACTTGGAGTTAGGATAAATTGAGGCCAAATTCGAGCTCAGAGGCATTTTTACTTTAAATTCATGTCCTTATTTTTAATTTTGGTGGTGGTTATGGTTGAACTAGTTCGGTGAAGCTCACCGGAGAAGGAGACCGGAGCTTTGGGTTTGGTGGTGAGTTGACATTCATCTCAGCCACTTGATCCATTTGGAATTATCTAATCGCGTGCGTTAAAACTGATTACCACTTGTCTTATGCTTTGACTCGTGACTATGGTGGAATGCGCGCTAGCAGCCACTTGATCTCCCACCTCAATTAATGAGGAAGATGAAGTGGTCCACGTTTTTTCTCATTTTCTGATTTTCATTATATTTGGTTTATTTTCGTTAATTCATATTAATTTTAATATTGATCCAAACAATATGAGAGTTTCACCAAAAAAACTTAAATAAATTCCACTTTCATTTTCTGAATTAAAATTATTTTTTGGATCATTATTAATACTTATCATTATTTAATTGATTTAGTGAATATTTTTAATTGTTTAAAATACTTTTAAGTTTCCAAAAATTATGATATTTTTTCTCCAAGGTCCTTTGAGCTTATTTGACCTATGATAAATTTCATGGCCATTTATTTGGTGTTTTAATGAGGTTTTAGGATTTTGACAAACCATAATTTAATTTAATGCATTATTTAATTGATTTTAATTGTTTAATTGCAAAATAAATTGTGTTGAGCTTCTAATCTTGTTGAATTTGACTTGTGTTGTTGGGCCTTGGTCAAGGTTGATTTGACTTTGTTGAGTTAAAATCATTGGATTTAGGGGATTGATGAAATGTACATTTCATCTCCCAAAATGAATGAATTATTTTAATTTGATAAAAGTCCTCGTTTGACCAATTTATGTTGATTCCATTCCCTCTTCATCTCAATCCCCTTCTCCATTCATTCATGTCATGGACTTATGATATCTCTATATCCTAAGGCTAGTTGATTGCAAAATTAACATAAGTGTGGATGAGATTAGGTCCACCTCTTTTGCATATTCTTTTTGTGTGTGGTATATTTTAGGAGCATAGTTCATTATATTATGTCTCTAACATGCATTAACACCAAAATTTCTATTGCCCGACCTCAAATAGTTGTGACTTCTACATAAGTCCAATTACGATTGCTGAACATAACCATAAATTTGTGACACAAAAGGCATAACATTCTAGTAAGTGAGATGGTAAGTCTCCCCTCTTTTATTGTATTGTGTGGAAACTTGGCCTTTTTTCCTTCCTTTGGAAGATGTTTTGGTTCAAGGATTCATGCTTGTGAATAGTGGGTTGAGTGTTCTCCAAAGAATGACTTAAACAAACAAAAAAGCAAAAACAATACGAACTTCTAATCAATTAACAACTAACATTTAATTTCAAGCCATTTATTTTTTATGTGCTTTAATTTTGAGCTCTTATTCATTTGCCAATACTCATACCATTTAATTTGTTTACTTTAATATAATTTTCACTTTGCTCATTTGAGGCATATCTTGTGATTATTTTTTTGATTTGTATATACTTGTTTGTGTTCTTTTGACCTTAATGTATATAATAACAACAAAAACCCTAAAAGACATTTTGTGTAGAGTGTTGGTTTACTCTGAGACATTGGACTTAGAATTAGGCAACACTCCATATGAAAAAGGACTTGGCCAATGCCAACTTTCATGAAACCAAGTGCTTGTGAAGTGAACTTTCATCTGATGCAAGTATTGTGATCCTATTTGGGTTCATGTACTACATGATCTTTTCGAGTTGTTACTTTGGACCTGTGTCTAATGATTATCTTTAAAGTCATCTGATACATGGAAGATTATGAAGAAGATCAAGAAGTTGCTAAGCTTGGATGTGGCTATCTTTATTTGATTCCTTTCTCTTCATCTTACAATTTATGTATTGGTATTGCTTGATTCTAAACTCCAAGGGAAATTTGGGTTTCTATATGACATTCTTGTCTTATGGATTGGAGCTTATTAGTCAGATCTTTTCAACTCTTAAGTTTTAAATTTGTGCTTAGGATTAGTCTCTTCATCTCCTCCCCATTTCTTTAATTTCAAATCTCTCCCCCTTTTTAAAATCTTCCTTGCTTGTGTTTGTTTTCTAAATGTAGACCATTTGGCAAATTAGAAACTTTGGCCTTATGCCATTGCATTTTTTAAACTCTTTTCTTAATTAAACTTGTAAATGAACTTAATCATATATGACTTAAAATTTCAAAAGACAAAAAGAACTAACACTCATTCAAACAATTTTTAGGCCTCTTGTGCCTTTGTTAAACTTAAATTTTTTTTAAAAGCAATGCACTCACTTTGAAGTTGTTACCACGAACTACAAAGTTTTGATCCCTCATTTTATGTTAGTACGTAGGCACAAGTCTGAAGGTCTTGTCAAACACAAAAATATAATTAATTAATTCTTTTCTCATCCCTCCACTCTATTTATTGCAAACATCTTTTGTACAAAAATACATATGCACACAGAAAGGGCTCCCTAAGAGTACCTAGGACACTTTGGGTGCCTAACACCTTTCCTCTGTGTAACCAACCCCCTTACCTGTAATCTCTGGCATTTTATTAGTTTTGACTTGAAAAGTTTTTATCTTTTGGGTTTTCTTCGTACTTTTCCCTTTTCCCTTGGAAACAATAAAAGTGCGGTGGAGACTCTGGTTTTATTGACGTCTAGCTTATCCATAGCTTAATGATCATGAATTTACTGCTACAATGAGCACAAGGATACAAAAAAATGAGGATTTAAATCATCACAACTAGATACTCGGCTAATCTCAACAAGGTTAGAACACCAACTGGAAAACCTGCTAGGGATTAAAATAAATCACCAAGGATATAAATCCTAACTCAAAATAATATTTAGATCAACTATGGCTGGGAAAAGGCATGGAAAACATGCGTCCTACTTAAAGTAATATGGACAAAGAAGGATCTACTGAGGATCCTTATCAGAGCAACAAGTCATCACTTCGGGGAATTTTAAGTCAACATCATATCAAATGGGAGACATCCCTGTAGATGACATCATCAATACTGCTCAGAACCAAATATTGCTTGAAGAAAGAAATCTTATATCAGAAGATGGAAGTCCGTTTGGGTCTTAAGTCACAATAACAGGTAAAACAATGAGTGGGAAGAACCAGACGATCTACTGGGGATTCCATCCAAAAACATCTCTATGAGGCCTCTCTGGGGATACAACAATCTGCCAAGACAAATCAAAGGTCGCACGAGGATACAATGTTCAACAAAAACTTCCTTTGAAGTAAAGTAGTAGTCATCAGACTCTTCTTGGAGATTGAGAAATAAACCAACTCCAAGGTACCAAAATATCAACCAGATCTGTAGACTCACACAGGGGAGAAACTGTCACGACTATGTAACACACAAGTAAATGCATTGATGATCTGGAGACCAAATAAAGGTTATAAGATAATCTAAGGTTCATTTATCAAATAAAAAAACAAGAATCCCTCTGTTGGGGAAAGATGAATTGCACAGGGGACAATAAATCAGTGCTATCGGGGATGAAAACCCACCAATCAAGTTAGGGGTGAACACAAACTGTTGTGGAGGTAAAGTCACAAAACCACTGATTGAAGAAGACCATCAATGCTTCACACATCAAGACTTATCGTCATTGAGATTGCTGTTGATGTTCCATTTTTTTTTGAAATGCCTTATTATTTTAAGAAAAATGATTGTTTATTGATTTATTTATTTCAAAATTATCATCTGAAAAATCCAATTTTAAAATAGAAACAAATAAGAATACAAAATAATTGGATAAAAGCTCAACTTTATTTAATAGAATGGTAGTCCGCAAATGGAGGGACTCCATGGATCTTTACAAAGTTTGAAAATGCTAATTTACATGGAAAATGGATATATTGAATACAATTATAACTACTCTTCCTATCGATGTTGAAATCCACTATGCTCTTGTCTTCGACTGAGAATAATGAATCAGAACCAAATGACTACCCAAAACTCCTTCAAAGATCAAGACCAGCCAAATGCAGTTACTTGCCATAATCCCTAATTTTGGCCTAGATTTCCCTAGGGTGGGGTACTCAATCTACCGGGATGAATTTTTATTTGATTTCTCTAACTTTTTCCTGGATCGCCGCTTCCGATTTTCAATCCATTGAGACACTCATTTTTGCCTAATCCGCTCTTTCGTGTTTTCAACTTAGCGAGTTATTTTTTTTCTTTTTTAGGCAAAGTATTTCTTGATTGCATCAGCATTCACAGGACGCGTGAACTCTTCACCATCCATAGTTGTAAGAATCAAAGCACCACCTGAAAAGACTCTCTTAACAACATATGCTCCTTCATAATTAGGAGTCCATTTTCCCCTAGCATCAGGTTTGAAAGATAGAATCTTATTGAGCATGAGATCACCTTATCTGAACACACGAGGCTTGACCTTCTTATCAAAAGCTTTATTTATTCACTGCTGATATAAATGACCGTGACACATGGCAATCAATCTCTTTTCTTCTACCAAATTCAACTGATCATATCTGGTCTGGCACCATTCAGCTTCAATCAACTTGGCTTCCATCAAGACACACAATGATGGGATTTCAATCTCTACAGGGAGCACAACTTCCATGCCATAAACAAGAGAAAAAGGGGTTTCCCATGTTGAAATATGGATGGATGTACGATACTCATGCAATGAAAATGGGAGCGTCTCATGCCAATCTTTGGATGTCAAAACCATCTTCTGGATGATCTTCTTGATATTCTTGTTTGCAGCTTCAACAACCCCATTCATCTCGGGTCTGTAGGGAGAAGAATTATGATGTGTAATCTTGAAATCTTTGCAAAGAGCTTCCACCATGTTATTATTCAAGTTCAATCCATTATCAGTAATGATCTTACTTGGCACACCATAACGACATATAACCTGATTCTTGATAAATCGGACCACAACCTGCTTTGTCATATTTGCATACAATGCCGCTTCAACCCACTTAGTGAAGTAATCAATAGCCACCAGAATGAAATGATGTTCGTTCAAAGCTTTGGGCTCAATCATGCCAATCATATCAATTCCCCACATGGAGAAGGGCCATGGAGAGGAAATGACATTCAATAGTGTCGGAGGAACATGAATCTTATCTTCATAAAATTGACACTTGTGGCATTTCTTCACAAACTTGCAATTGTCAGATTCCATTATCAACCAATAGTAACCTGCTCTCAACATTTTCTTTTCCATAGCATATCCATTGGAATGAGTACCAAAGGAACCTTCATGGACTTCCAGTCATCAACAGGTCTGCTTCGTGTCTATCCACACATCAAAGCAAAACCATATCAAAATTTCTCTTATACATCACATCACCATTCAAGTAGAAGTTACCAACTAATCTTCTCAAAGTCTTCTTATCTTTCAAAGATGTCCTAGACGGGTAAATCTGAATTTGAAGGAAACATTTGATATCAAAATACCATGGTGAAATTCTGGTATCAGATATAAGATATCGAAGGTAATGTTACGACACTAATATCTGTTAGCACACAATGGATAAAGATACAGAATTGTAAAACAAATAACACAAGCAATTGTTAACCCAGTTCGGTGCAACTCACCTACGTCTGGGGGCTACCAAGCCAGGAAGGAAATTCACTAAAATAGAATTAGTTCAAAGACTCTCCGTACACTTCAACAAGTTACAGTCTTTCTCACCTAATCTCTACCCGTGCAATTTCTACCTAAGCACTCTTAGATATGAGAACCCACTCACTTCCCTTACAATCACACACCAGTGATTTTAAAAAAATAATCCCTTGAGAAAAGAAAAAACTTTTCAATTACACAATCTTGATTTTACTTCACAGTTTCAATCAAGAAGACACACTCTTGATCTTGCTTCACAGCTTTGATCAAGAAGACATACTCTTGATCTTGCTTCACAGCTTTGATCAAGAAGACACACACTCTTGCTTAACAGCTTTAGAGTGACAAATTACAACCACAAATCAGTCCAATTCAATCATCAATGGATGACTTGAATGACCTACAAGTCTTACGACTAAACAGACACAAACCCTAGATCTCTCTATGAATTTCGCTCAGTCTTGGTTTTGTATTCAAACAGGTTTTATAAGTCCCTTTTTATAGAAGCATTTTGGTGGGCTTGGACATCTTGAAAACCCTAAATCTATTTTCCAATCAAATCTTTTTATAACAGCTGGTTAGATCTCTTTGGAAAATAAGTAATTCTGGTTGTAATCCATGATTGAATGCGCCAGCTAATCAGATCTTCAATCATTCAAAGATTGCCATTAATTGTGCAATCATAAAACACGAGACATTCGTACTGAATGTTCTGTGTACAGGATGTCATGACATCGGGTCTGACATCCTGGAAAAATCATGCATAATCCAAAAATTCCTTTTATAACTTTCAGCAGGAACAACCATATCAGATGTCATGTCCTTGATGATGTCATCTGAAACAATCCTGCTTGAACATGTCTTTATTTTAAGCTCCAGCAGGTACAACCAATATCAGAAGCCATGGAATTGTAAGTGGCATTCTTAAACAATCCTGCTTGCACAAGTTCTTGAACTCCAGCAGGTACATAGGATATCTCATGTTAAGACATCACATATGACATCTTGTGAACACTCTTTGTTTTACCAAAATTGCTGCCACGACTTAGAATCAACAAACTCCCCCTTTGTCAAATTTTGGCTAAAACATATATCTATCCTTTTTGTTCACAAGGAAAACTATCAACAGTTAAACAACATAACAGTTGTTTAATATGCAGCAGAATCAATAACAATTACTAGATATAACTACCAATAATACACATATGCACAAGGGTACTTCTCCTCCCCCTAAATCTGTGCAACAAACAACAGAATTACTAGTTATGGATGCAACTAGTAAGACACACAAATGCACAATGCACAAGGGTACTTCTTCTCCCCCTAAATCTCTGCATTCATCAAATAAGAGCTACTGTAACTCCAGCACCTGTACCAGCCAGAATGTCTTTCTGACATCTACTTCAACATCAGCACCTGTACACCATATCAGACATCCCCTTTGACAATTGTAAACAGAATACCATTCTATTTTAACACCTGTGCAGTTCCTTCTTCCTTTAATAATAGTTGTCCTCTAGTCCAGCCACAAACATCTCACAACTCCAGTACCCAGCTCCACATACTTCTCCCCCTTTTTAGACAAAATTGACCAAAGGTGAGCAAATCTCATTGCATCTTCACACCCATCACATCTTTCACTACACCATACCTCACAAAACTCCATACTCTTTTTGTGAGAACTATTCACAGACTCCTTTGATTGCTATAGATTCTCATACACACAAATCCCCAATTTTCCTCTTAAACGTTCAAATTGATTGGCATCCAAAGCTTTTATGAATATGTCAGCTAATTGCCTCTTTGTAGGAACATGCTCTAGTGCTATGATCTTCTCTTCCACAAGTTCTCTGATAAAGTGATGCCTAATATCAATGTGTTTTGTCCTACTGTGCTGAATAGGATTCTTGGAGATATTTATAGCATTCAGGTTATCACAGTACAATGTCATAATGTCTTGTGTGACATTGTATTCAGACAATATTTGTTTCATCCAGACCAGTTGAGAACAACTACTTCCAGTTGCTATGTATTCAGCTTCAGCAGTGGATAGAGATACACAATTCTGTTTCTTGCTGAACCATGAAATCATATTGTTCCCTATGAAGAAACATCCTCCCGATGTGCTCTTCCTATCATCAGCACTCCCAGCCCAGTCTGCATCACAATATCCTGTCAACATAGATCCAGATCCATGAGTATATAACATCCCATAGTCACTGGAGCTATTGACATATTTCAGTATTCTCTTCACTTGGTTTATGTGACTGACTTTTGGTTCAGTTTGATATCTAGCACACACACCAACAGCAAATGCAATGTCAGGTCTGCTTGCTGTGAGATATAGCAGACTGCCTATCATGCTTCTGTATAGACTTTGATCTACACCTGACACCATTTTCATCTTTGGAGATTTCTACATGTGTAGGAGCAGGTGTTCTTTTATGGCTTGCATTCTCCATGCAAAACTTCTTCACAATGTTCTTGGCATACTTTCTTTGAGATAAAAAGATAGAGTCTTCCATCTGTTTGACTTGTAGCCCAAGAAAGTAGGTCAGTTCTCCAACTAGGCTCATCTCAAACTCAGATTGCATTTGTCTAACAAAATGTTCAACCATTCGTTCTCACATTCCACCAAATACAATGTCATCTACATATATTTGTGCCACCACGAGCTTTCCTCCTTCATTCTTTTCAAACAGAGTTTTGTCAATACCTCCTTTCCTGTATCCATTGTCAGTGAGAAACATTGTGAGTCTCTCATACCAAGCCCTTGGAGCTTGCTTCAATCCATAGAGGGCTTTCTTTAATCTGTACACATGTTGTGGAAGATTTGGGTCTGTGAATCCTTTAGGTTGTTCAACATATACTTCTTCATTTAGGTAGCCATTTAGAAAGGCACTTTTTATATCCATCTGAAACAATTTGAATTTCAGAATACATGCCACTCCAAGCAATAATCTAATGGACTCAAGGCGAGCTACAGGAGAAAAAGTTTCATCAAAGTCAACTCCTTCAACTTGAGTATATCCTTGAGCTACTAATCTAGCTTTGTTTTTAGTAACAACCCCTTGTTCATCAGATTTATTCTTATATACCCACTTTGTACCTATGACATTTACTCCTTCAGGTCTAGGAACCAATTCCCATACTTCATTCCTCTTGAATTGGCCTAACTCTTCTTGCATGGCATTGATCTAGAACTCATCAGTCAAGGCTTCCTTGATATTTCTAGCTTCAATATTTGACACAAAGCAACCATGTGAGATTACTTCCCTTGATCTAGTAGTGACTCCTTTAGCTGGGTCTCCTATGATAAGGTCTTTGGGATGATCCTTCTGAATTTTGACAACAGGACTTTCCTTTTCCCTCTGAAGTTTCAGACACAGCTCCATAAAGACTTCAAATACATCAGATTTTGCTCTTATAAAATTGATTCAGGTGTATCTGGAGAAATCATCCACTACCACATATGCATATTTCTTCCCACCAAGGCTCTCTACTTGCATGGGTCCCATCAAGTCCATATGAAGTAGTTCTAGGACTTTGGTAGTTGTGTCATGTCTGAGCTTCTAGTGTGACATCCTTGTTTATTTTTCAATCTGACATTCTCCACAGATTTTTCCCTCATCAATCTTTAAGTTGGCAATTCCCCTAACAGCTTCAACTGATATGATTCTCTTCATACCTTTCAGGTGCAAATGGCCCAATCTTTGATGCCATATTTTTACTTCTTCTTCTTTGGCTAAGGTACACATTGAAGAGTATCCAGTTTCTTGAGAGCTCCACATGTAGCAGTTGTCTTTGGACCTAACTCCCTTCATGATTACTTTATTTTCTTTGTTAGTAATCAGACATTCAATTCTTGTGAAGTTTATATTCAGACCTTGATCACATAGTTGACTGATGCTGATAAGATTAGCAGTTAATCCCTTAACAAGT
The DNA here is from genome assembly GCF_024323335.1 of Lathyrus oleraceus. NCBI lineage: Eukaryota > Viridiplantae > Streptophyta > Magnoliopsida > Fabales > Fabaceae > Lathyrus > Lathyrus oleraceus. Next base: position 397,283,366 of record NC_066581.1, on the reverse strand, counting down.
AGGACATCATCAAGGTCAGGAACTCCATGTCAATCTAGCTTACCCATTCCCTTGATTTCACCTTTTGCACTATCACCAAAGGTAACATAACTCATGGCATGAGGATGAAGTTCAGTCAGCAGATTTTTGTTTCCAGTCATATGTCTAGAGCAACCACTGTCAAAATACCAATCTTCTTTGGCTGAGACTCTGAGGGAAGTGTGAGCTATTAGACTTGTGACCTTTGTCTTAAGAACCCATTGCTTTTTGTTACCAGTCTTGTGATGTTTGGACTTTGATTGGTGTTAAGACTGAACAGGGCCAGGATAACCATATAGCTTATAGCAGAAGGGCTTTAGGTGGCCAAATTTTCCACAGTATTGGCATTTCCATCTTTGATGTTTTCCTTTCTGCTGTTGTGACATCGGATGTGACATCTCAGGTTTTCTTTTAACATGGCTGCACTTAGGTTTGGATTTTGGTTTGCAACTAGTGTTACTGCACTCAGCCTTGAATCCAATGCCAGATTTGTTTTCTGTTATTTGGCCAGTCTGGAGAATCGTGTCTAGGATGGCAGATCCATTGTTAAGCATTCTTACATACTTAGTCATCTCATCTAGTTTGGGATTCAAGAATACAACTTTAGTTTCCAATTTTGAGATGATTTCCACATACTCTTCCTTTTCATTTTTCAGCTGAGCTATCACTTTCTTCTGTCTTTCAACTTGTCTGCACACTCCTGCACTTCTGTGGCACCACTCTTTGTATGTAGTGGCCATCTCTTCAAAGGTTCTTTCATCATCAATTGACTCTTCCTCAGACCCCCATCTTCCTTTCAATGCAGTCACATGGTTTGTAGCTTCTTCAGTTTCACTTCCATCAGACCAAGAGGCCACAAGACTCCTCTTTTGTTTCTTGAGGTAGGTCCCACATTCAGTTTTAATATGACCATATCCATTACACTCATAGCATTGAACTTCTTTGGGCTTTTCTTCAGACTTTGTTTTCTTACCAAAGCCGTTGGATTTACTGATGTCAGATGTGATGTTTTTGACATTGCCCTTTGCTCTCACATCTACCTTTCTCATTAGTCTGTTGAACTGTCTTCCCAACATTGCTATCTCATTTGCCAGATCTCCATCAATATCTTGACCACCTTCCTCATCTTCCTCTTCGGTGTTTGATATAAATGATATGCTCTTGGCCTTCTTTTAAGCTCCATCACATATTCCCATCTCAAATGTTTGGAGGGATCCAATTAGCTCATCAACTCTCATATTTGAGATGTCTTGAGATTCTTCTATGGCTGTGACTTTCATAGCAAATCTCTTGGGGAGTGATCTTAGTATTTTTCTTACTAACTTTTCATCTGACATCTTCTCACCCAAAGCTCCAGAGGCATTTGCAATTTCAAGAATGCTCATGTAAAATTCATGAATATTTTCATCTTCTTTCATTCTTAAGTTTTCAAATTTGGTGGTGAGCAGCTATAGTCTAGACATTTTTACTCTAGAGGTGCCTTCATGGGTGGTTTGGAGAATGTCCCAAGCATCTTTAGCTACTTCACAATTGTTTACCAATCTGAAGATGTTCTTGTCTACTCCATTGAAGATGGAATTCAAAGCTTTATAGTTTCCAAGGGCTAGGTCATCCTCCTCCTTGGACCATTTTTCTTCAGGCTTTTTCTCAGCAGTGGCTTCTCCTTCTTTAGTAACTACAGGGTGCACCCAGCCTATCAAGACAGCTTTCCAAGCCTTGTTATCAAGGGATTTTCAAAAGGCTACCATTCTAGGTTTCTAATAGTCATAGTTAGAACCATCCAAAATTGGTGGCCTATGAAAAAATCCTTCATCCCTCTCCATTAAACCAGAAAGTATTGTCCCTAGATCTCACTCAGAAATAGAGCAGGATGCCTGCTCTGATACCAATTGAAATTTTGGTATCAGATATAAGATGTCGAAGGTAATGTTACGACACTAATATCTGTTAACACACAATGGATAAAGATACAGAATTGTAAAACAAATAACACAAGCAATTGTTAACCCAGTTTGGTGCAACTCACCTATGTCTAGGGGCTACCAAGCCAGGAAGGAAATTCACTAAAATAGAATTAGTTCAAAGACTCTCCGTACACTTCAACAATTGACAGTCTTTCTAACCTAATCTCTACCCGTGCAATTTCTACCTAAGCACTCTTAGATATGAGAACCCATTCACTTCCCTTACAATCACACACCAGTGATTTTAAACAATAATCCCTTGAGAAAAGAAAATACTTTTCAATTACACACTCTTGATTTTACTTCACAATTTCCATCAAGAAGACACACTCTTGATCTTGCTTCACATCTTTGATCAAGAAGACACACTCTTGATCTTGCTTCACAACTTTGATCAAGAAGACACACACTCTTGCTTAACAGCTTTAGAGTGACAAATTACAACCACAAATCAGTCCAATTCAATCATCAATGGATGACTTGAATGACCTACAAGTCTTACGACTAAACAGACACAAACCCTAGATCTCTCTATGAATTTCGCTCAGTCTTGGTTTTGTATTCAAACAGGTTTTCTAAGTCCCTTTTATAGAAGCATTCTGCTGGGCTTGGATATCTTTTAAACCCTAAATCTATTTTCCAATCAAATCTTTTTATAACAGCTGGTTAGATCTCTTTGAAAAATAAGTAAATCTGGTTGTAATCCATGATTGAATGCGCCAGCTAATCAGATCTTCAATCATTCAAAGATTTCCATTAATTGTGCAATCATAAAACACCAGATATTCATACTGAATGTTCTGTGTACAGGATGTCATGACATCGGGTCTGAGATCCTGGAAAAGTCCTGCATAATCCAAAAATTCCTTTTATAACTTTCAGCAGGAACAACCATATCAGATGTCATGTCCTTGTGTATGTCATATGAAACAATCCTGCTTGAACATGTCTTTCTTTTAAGCTCCAGCAGGTACAACCAATATCAGAAGCCATGGCATTGTAAGTGGCATTCTGAAACAATCCTGCTTGCACAAGTTCTTGAACTCCAGCAGGTACATAGGATATCTCATGTTAAGACATCACATATGACATCTTGTGAACACTCTTTGTTTTTCCAAAATTGCTTCCAACACTTAAAATCAACACATGGTTTTTCATTTTTGATATCTTCAATAGCAAACACATGAGTGTTGTAACACCCTTCTAAAAAACCCCCAATTATTCAATTAAAATAATAAACATGTAACAATTCAGAGTAATTATGCCCTTCAAGGGTGTCACACATAATATTCACACCATTCAACAATATAACGGTCATGCTCTTTTATTAAATCAAAACAGTTGCATAAAACACAGCGGATGTAAGTTTCATCAATCAAGTAAAACATTACATGTAAAATGGTTCTCAACCAACAATAAACATTCGAAACAAGTTAAACAACCCATCCCGATGTTACATCTATCAGAGCACGACCCACTAATGAGACTACACTAGACTCCAAGCATTAACTTCTACTCAACTCACTGCTCGTTACCTGAAAAACAGTTGTAAGGGTGAGTTCCTCAATCAATATAATAAGCATTATAAAACATTATGTAATGCTAAGTAATTTTAACACACTTCATCACCCTAATCCAAACATACATTCAGTAACAGCACATCAACTCAACATAATACTCAACACCAACACAAACACACGTATAATATTGGAATACATCCATTCATATTATACGCCATACATATATTATGCAATGAGACTCCATGCATGCGGTACCGACTATTTGTGAACATATAGTTCAACCTCACCGTCCAAATCCAGGCACGGCTACCAAGCTCACTAGTCTCACTCATTTGAGACATAGTGACTCACTCACTAATTCCTCACCATGGGAATTAGCTACCACCCCAAATGGGCCACAATATGCATGTTAATCACCTAGCAATGCAACAACAACAACAACTCAAGAATAGACATATGCTCACACTCTAAGCCATAAAACAGTCTATTCACAAATGCATACATAACTGATACATTCACCACATCATGCATACCATCACACATCATCAACACATTTTATCACAAAAGCATATCATATCATGCCGCATAATCAACACAGTATTAGCACACTCTACTAATACCTATACTACTCAAAACAACGGGAAATGATCCCTACCACGTCATACATCAGCTAAGTTACATCCCTCAGCCTAAACAACCAAAAACTGCACAACAACAGTTCAGAAAAACCACAAGTCTGCCCATACGCGTGTAGCCTAGTCCCATACGCGTATGGCGCATTCCTCAGCCAAAACCCATACGCGTAACACCATCCCATACGCGTATGCTACGCGTACCACATCACCATACGCGTACCAACAGAGAGCAAAACACGTTCAAAACATCATCTTCCTCATCCATACGCGTATTGCCTAGTGCCATACGCGTACCATGCCATCTCATACGCGTATTGCCTAGTGCCATACGCGTATGACCAGAAACCAGAATTTCCAGATCTGCAATGGCTTTTGCTCTGCTACGAGATCTCTACAATCCCCACCTTCTACAGTCCAATTTTCATACATGTTCGTTCGTTTTATCAATTACAGATCATACACATTCATCTTCCCAAATCGCTAACCTTATTATCTCTAATTCCTACGAGTTTTCGTCAATTATCATCCAAATTCGTTCATCAAGTATTTCACAATTTCAGCATGCATCATTCAAATCAGAGTCAAAAAAATCCATGGTCTATCACTACCCATTACATATTATCCCATAATACCCATTAATCGATGATAAACCCCCCTTACCTGAGTTAATCCGGCAATCTCGGAGTTCCTAGCTTTTCCTTCTTTCAACTTTCGTTCTCTGGCTTTTTGCCCTTTTCCCTTTTCTGCCTCTTTTCCCTTTTCACGTGAAAATAACCTTTTTACCAAAAAATGGGATTTTTCTAAATTCCAACTTATATATTTTCCAAATTATATTATTCTTCCAATAATAATAATTCAATAATTCCAAAATAATAATAATAATAATAATCCAATTATCTAATTAAATTAATAAATCTATTATTAACTTAATTTAAATAATGATCATATTATTATCGGGGTGTTACAACTCTCCCCCACTAAAAGAGTTTTTGTCCTCGAAAACATACCTCAAGCGAACAACTCTGGGTAAGACTCCTTCATCTTACTCTCCAGTTCCCAAGTCACATTGCCACCTGCTGGTCCTCCCCAAGCTACCTTCACCAAGGCAATCTCTTTACCCCGCAACTGCTTCAACTCTCGATCCTCGATCCTCATAGGTGACGTTTCAACAGTCAGGTTATCTCTCACCTGTACATCATCTACTTGGACTACATGCGACGGATCACGAATGTACCTCCTCAACTGAGACACATGAAAAACCTCATGCAAATTCGCAAGCGACGGCGGTAAGGCGATACGATAGGCTACCTCCCCTATCCTCTCTAAAATCTGATAAGGACCAATAAATCGAGGTGTCAACTTCTTCGACTTCAAAGCTCGACCAACACCAGTTATCGGAGTAACACGAAGAAACACATGATCTCCCTCTTGGAACTCAAGTGACTTCCTCCTCTTATCATGATAACTCTTCTGACGACTCTGAGCAATTCTCATCTTTTCCTGAATCATCTTAATCTTTTCCGTAGTTTGTTGAACAATCTCCGGTCCAACCACAGCACTCTCACCGGACTCATACCAACATAAAGGTGTCCGACATCTCCTACCATACAAAGCTTCGAACGGTGCCATACCAATGCTCGAATGAAAACTATTGTTGTAGGTAAACTCAATCAAAGGTAAATAACAATCCCAAGCACCTCCCTTTTCCAAAACACAAGCTCTCAAAAGATCCTCTAGCGACTGAATCGTCCTCTCAGTCTGACCATCAGTCTGCGGATGATATGCAGAACTCAATCTCAGCTTAGTTCCCAAAGCCCTCTGCAAACCTTCCCAGAACTTCGACGTAAATCTAGGATCTCTGTCCGAAACAATACTAGACGGAATACCATGCAAACTTACAATCTTCTCAATATACAACTCAGCTAATCTCTCTAACGGATAATCCATTCTGATCGGAATGAAATGAGCCGATTTCGTCAATCTGTCAACAATCACCCAAATAGCTTCAAAATTCTTACTTGTCCTCGGCAACCCAGAAACAAAATCCATACTGATACTATCCCACTTCCACTCTGGAATAGCCAACGGTTGCATTAGCCTAGATGGCTTCTGATGCTCAATCTTCGACTTCTGACAAGTCAAACAGGAATAAACAAAACTCGCAATTTCTCTTTTCATTCCCGGCCACCAAAATAACTTTTTCAAATCATGATACATCTTCGTAGCTCCAGGATGAATACTCAGGCCACTACGATGTCCTTCCTCAAGAATACTCTTCTTAAGTTCGGTAACATCCGGAATACACACCCGATTACCAAATCTCAAAACACCATTCTCATCAACTCTGAATTCACCACCTTGACCTTGATTCACTAAAGTCAACTTATCAACCAAAAGCATATCAGATTTCTGACCCTCTCTGATCTCATCCAAAATATTACTCGTTAACTTCAACATTCCCAATTTAACACTATTGTGAGTACTCTCACACACCAAACTCAAATCTCTAAACTGCTCAATTAAATCCAATTCTTTAACCATTAACATAGACATATGCAATGATTTCCGACTCAATGCATCAGCTACTACGTTTGCTTTACCCGGATGGTAATTCAAACCAAAGTCATAATCCTTCAGAAATTCTAACCATCTCCTCTGTCTCATATTCAGCTCTTTCTGATCAAACAAATACTTTAAACTTTTATGGTTACTGAAAACCTCAAATCTCGACCCATACAAGTAATGCCTCCATAATTTCAGAACAAGTACCACAGCTGCCAACTCTAAATCGTGTGTCGGATAGTTCCTCTCATGAACCCTCAGTTGTCTAGAAGCATAAGCTATAACCTGCTTATTCTGCATCAACACGCCACCCAAACCCAACAATGAAGCATCACAGTAAACCTCAAATGATTCCGACGAGCTCGGTAATATCAGAATAGGAGCAGTAGTCAACCTTCTCTTTAACTCTTGGAAACCTTCTTCACATTTCGAATCCCAAACAAACGCTTGCCCCTTTCTAGTCAACATCGTCAACGATAACGCCAACTTAGAAAATCCCTCAATGAACTTCCTATAATAACCAGCCAAACCAAGAAAACTTCGAATCTCAGCAACAGACTTAGGAGCTTCCCACTTAGACACCGCTTCTATCTTAGAAGGATCAACAACAACACCACCTCTTGAAATCACATGACCAAGAAAACTCACCTCTTCTAACCAAAATTCACATTTGGACAGTTTAGCAAATAACCTCTTTTCTCTTAGAACTTCTAAAACCACTCTCAAATGCTCAGCATGCTCTTCTTCAGATTTCGAATACACCAAAATGTCATCAATAAACACCACAACAAACTTATCTAGGAACGGATGGAAAATCCTATTCATGTACTCCATAAATACTCCAGGCGCATTAGTCACACCAAAGGCATCACAGAATACTCATAATGTCCATACCTTGTTCTGAAAGCAGTCTTCTGAATATCCTCAATTTTTCACACGTATCTGATGATACCCAGATCTCAAATCTATCTTGCTGAACACACTCGCACCAACCAATTGATCCATCAAATCATCAATCCTCGGCAAAGGATACCGATTCTTGATCGTCACTTTATTCAGTTGCCTGTAGTCCACACACAACCTCATAGTACCTTCTTTCTTCTTAACCAATAACACTGGTGCACCCCACGGTGACACACTCGGACGAATAAATTTCTTATCCAACAGATCTTCCAACTGACTCTTCAACTCAGTTAACTCAACAGCAGACATACGATACGGAGCCATCGATATCGGTCTAGTACCAGGTACCAAATCGATCGAGAACTCAACTTCACGCTCTGGCGGCAATTCATTCACTTCTTCAGGAAACACATCAGGAAAATCACACACCACTGCTAGATCGCCAATCACCAGTTTATCTTTAGCCTCCAGAGTCGCTAACAGCATAAACAACTCCGCCCCATCTGCTACTTCCTCATTCACCTGTCTTGCAGATAGAAACAAATTCTTTCCTTCTTCAATCTCAGGAAATATCACAGTCTTATCAAAACAGTTGATATAGACTCGGTTAAACACCAACCAGTTCATACCCAGGATAACATCAACCTGCACTAGTGGAAGACACACAAGGTCCATCCCAAAGTCTCTACCAAAAATACTCAAAGGACAATTCAAACAGACTGAAGTAGTAGTCACTGAACCCTTTGCAGGAGTATCAATCACCATACTACCATACATCTCAGATATCTCTAACTTAAGTTTCACAGCACAATCCAAAGATATAAAGGAATGAGTAGCACCGGTGTCAATAATAGCTACAAGAGGAAAGCCATTAATATAACACGTACCTCGGATCAAACGATCATCTGCAGAAGTCTCAGAACCCGATAAAGCAAAGACCTTGCCTCCTGACTGATTCTCTTTCTTCGGCTTAGGACACTGTGGACTGATATGACCCAACTCTCCACAGTTGAAACAAGTCACAGTCTTCAACCGGCAGTCTGCAGCCAAGTGACCACCTTTTCCACACTTGAAACATTTCTTCTCATTACTGGTACACTCATGGATACGATGCCCAGCCTGGCCACATCTATAACACTTAGCAGGAGCACTAGAGTCTCCCCCACTAGGCCTCTTCATCCCACTCTGTCTCTGAAAACCTTTGCCAGCTGCATACGGTTTTCCACGATCATTCTGACTCTTACCTTTCCTATCAACCCTTTGCTGATAGCTCTCTGCTCTGGCTTTGGAATCCTGTTCAAAAATCCTGCAACAGTCAACCAAGTCAGAAAACACTCTGATCTGCTGATATCCAATAGCCTGTTTGATCTCGGGACGTAGCCCGTTCTCAAACTTCACACACTTTGAAAATTCTCCAGCAGCCTCACTATAGGGAGTATAATACTTTGACAGCTCTGTGAACTTAGCAGCATACTCAGTAACAGACTTGTTACCCTGCTTCAATTCCAAGAACTCTATCTCTTTCTTCCCTCTAACATCCTCTGGAAAATACTTCCTCAGGAATCTCTCTCTGAACACAGCCCAAGTGATTTCAGCATTCCCAGCAGTTTCCAACTCAGTGCGGGTAGCAACCCACCAATCATCAGCTTCTTCTGACAGCATATGCGTACCGAACCTGACCTTCTGGTTATCGGCACACTCAGTCACTCGGAAGATCCTCTCAATCTCCTTCAACCACTTCTGAGCACCATCTGGATCGTATGCTCCCTTGAACATTGGAGGATTGTTCTTCTGGAACTCACTCAGTTGACGAGTAGCTCCCATTCCCACAACATTCGGATTTCCTCCAAGTACTCCAGCTAGCATACCCAGAGCCTCAGCAATTGCAGCATCGTCTCTACCTCTCCCAGCCATCTCTATTCTGAAAACCCAAACAAACTAAAACAATAAGTACTGATAGGTTACACAACACCTATACCGTACAGGGGAAACAGAATAATTACGACTCGACTCGACCGACTATGCTCTGATACCACTAATGTAACACCCTTCTAAAAAACCCCAATTATTCAATTAAAATAATAAACATGTAACAATTCAGAGTAATTATGCCCTTCAAGGGTGTCACACATAATATTCACACCATTCAACAATATAACGGTCATGCTCTTTTATTAAATCAAAATAGTTGCATAAAACACAGCGGATGTAAGTTTCATCAATCAAGTAAAACATTACATGTAAAATGGTTCTCAACCAACAATAAACATTCGAAACAAGTTAAACAACCCATCCCGATGTTACATCTATCAGAGCACGACCCACTAATGAGACTACACTAGACTCCAAGCATTAACTTCTACTCAACTCACTGCTCGTTACCTGAAAAACAGTTGTAAGGGTGAGTTCCTCAATCAATATAATAAGCATTATAAAACATTATGTAATGCTAAGTAATTTTAACACACTTCATCACCCTAATCCAAACATACATTCAGTAACAGCACATCAACTCAACATAATACTCAACACCAACACAAACACACGTATAATATTGGAATACATCCATTCATATTATACGCCATACATATATTATGCAATGAGACTCCATGCATGCGGTACCGACTATTTGTGAACATATAGTTCAACCTCACCGTCCAAATCCAGGCACGGCTACCAAGCTCACTAGTCCCACTCATTTGAGACATAGTGACTCACTCACTAATTCCTCACCATGGGAATTAGCTACCACCCCAAATGGGCCATAATATGCATGCTAATCACCTAGCAATGCAACAACAACAACAACTCAAGAATAGACATATGCTCACACTCTAAGCCATAAAACAGTCTATTCACAAATGCATACATAACTGATACATTCACCACATCATGCATACCATCACACATCATCAACACATTTTATCACAAAAGCATATCATATCATGCCGCATAATCAACACAGTATTAGCACACTCTACTATTACCTATACTACTCAAAACAACGGGAAATGATCCCTACCACGTCATACATCAGCTAAGTTACATCCCTCAGCCTAAACAACCAAAAACTGCACAACAACAGTTCAGAAAAACCACAAGTCTGCCCATACGCGTGTAGCCTAGTCCCATACGCGTATGGCGCATTCCTCAGCCAAAACCCATACGCGTAACACCATCCCATACGCGTATGCTACGCGTACCACATCACCATACGCGTACCAACAGAGAGCAAAACACGTTCAAAACATCATCTTCCTCATCCATACGCGTATTGCCTAGTGCCATACGCGTACCATGCCATCTCATACGCGTATTGCCTAGTGCCATACGCGTATGACCAGAAACCAGAATTTCCAGATCTGCAATGGCTTTTGCTCTGCTACGAGATCTCTACAATCCCCACCTTCTACAGTCCAATTTTCATACATGTTCGTTTGTTTTATCAATTACAGATCATACACATTCATCTTCCCAAATCGCTAACCTTATTATCTCTAATTCCTACGAGTTTTCGTCAATTATCATCCAAATTCGTTCATCAAGTATTTCACAATTTCAGCATGCATCATTCAAATCAGAGTCAAAAAATCCATGGTCTATCACTACCCATTACATATTATCCCATAATACCCATTAATCGATGATAAACCCCCCTTACCTGAGTTAATCCGGCAATCTCGGAGTTCCTAGCTTTTCCTTCTTTCAACCTTCGTTCTCTGGCTTTTTGCCCTTTTCCCTTTTCTGCCTCTTTTCCCTTTTCACGTGAAAATAACCTTTTTACCAAAAAATGGGATTTTTCTAAATTCCAACTTATATATTTTCCAAATTATATTATTCTTCCAATAATAATAATTCAATAATTCCAAAATAATAATAATAATAATAATCCAATTATCTAATTAAATTAATAAATCTATTATTAACTTAATTTAAATAATGATCATATTATTATCGGGGTGTTACAAGTGTGGCTATCAAGAAGCATCATAGTCAAATTAGGAACTTCATTCTAAAACTTCACCACAATCATGGAAGCTAGCGTTGCAAGAGCATCTGCCATCCGGTTTTCATCTTGAGGGATATGATGGAACTCAACCTTTATGAAGAAAGTTGACATCCTCCTCATATAATCTTTGTATGGTATCAAACCGGTTTGATTCGTCCCCCATTCACCTTTGATCTAATTCACAACCAAAGTTGAATCTCCATAGATGTCAAGATATTTTATTCTGAGATCAATGGCCTCTTCAAGCCCCATAATGCAAGCATCATACTCAGCCATATTGTTTGTACACTTGAAAGTCAATCTAGATGTAAGCGGATAATGAGTGCCTTGAGGAGTAATAATCATTGCCCAATTCCATTACCATATGAATTAATAGCTCCATCAAATACCATTCCCCAACGGGAACTAGGTTTTGGCCCTTCTTCAAGAAATGGTTCATCACAATCTTTCATCTTTAAGTACAAAATCTCCCGGTTAAGAGAATCATACTGCACTGACTGATAATCCTCAATAGGTTGGTGAGCCAAATGGTCAGTCAAAACACTACCTTTAGTAGCTTTTTGAGATCGGTATTCAATATCATAATCAGATAACAACATCTGCCAACGGGAAATACTCCTAGTTAAATCAGGCTTCTTTAAAATGTACTCGATTGGATCCATTTTGGATATCAAGCAAGTAGTGTGATTCAACATATACCGACGCAGACGTTTAACAACCCAAGCTAATGCACAATATGTTTTTTCAAGCATAGAATACCAAGTCTCACAATCGGTGAACTTCTTACTGCGGTAGTAAATTTCATATTCTTTCTTCCCAAATTCATCTTGCTGACCAAGAACATAGCCCATACTCTGTTTAAGCACAGTCAAATACATGACCAAAGTTCTTACTTCAACAGGCGGCGAAAGAATCAGAGGCTTAAGCAGGTACTCTTTGATACTATCAAAAGCTTTCTGGAAATACTCGATCCAATCACAATATTGATCTTTCCGAAGAAGCTTGAATATAGGCGCACATGTGGTAGTCATATGCGATATAAATCTTGAGATATAGTTCAAGCGACCGAGAAAACCTCTGACTTGCTTCTTAGTTTTGGGCACTGACATCTCTTGTATTGCTTTGACCTTGGCAGGATCAACTTCAATACCCTTTTTGCTGACAATAAAACCCAACAACTTACTAGAGCAAACACCAAAAGTACACTTATTGGGATTCAAGCGAAGTTTATATTTCCTCAAACGTTGGAATAACTTCAACGAATGCTCAACATGCTCTTCTTCATCACTAGATTTAGCAATCATATCAACAACATAAACTTAAATCTCTTTATGCATCATATCATGGAAAAGAGTAGTCATAGCTCTCTAATATGTTGCACCAATATTCTTTAAACCGAAGGGCATCATGTGATAACATAATGTTCCCTAGGGTGTAATGAATATGGTCTTCTCCATATCTTCAGGTGCCATCTTGATCTGATTATAACCGGAAAATCCATCCATAAACGAAAAGACTTTGAATTTAGTTATATTGTCTACCAACATATCAATGTGTGGAAGAGGAAAATCATTTTTCAGACTGGCTTTATTCAAATCTTTGTAATCAACAAACACGCGTACTTTTCCGTCCTTCTTAGGAATAGGCACAATGTTGGCCACCCATTATGGATATTAGAAGGTAACAAGGAGCCCAACATCAATCTTTTTCTGAACTTCCTCCTTAATCTTCACCGCCATGTCAGGATGAGTTCTTCTCAACTTCTGCTTGACCGGCAGGCATTCTGGCTTCAACGGAAATCTATGCTCCACAATATCAGAATACAAACCTGTCATATCTTAATAGGACCAAGCAAACAAATCAGAATACTCTCGAAGAAGATCCGCGAACCCCTTCTTAGCTTCTAGACACAACTGAGACCCAATCTTGACTTCCTTCACATCATCATTGAAACCTAAGTTGACTAATTCAATCTACTCTTCAAACGATTGAATGACTTTTTCCTTGTGCTAAAGAAAACGGGATAACTCACCAGATATTTCTTTATCATCATTCTCTTCCCCAACTTCAAACACAGGGAACTCAAAGTTTGGAGAGGGAGTAAGATCACTATATTCAATGGGTTTGAGTACCAACCTACATAATGATTTGATATTTTGATTTTAGAGAAGTGAAGTGCAAAAAAATATTATGCAAATGGAAAAATTATTAATTATTTATGTTTTTTGTGATTACCATTTTCAGAAAAAGCATAGAAGTAAAAATAAACATCATAGATGTGGATGAATAAAATTGTATTTTATTGATGATAATAAGGAAAATGCCCAACAATGTTTCACTTATCCCTTAGGCAAAGGAGAAGGATCTTTCTTAAAATTATAAAACAAATTACTTCGAACGGTGTATAACAATAGGAACATCAACAATAACCCAGTTGTTTCAAGTCTAGACGTGTGTTACAAAGTTGTTATAAACTTTGTCTTCATCGCTGTCTTCAATAATGGCAGCTGAGTGTTGATCATCCTCGTGAATGAACCCTTCATTGTGGAAGACTGGTTGTATAGCCTTGAAATTGGCGTTGAATGACCCTTGCTGGAATCCCATCCCTACTCTATTCTTGTTCTCAATTACTTCCACAATGTGACCCTATCTGTCAGTGCTACCATCCTGAACAACCTCTTTGGCATCCTTCAGAGAAGACATGGGTTCCCTAGTCTTCTTTAATTCATCAGCAATAGACAAAGCTTAGAATGGTGTTCCAACTTCTTCTTCAGCATCTACATAAGTAAAGGATGAAAAATGGCTTACTAACAGCGCTTTCTCTTAACCAACAACGACAAACTTGTCGTTCTTCACAAGTTTCAGCTTCTGATGTAGAGTAGACATCATAACACTTTAACCAATATGAGAATCACTCAGACCTATCTTGATCGGATGGTCCACTTCTCCAATAATAGTTTTTCGAGAACCGTCAAACGCTTTAACCAATATGCCAATGTACTTCATCAAGGTGCCTTGATAAGAAAGTATTGCTATAGTTGATTTGGGCAACATATTCAATGATGATCCAATATCAACTAATACATTAGATAAAGCATCCTCTTTGCAGTTCATTGAAATGTGAAGCGACAAGTTGTGATTTCTACCTTCCTCCAGAAGTTCTTCATGACAAAAGCTCAGGTTGTTACAAGAAGTAATATTGGCAACAATATGGTGAAATTGATCCACAGTAACATTGTGTTCCATGTAAGCTTGTTCCAATACTCTTTGCAAAGCCTCCTTGTGTGCCTCAGAATTCATCAGTAATGACAATTCATAAATTTTTGACGGCGTTTGAAGCAAATGCTCCACAATGTTTAATTCAATTCTCTTAATCAGGCGCAATACCTCATCATTATCATTAGCCTTCAACTTGATGGATTCACCAGAATGACAAGTTGGAGCACTAAGCGTATCAACTGTAGGAATCTCTACCTTCTTACCCACGAAAACATCTTCTACAACCTTAGGAAATATCGAGCTGAACACACGAACACTACGAGTCACCTTCATTAAATCCACATTATTCACCACTGAATCTGCAATTAGAAGAGGAACCTCTTAACCATTCTCAACCATGGTGGCATTATACTTATACGACATCACTTTATCGGATGAATAGGAGATGAGGCCTACTAATTGTATAACTAACAACGATACCGATCTGTTTTCCTTCTTGCTGCTGTTATCAAATTGAATAACTACCCGCTCAGGGGTCTTGAATACCGGAACAATGACATTCACATCATTTCCCATATACCTCGATTGTTGAACCTGAATAACATTCTCATCCATCAACCTTTAAATATCCCTCTTAACAATTACACACCCTCGAGGGTTGGTGCTGCAAATAACACAACCATCATGGTCACATTCACAATGGCTTACCAGGAACAAGTCTCTATGAATCTCCACCAAGGACTTACAGATACAACGCACATCAAACACCCTAAAATTCCCAGGACAACCGTCTACCATGTTCACAGAAGCATTACCATAAGCAGGCAACATGTTAGCTTTAACATTTGGCGCTTTATCCTCAAAGGACAACATAACGCTTTTGATCATCTTTTTAACCTCGTACTTCATGACCAAGAGCTCCCTGGTGAAAAGAACAATGAAGATCAGGTTTGAACCATCATGGTAATGGTTCAGGAATTTATGGAGGATTCCTTGATTGGATAAGATTCTTGACTACCAATGAGGGGTACAATTTTGCATAGGTCATAGGAATAGGGTCAAAAGTGACCTTTTTCCTCTCGAAATTTAGATGATGAATATTGTTGTTGTAGTTGGTACGTTGTTGCAGTTATTGTTGATGTTGTTGCTGAATAGGAACGGATTGATTTGTTGAGTTGTTGGTAAATATTAGAATTACTGATAATACTTGATGTTGATGTTGACAGGACTGGGAATTCTTCCTCACATGAGGCCTCCTCTGCCTCCCTGCTGATACTGCATTACTTTCTCCTTCCTTCTTTTTGGAGAAGCTACCACCATACTTTTTGCTGGTCGACGCTTCATCTTTTGATAACCATCCCTCTTTGGCGCCTTCTTCCAATCTCATCCCCATGTTCACCATCTCGGTGAAATCATTAGGCGCACTTGCAATCATACGTTCATAGTAAAATGAACTCAGCATCTTCAAGAATATCTTGGTCATTTATTTTTCCTCCAAAGGTGGACTAATCTGAGCAGGTAGCTCCCTTCATATTTGAGCATATTCTTTGGATGTCTCTTTATCCTTTTGAGACATTGATCTCAACTGATCCTTATCTGGTGCCATATCAAAATTGTACTTATATTTTTTAACAAAGTTCATGGCCAAGTCATTAAAAGTATGAACATTAGAACTGTTCAGGCCCATATATCATCTAAGGGCAGCTCTAGTCAGACTATCTTGGAAGTAGTGAATAAGAAGCTGACCGCTGTCGGTCTGAGTAGACATCTTTCTAGCATACATGGTAAGATGACTCAATGGACAAGTATTCCCCTTATATTTTTCAAAGTCGGGGACCTTGAACTTTATCAGAATCTTGATATTGGGAACTAAACATAGCTCGATAACACTCTTACCAAATAAATCCTTTCCTCTTAGGGTCTTCAATTCCTCGCGTAGCTCAAAAAACTGATCCTTCATCTCATCTATCCTTTCATAAACATTTTGACCTTCAGATGACTCCGAGTGGTAAATGGTTTCCTCAACACAAGGTAAAGTATGCATAATAGGAGGAGGCACAGACAGGACCAGGCTAAATACTGACATAGAAGGAAATGTTGGCGCGTACCCTTCAGGTACAAAGTTTGGTAGAATTCCCCACAGGAACCCAATAGGCACGGCAGGAACAGACTGGCTAGCAACCACAGGCACAAATGACGAAGTAATCTCCGAAATAACAGTCCTTTGAGGATGAGGAGTTTCAGGAGGCGAAGGCAGTTGGTTCTGAGCAACAATCACACACTCCATCAAGGTTGTGAATCTGGCAATCTCATCCTTCAACTCTCTGTTCTCTTGTTCAAGGTGCTCAATTCTTCTTAGTCGATTAGTTCTAGTATTATAGTGATGAGCCAGCCTTGTGTAGCACCTCAAATTTGCCCCCCCTCATTCATGCATTCATTTTTAGGTCATTTAACATTTCATATTGCATTTTTTATCATGTCAATCAGAATCGGATCCAAGAAGCTTGAACATCATTCAGAACGCTAATCTTGGAGGAGAAAAAATCTGTCCCTGAGCTGTCATGCTCGCTAGGCGAGTAGAAAGGTTCGCTAAGCGAACTGAGCTGTCATGCTCGCTAGGAGAGCAAATCCTTCACTAGGCGAAGAGCACGCGTTTCAGAAAATAACAGAAAATCTTGGACTTGGACTTTTGTCATTTGAGCCCACAAAGCCACAAAATTAGGCTATATATACTAGACTTCCACCTCCAAAAGAAACCTGACAAAAAAAACATAGCCAGAGGAGAAACTAACAGAGTTCAGAGCAACCTCCGGACACTGAAGGGAACTCATCGGCAAAGAACCAGTTCTACCTCATATAAACCCTGAGATTGTTCTGCAAACCCTGGTGCAATCCAATTTCATTCAATATCTCCAATCAGGTTCACCCTTATTCCCATTACTCTATGCTTAATTTGAATGCTCTGAATGTATGAGGTATTATCGCGAGGTTTTGCCCACGGTTAGATGTATAATAATATGTAAATTAATGCCTTGAAGTGTTTAATCGTTTAATTTCTGAAATGTGTACCATGAGGTTTGGGGTTCCTGGAATCGCACAGTTATCAAAAGAAAAATCCAGAATCCGCAGGCATTCGCTAGCACCTTCGCTAGGCGAATCTTCAGCGAGGCTTCGCTAAGTCTTCGCTAAGCGACACAGCAGCGATCGCGATAGCATTTGTTTTTTCTGTTTCCTCTAACCTGTTTCGTGTTTGACATGGCATTGTTTTCTCCTACTACTCTAACCTGTTTGTTGAGTTTTGTGAGGGCTCATATGACCTTAAAAGAGATGGCTGGCGTGGTATTCCATTTTATTTATGGGATACCCCCTGGAGGTTTATTCCGATTACCGGTACTGACTCGCTTTCTTTGATGGTCTAGCTGGAGAGATCTCTGGGTTTCTTGTCCCTTTAGTTGTTGATACTTCGGATCTTTATCCGTGTGGTACTTTTACCTCTTTCCCGCATTTTACCGTTTTTTAGCTAGAAGACCTCAATAGGAGGCAATGTTTTCTTTTGTTTGTTTACTTTATGATACATGTTTTGTGTGGTGTGGTCGTCTCCCCATTAGGATGCGAGGCTTCATACAGTCTCTCGTTTGCATGTCCATTACGGTAGCACTGTTCCTTCGTCTAGGACTTCCTTTTTGCATGAGCATCCCTAAAACCCCAACAACTCATTGATTTTTCTTCTCCTATGAACATGTTTACTCCTTCTACTACAGGCGAGTAAGTCTCCAAAGGTCGAGCATCCGGTAGATTGCGTAGTAACGTCGTTCCCCCAAAAACACAACCCTTACCCGTAGTTATCCGAACTACGTTTTTCTCTGATTCTCATTCCAGATGAGATAAGTAGGCATAAGACGCAACGTCTTATCGAGCACACTTCCCCTTAACCCCTAGGTAGCCGAGCTACGAAGACTCTGATTCTCATATTCATATGAGATACGTATGCAGTGGATGCGACATCCGTGCAAGTCATTTTCTTTTGACCCCCCTATTAGTAAATAACACATTAGATAAACCCACACCCTTTAGACAAGAACAACAAGAGTGGATCCCGTAGAGTACTACGAATGCGTAGGGGTGCTAATACCTTCCCTTTGCATAATCGACTCCCGAACCCGAGATTTGGTTGCGAGACCTTGTCTTTTCCTTTCCGTTTTCCTGGTTTACTTCGAGCGTTTCCTTTCCCTCCTTTGGGATAAATAACGCACGGTGACGACTCTTCTGTCTTTCTTTTTCGCCGGTTGTTTTTTTCGCATTATTATGATTTTTTCATGTTGCGACAACTGGCGACTCTGCTGGGGACCTGGTTTCCCTAAGCGAGTCCCTCCTAGCTTTTGTAGGTTTTATTTATTGGATGTTCATGCTTTTGTACATTTATTTATTTACTTGCTTTACCTTATTGCATTGTGTACATATGATTGTCGTATCTGCTGGTTCTGTTTGTTGGGATGGGGTGTTCTATATGAGATAAGCCCATTACCCAGGCTTGAGTGTACACACAGGTTTTAGAGTGGATAGTCATGAGGCTTGCGTGGCGTGTTGCTACGTTAAGTCGTTCATGAAGAACCACATCCAGACGAGGTTTCTTTTGGACATATTTTGTCCTATGGGTGTTCCATAACGACATGATGTTCCTCTAGAAATTGTCGACTCTGGTGACCATTTCCCGAGAACTCAGTCGAGGCCTCTCCTTCGAGACGTGATTATGTTAGCTCTGGTGGGTGCATTCTCACTGATCAATCCGAGGACCCAGAGACTGGGAACTTGCTATTAGGATGTCCTGTTGAGGGGAGTCAGTGGAGGCCTTTTATCCCGTAATAATGCTAAACCTTCAGTGGTAAACGTATTATTCTCGACCGAAGGGTCGAAGTTGACAAACTTCTGTTCTTAGAACCTACTAGTGAGGGGCGGGCTAAATTCAGGAAACCTTAACCTTCAACCAACCCGGTTTTCTGGAGCAGAGTTCTGATTTCGTATTATATTCCCCCGTGGTTTTCTCTTCAGACAGTGCAACCTGACAGATGTTCAAGCGGATACAGCGATTCTGATTGACATGTCATTGCATTACATCACGTCATTTTGCATCATAGCATGTTTATTTTAAAAAAATATAGTACATATAAAAGAAAAAAAGTTAACCCGCATATGCATATCTGAGAAAAAATAGCATACGCATCATGCACATATCATTCATGCATCATTACAGGTGTTCTTGAGGAGGATTTCTCATTCTAGTTCCTGTTTCAGGCAGGATTGCTGAGTATCATCCGCACTGTTACGTAACAAGGCAGAATCGACAGAGGATCATGGATCAAGTTCAAGCAGAACTAGTAGAGATGAGGACCAACATGGCCCAGTTCGTGAGTATGATGCAAGGGGTAGTGCAAGGGCAAGAGGAACTCCGAGCCTTGGTCCAGAGACAAGAAACTGTGATTCCCCCTGTCGGTCAGAGTCCTCCAGAGGAGACCCCTATCGATGACGTTGCTGTTACCAACCCTGTCAACAACCATGCCAATGGTGACGAATTGCGTCGTATCAGAATCAATGGACAACCCATCATTACAGAGGCTGCTAATGCTCGAGCGGCACGTGCTCCGGTTCACCATCCTTCTCATTTGGTTGACAAGCAAGAGGATATGTTCACCATTCCCAGTGATGATGATGAATTTGGAAGAGTGGAAGAGAGAGATAGAAAGGTCGACGCTCTTGCTGAAAAGATTCGTGCCATGGAGTGCCAAAATTTGTTGGGTTTTGATGTTTCTAATATGGGTTTAGTTGATGGATTGAGGATCCCATACAAGTTCAAAGCGCCATCTTTCGACAAATACAATGGCACTTCTGGTCCCCAAACTCATGTGTAAGCTTATTACGAGAAGATATCCGCTTATACTGATGACAAAAAAATGTGGATGCACTTTTTCCAAGACAGCTTGTCAGGAGCATCTTTGGATTGGTACATGGACTTGAGAAAAGAACCTGTCAGAAACTGGAGAGAGTTAGGGGAAGCTTTTCTGAGGCAGTACAAGCATAACATAGACATGGCTCCGAGCAGAACCCAGTTGCAGAGTTTGTTTCAAAAGACCGATGAGAGTTTCAAGGAATACGCCCAGAGGTGGCGTGAACTAGCTGCGAGAGTACAACCTCCGATGTTGGAGAGAGAATTGACTGATATGTTCATTGGAACCTTGCAAGGTGTTTTCATGGATCGTATGGGAAGTTTCCCGTTTGGTAGTTTTTCGGATGTTATGATTTACGGAGAAAGAACTGAAAGTCTTATCAAAGCAGGAAAAATCCAAGACCCTGGTTCTTCAAGTTCTTCAAGTTCTTCAAGTGCTAAGAAACCATTCTCAGGGGCACCCAGAAGGAGAGAGGGTGAGACAAATGCTATATATAATCAGAGAAATGGAAACAGAGGACAACAATACCGTCAAATTGCTGTTGTGACTATTCCAGCAACCCAACCTCAACAACCACAAAGAGGACAACCACAACAACAACAGCAACGCCAATTCCAACCAAGACAATGAATGCTAGATCAACATTTTGATCCGCCGCCTATGACTTATGCTGAATTACTCCCTGAACTGCTCAGGTTAAAGTTTGTTAAACTTCGTACTATGGCTCCATTAACAAGGATTCCCACTGGTTATGATGCTAATGTCCGTTGTGATTTTCATTCCGGTGCGCCAGGGCACCATATCGAGAATTGTCGGGATTTTCACCATAAAGTCCAAGACTTGATCGATGCCAAGACGATTAACTTCGCTCCTACTCCGAATGTGGCGAATAATCCTATGCCTCAGCATGGAGGGCCCAAAGTGAATAGTGTGGAAGATGGGGAAAATTTGAACTTGGTAGTCAATGTTGATGAAGTTCAGACTTCGTTGCTTGTAGTGACGGAACGTTTTCTTAGAGGGGGAGTATTCCCGGGATGTGATAAGAATTGTTCAGATTGTGGTAATCATGAAAACGGGTGTGTGAAATTGAAAGAAGGTATCCAGGAATTGATGAATGAAGGTTGTTTATAGTTTGATCGGGTAGTGAAAGACCATGAAGAGGTATCAACTGTTGCCATTTACTTTACACCGTCAAAAATCTCTATTCTCTCTCTGTTGATGTGTTCCGAGGCGCACCGTGACACCCTGTTGAAAATGTTGAATATGGCTTATGTGCCTCAAGAGATTTCTGTTAACCAGCTTGAAGGTGTTATTGCAAATGTTAACATGAGACATGGTTTGGGATTCACGGATCTAGACCTGACACCTGAGGGTCGCAATCATAATAAAGCTCTGCATATCACGATGGAATGCAAAGGCGCCGTTTTGTCGCATGTTTTGGTTGATACCGGTTCTTCTCTGAATGTGCTGCCCAAAAAGGCTCTGAGTAAGCTTGATGCCGAAGGGGTTGTTCTCACACCAAGTGATCTTGTTGTCCGTGCTTTTGATGGATCCAAGAGATCAGTTTCTGGTGAAGTCACGTTGCCTGTGAAGATTGGCCCGGAAGTGTTTAATATTGTCTTCTATGTGATGGATATTCAACCAGCATATAGTTGTCTGTTGGGGCGTCCCTGGATACATGGAGTCGGGGCAGTTTCTTCGACTCTCCACCAAAAGCTAAAATATGTGTGGGACGGTCACGTTGTGACCGTGTGTGGCGAAGAAGACATCTTTGTGAGCCATTTATCCTCCTTCAAATATGTGGAGATGGATGGAGAAATTCATGAAACTCTATGTCAAGCTTTTGAGACTGTCAGTATTGAGAAAGTGGCTTTTGTCGAGCAGAAGAAACCATGTACCTCGATTGCGTCCTATAAACAAGCTCTGGAGGTCATTCATTCAGGTAACACGGAAGGCTGGGGCAAGATGATTGATATGCTCATAAAAGAAAACATGTTTGGCATTGGTTATCAGCCTTTTCAATCATCAGAGCAGGGTGTCCAGGATCAAAAGGGGCCGTGTACTTTCACTAGTGCTGGATTGGTGAATCACGGGGATGTCTTTGCAACAGACAATGAAGGTTGTGACAGTGATTGTGATATGGTGCGCCCGTGTGCTCCAGGGGAGAAGATCAACAACTTGACTGCTGAAGAAATAGTCCAAGTTACTCTTCAGACAGAGTAATTTTCTTTTGTTTTGTCATTTTGCATGAAAGCCCTACGCTCTGCCCGAGGCGTAGTGGTTCATTGTAGGGCCACATCATGTTTTGAATTTTCAATGATTATCATCAATAAAAGACGTTTTACAATCAAATTTGTGTTCCCTGTCTTTCTATTTTTATTACTCTCATTTTCAAAACAATAAAAATGGCAATGTTTTTCTTTTTTTTGTGACTTTCTTGAACTCTTTTCTAAAAATAAAGCATGAAACATCGTTCGTGCTGGATTGATCTTACGGATTCCATTAAAAACAGTTCTGTTATGGCTCAGTATGACTTTGATAATCCCATTTACCAAGCCAAAGAGGAGAGTGAAGAAGATTGTGAACTCCCCAAAGAATTGGCCAGATTATTGAAATAGGAGGAAAGGGTCATTCAACCTCATCAGGAAGAGTTGGAAGTCATTAACCTTGGTACTGAGGACGTAAAGAAAGAAATCAAAATAGGGGCTGATTTAGAAGAAAAGATCAAGAGTATCCTGAAGGAGCATCAAGGAATGACAAGAAGACACTGAGAGGGCTAGCCGGAAGCTTTTACTTGAACAAGGATGATGTGTCGTACAAGAGGAACTTTGACATGGTTCTACTCAGATGCGTGGTTAGACACAAAGCAGACATGTTAATGCAGGAAGGACACGAGGGATCTTTCGGTACCCATGCTGGTGGTCATGCAATAAAAGTTGTTAAGAGCCGGATAACCATGGAATCTGATTGTTTCAAATACGCCCGGAAGTGCCACAAGTGTCAGATATGCAGATAAGGTGCATGTACCACCAAACCCTCTTAATGTTATGAATTCTCCTTGGCCATTCGCGATGTGGGGTATCGATATGATTGGAAAGATTGAACCTACTACTTCTAATGGACATCACTTCATCCTAGTCGCGATTGATTACTTTACCAAGTGGGTGGAAGCAGCTTCCTCTGCCGATGTTACCCGACAAGTGGTTGCTCGATTCATTAAGAAGGAAATTATCTGTCGATAATGGTTCGAATCTCAATAACAAGATGATGAAAGAGCTTTGCAAAGACTTTAAGATCGAACACCATAATTCTTCTCCTTACAGACCAAAGATGAATGGTGTTGTAGAGGCGGCAAACAAGAACATTAAGAAGATTGTGCAAAAGATGGTTGTGACGTATAAGGATTGGCATGAGATGTTGCCTTTTGCTGTGCATGGGTATCGTACCTCGGTGCGTACGTCAACCGAGGCAACTCCGTTTTCACTTGTGTATGGCATGGAGGCAGTCTTGCCAATAGAAGTTGAAATCCTTTCTTTGAGAGTGATGATGGATGTAAAACTTGACGAGGCTGAGTGGGTTCAAGCCAGGTTTGATGAGTTAAATTTAATTGAGGAAAAGCGATTAGCAGCTGTGTGCCAAGGACAACTATATCAGAGAAGGATGAAGAAGGCCTTTGATCGAAAAGTGCATCCTCGAAGCTATCAGATAGGGGATCTAGTTTTGAAGAGGATCCTTCCTCCCGGTACAGATAACAGGGGCAAGTGGACTCCGAATTATGAAGGTCCATATGTTGTTAAAAAGGTCTTTTCTGGTGGAGCCTTGATGCTTACAACTATGGATGGTGAAGATTTTCCGTCTCCTGTGAATTCAGATGTAGTCAAAAAAATACTTCGCATAAACTGACCCGCTGGACAAA
The DNA here is from genome assembly GCF_024323335.1 of Lathyrus oleraceus. NCBI lineage: Eukaryota > Viridiplantae > Streptophyta > Magnoliopsida > Fabales > Fabaceae > Lathyrus > Lathyrus oleraceus. The sequence goes on along the minus strand of NC_066581.1, from coordinate 397,258,678 downwards.
AAAGGAAAGTCCAGGAAAAAAAGGGCATCCCGACGAACCAAAAGAAAAAAAGAAGAAGAAAAGGTTCGAGCAAAAGTTAGGGATAAAGAATAAAAAAAATATGTACACCCGGTAAGTCGAAAACCTGCGAAGGCGGCTTAGGCAAAAATGGGTATCCCGGTGGATTGAAAACCCGAAAAGGGCGATCCAGGCAAAAGTTAGGGATTAAAGCGAAGACTACAGTCTGAGTTATCTGTACTTCATCGCGTTTCAGTGTCTACCATCTTGAAGGATACGATCGGTCTAATCACTCTTCTCAAAAGGCAAAGAATTTCGGGGAAATTGAAGATCTATGAGTCCTAACAGAATTGGAAAATAGTGGAATGCCGTGCTCACATTGCCAATAGGATAGTTTATTTTCTATTTTGGCGCAATTACCTCTTCCTAGGAATTGCTTCCTGATGTTTTGCCGTTATAGGCCGTTTTCAATCAATTAAAGTCGTCAGTCAGTCAAATTGCTCTCTTGTTTTTTATTTTTACTGTTTTGTTTGCAAAAACGTCCGAATTTTTGATAAACATTGCATCTAAAAACATGAAGGCTAGACAATGACGTGCGGAAAGATAAAACATCTGAAAATCATTTTGAATACTGAGTACACTTGAGTATATTTCGTCCATACGATCCCCTAGGGCATGTATGTCTTGCCGTTTTGCAGGCTACTATCTTTGATTGATGGCTAAAGCAGATGAGCCAAAGTTTGTTCGGAGAAAGACACTGTTGTTTCAACACTGTCCAGTCGTGTAAGAAGTTGGGTCGTCTAAGTCGAGTTCGGAATTTGTTTCCCCAACATGGTCGAGAGGTTGGTGTTTTCCCAACAAGTGACTCCCCAGTTGAGTTGGTTTCTCTACCGTTCCGAGAATGTCAGATTAGTAAGTATCCTCAGCAGAATTGTTGTATATCCCCAGCGGAGTTCACAGTGCCAGACTGTATCTCCCTAGCAGAAGCGGCTGCTCCTCAGAGTTCGATGCCAGATCAATGATCTCGACGCCAGATCCATGGTCTCTTTCCTTGAAGAAGAATCTCGGTACCGCATCGGTGTTTGCTTCCCCTCCTGAGTCGTCTCCCTCGCAGATTATGGTTTCCAGGACCACTGTCATTTTTCAACAGCAAGCTTCCAGTGCCATTCTCTCCCCAGTCAGAGTCTCGGCATTGTGTTATTGCCTGAACACCGCATGACCGGCCATTTCCCCACGGAGTTCATTGTGCTGTGTATCTCCAACGGCATTGTCTAGGTCAAGAAGAGTGTGATCGTTCTCCCCAGCAGAGTTCCTTGCCTCGGCTTGACGTTATTTCTAACCTAGCACTTTGCATCCCTGCATGTAGAATCATATTGCATTGCATCCTCTCAAATCGCGTAGCATTTCCATTCAGTACGGAGCATTACGCCATAAAAAACTCAAACATATGCCTACATGCATTAAACCAGATTGGATCTTATCCCGAGCAGAGAGGGATCATTTTTCAACATCAGTGTAGCACATTTGCAGCAGTTGCTCTGGGCAACATTCAGAATCAATTATCCTGGTGAGATTTATTTTCTCACCATCCCAGGAAAGGAAAGCTTGATTCTCTTCCGATTTAGTCCCAGGCAAGTGTCTGCCTTATTTTGACATACGGGAATATCATCCTGGCGATACCGGTAAGTGTCGTGTTGATCCCCCGTAAGTGTCTGTGCTTTTCTTTGATGTCGGCGAACATCATCTTTCGATGTCGGTAAACGTCGAATCCCAATCGTTGACCATCAGTAAATGGCACGTCTCTCATGATGTCTACAAAAAAATAGTTCTGTCAACACCCGTGTGTGTCCTTTCCCTTTTTGGTGTCGGTAAACATCATTGTTCGATGTCGGTAAACATCAGTCGCTCGTTAACCATCAATAAATGGTTTTATGGTCTAAGATTCCCCAGTAGATTCGATATCCGTAAACATCGAATACTTCATTTTCGCCATCGGTAAATGGTTTCGTTTCATAAATATATTCTTTCCTTGGTGTCGGTAAACATCATTGTTTGATGTCAGTAAACATCGAGTTCCTTCCCAGTCATCGGTAAATGTCTGGTCTTGTCAGTGAACATCGAGTTCCTTCCCAGTCATCGGTAAATGTCTGGTCTTGTCAGTAAACATCGAGTTCCTTCCCAGTCATCGGTAAATGTCTGGTCTTGTCGGTAAACACCGAGTTCCCTCCCACTCATCGGTAAATGTCTGGTCTCGTTTCACTTGTAAACATCTTTTGTCTCCCTGTAGCGGTGTATTCGTCACTTTATGATTTATTGATTAAATCAAAAGCAAAGCGAACAAAGAATCGAGTCGCCACTGCATTTTTATTTATCCAAAGGAATGGCTAAAAAGCGAACAAAAGCCTAAGAAGTCTTACACATAGAAAACTAATGAAAAGATCAGAGATCTGGGTAAGGGGTTAATTACGCAATGGGAAGGTGTTAGGCACCCAAAACGTCCTAGGTACTCCTAGGGAGCCCTTTTCACAACTTGTTGTACGAAATGTTATTTGTTTATGAAATATTTATTGTGCAAACATGATTGAAGGGATGAGAAAAGAATATACAAGTTATTATTTTTGTGTTTGAACGGATGAACCCGTTGCCTACGTACCTTTCCATGGAAGGTAAGGATCAAAACACCGTAGTTCGGCTAAAAGATTTCCAAAAGTGTGTGAATTGATTTTAAACAAAAGCCCTAAGGTCTTTCGTTATCCACGGGAGAAAACTCAACCTTATACAAACAACAAGTCCACCATGTGAGAAAAGCTTCAACTTGCTAGTGAGGGGTTAACCCTATAATAAGCATGGAAGTCTTACAATTCAATCACTAAGGACAAAAGGTGAGATTAACATCAACCAACTAGGATAAATCAAACCTATGACTAATGTATGAAAACTTATCAAGAATGGACAAAGCCACAAAACAATTGAGTGAGTGAAATTAAGCAATTAGGATTATTCACAAAAAGTGGTCAAGATATGATTAGAATTCAATTCAAAAGAAGTATCATGAAAATGAAGTTTGAAAAATCAGAGGCTTAAGGCCTAGGTTTCTAATTTGAAAACAAGTGAAAATGTTCGCACAATAGTTTTCTTGTTTTGGATTAACATGCAAATGGAGGTTTAAAGAAACAAAAGGTGGGAGGGTGAGGAAGTAAAACTTCTTAGATGTTCACCTCTTGAGATCATATATAGATGATTCAAGTGATTCCTTTGGAATAGGCAACAATGCAAGTAACAGATGAACAAAGTAAATGGATACCGGATGCCAATCAATGGACTTATTCCAATCTCACAAAACAAAATGAAACATGGATACCAGATGCCAATCAATGGACTTATACTAGTCTCACAAAACAAAATGAAACATGGATACCAGATGCCAATCAATGGACTTATACTAGTCTCACAAAACAAACAAAACAAGGATACCAGATGCCAATCAATGGACTTATACTAGTCTCCCACCATATCATAGGAAACAACTGCCAATCAATGGACTTATGTTTGACTCCTCCCTGGACCAACAAATGCAATAAGCAAAAAGGAAACAAGTTGCCAATAAATGGTCTTACACTCGACTCCTACCAGATCATAGGAAACAACTGCCAATAACTGGACTTACAATTGACTCCTCAATGGACAAAACAAAATGTTACAAAGTAATGAACAATGATTATGAAATGATATACAAGTGATGAAGATACATGCACAAAGGCACACATAAGCAAATATGCACAGATGAATCGAGTAAGCAGACAAACAAGTCAATTAGCACACACTATATACAATCAATTAGGCTCAAGCAAGGTTAGGCTTTACAGCCAACTGGAATGGGGTATTTTGTGCTCTTAACCCTAACATTGAGAGTCAGGGTGAAGCAGATGAAATGGAGATGAGGGGTGTGCCTCATAGCTCTTATCCCTGGTCAGGGAGAGCTTTGATCAATGGAAAGTGTGGGAGTTCAGAAAGTAGGAACTCTTCTCCACAAATGATTGACTCTATAAGATTTTGGGTCATTATTCACCATGCATCAACACATGGTGTGAGCAAGGTGAATGACACACTGAGTAGAAGGAGATGGATTACACATCTCTTTTATCTGCCAATTGCCTCATAAGAGGACTTTTCCTGCTTGGCACAAAGTTAAACAAGCACAAACATTGCCTCTTAAGGAGGGCTTCAGACAGGTGCCTACCAATAACAGTAGGTCTTCCAGACTACATGAAGATTAGAGATTATACCTAAGTGGTTAAGCAACCAAGCAAAGAAAAGTTCACAATGAACTTAAAGCAACTTAAGAACCTGTGGAAATACTAAACAAATCAGTACAATGCTCAGACAAACAGACAACAATCAATAAGCAACAAACAATCCCAATGTACAAAATGTGTAAGCCAAAAGGCAAACTCAAATGAGTTAGCAACAACCTACAAAACACACAAATGTTAGTAATCAAAAGCAACCATCAATACTCAAATGATGAAGCATCATCAACTATGGAACTTGGATATTCGACCTGAAATCAAAGCTCAAATGTAAGCCACAAACCACTAGGTCAAAGCCTAGGGTCAAAGATGGAGAAAAAAATTAAAACAGGAGCTGAAATTTAACACAAAGCAACTCCAAACACATATTGACATATTCCAAAAGGTCTCACATCAAAATCAATCACCAAATTCATTTCATGATAAGTGAAGTTCAAGGCAATTTTAAAGCTCATATGTGATCATCACGAGGGAAAAATTCAAATCAAAACAGAAATGATTCAAATAAATCTGAAAACAATCATGCACATTCAAGACATCTAACATGATCCACATACAAAATATCAGGGGAATTGGAGATCATTTGGCATGGCAATCACATGGCACAAGTTGGACATTCAAAGGTGTGACACAAATTGCATACCAAGTTAGCACAAGCATAAAACAGCAATGGAGCATAGGAAAAATACCAAACCAAAACCAAAATGTCAAGCAATGTGTCTAATTTTATCATGCAAAATTTCAGGTTCATTGGATAAGAAACAAGCATTTCACAATAAGATAAGCAAGGCAAGGTCAAATATGCATACATGCTCACATATCCTAGCACCAAATAAAATTCAGCCAAGCACAACTTGCAATTTTATACTTATAAGAAACTAGACAGAATAAGGAGCATTGTGCAAAAAATTGGAGTGAAATTGGATCAATTTTCAATTTTATATGATTTTTTGAAGTTGATGGAAAAATTTGAAATGAAAATGGTGATAGCATATGAAAATAAGGAGGGAAACAATAAAAATGATGAAGCATTTGAATAAAAGCGCCAGCCAAGGATCGAACCATTGCCACATTCAAATTTTGGCGCTCAACATGAAACGACGCCGTATTGGCTTAAAACCCTAGCGCGCATATCATTTCCAGATTTCATAGCAAAACATGAACTCGTAGCAAACGGCATGAACATTTCATAGCTAACCGGTAGCAATTCTGGAAAACGATGAATGTTCATAGGTTGAAGATGAAGATCATGATGATCTTCATCTGGATTTTCCAGAAAGTCTCAAAACGTCCAGAAATTAACAAAAATAACACCAAACGATTCGTCATGTCATGTACATTCAAGATCCATAAGCAATTCATGCAAAAACATCAAAACAAACTCGGATCGAAGAAAATCATTTCAACATATCAAATATTCAATCATCCATAACTAACTCAAAACAGCAACAAATCACTTGATTCAAAGCTCAGATTCATCAGGACAACACGATCTACAACAATATCATAATGAATTCAAGAATAATTGAGATCGAATCCTGACCTCTTGAAGAGCAGAAGTTGGAATCGCGCACTACATGGTCAGCCAATGCTCCAAATCTTCTTTACAATGCTTATGGAGTTGATTGATGATGAATTTGAAGCTCCAACATACACGAATCCAGCTCAATTTGCAAAATCCATGGAACCTTCAAGCTTTGAGTATGAGCAAATATGGCACGGTTTTATCCAATTCCACGTCCAAACCTTCTCAACAATGCTTTAGGAGTATGAATCGATCAATAGAAATGGTTCTTGTGTGAAGAAATTGCAAAAAAAATTGAGAGAGAAGTTTGGAGAATTTTTTAATCTAGATCTGAAATGAACTGTTAATGAAGAATGCAGTTATGATTATTCTTATATATGCCATGCTAATGATTCTGTAATCAAGTTTAAGCCAAATGCAAATGAGATTAGCAACTTATGAGGTGTATGTACAAAAATGGTTTTTCACCTCATGCACTTCATGCATGCGTGAACAGTGCTTACTTCCGGCCCAAATCCACTTAAAATGAGTTCATGCACCCTTTGGAATTGGTTTTGTATGCATATGATTCACCAAAATGGTTTTATGAAATTCCTTTTCAAAAACTTCATGAGTGAGCACATGATCATGCCAGAGGAATTCATGCCATGTAATGGATGTTTTGGAAACTAGAGGTCATGAGGATCAAAATGCAAAAAGAACCACTCATTTTGGAGCTTTGGTTGAAAAGTTATGCCCATTTGAAGTCCCATGCATACTTTGCCATGATTTAATCATATCTCTTCAACCACACATTAGAAATTCATGATCTTGGACATTTTGGAAATGGGAGAGAAAGATCTACAACTTTCATGTTCAACAAAATTTCATTTGAAGCTTTCTTGATGATGTAAGATTGAGTTGAAGTTGGTCCAAAATCTTTCCATTTTTGGAAAGTTCAAATTATAGGTCACTTGCTATTTTTGGAAAATCTTGACCTGACTTCAAATTCTTCAATTTGAGTGTTTGAAATGTCAAATGAGACTTGTTTGAACATGAATTAAGTATTTCTAATCACTTCCCACCTCCAAATTCACAGTTGACCTTATAGTTGACTTTCTAGGTCTTCAGATGACTTGACAATGTTCTGATGAGATTCAAGCCTCTACCACTTGGGATTTTGCTTCACCATGACATCATAATTCATATGAACTCTTGATAATGATCATGGGGTCCAAATCTCAAGAATGACCACCATCTATTGCTCAATGAATGCCTTTGATTGCCTTGACCTGTTAATGCTTCATCTGCAAGACAAAGGTTAGATGACATATTTTTGTACTTTTGGTTAGTGATTAAAAGAAAAGCAATGATATACAAATTCAAGGAATGCTTAGTGATCAAGAATCACTCTAAAAAAGATGACCCACCCACAGGGAAGGAAGCAAGGTGCCCAATGATCCTTGAGGCAATGTAATGTTATGATATGATGCCATGAGGGATCTTAGGGACAAAATTGGGGTCTTACACTCCCCAGCAAAGCCGCCATCGGTAAATGGCCTTGCTTTCTTTGATATCGGTAAATATCAAATTTGTTTTGAAGCCGCCATCGGTAAATGGCCTTGCTTTCTTTGATATCGGTAAATATCAAATTTGTTTTGAAGCCGCCATCGGTAAATGGCCCCGCTTTCTTTGATATCGATAAATATCAAATTTGTTTTGAAGCCGCCATCAGTAAATGGCCTCGCTTTCTTTGATATCGGTAAATATCAAATTTGTTTTGAAGCCGCCATCGGTAAATGGCCTTGATTTCCTTGATTCGTCACCTGCAGAGTGCAAATTTTCCGGTTCTTTTGGTATTCAATCCCTATTTACCTTGAAAGTCTGATAGCCGTTGCTTTCTTCCGTTCAGGTTCACAGTTGATTGAATAGGGGCAGCTGTAGCCCCTCAAATTTGCCCCCCCTCATTCATGCATTCATTTTTAGGTCATTTAACATTTCATATTGCATTTCATCATGTCAATCAGAATCGGATCCAAGAAGCTTGAACATCATTCAGAACGCTAATCTTGGAGGAGCAAAAATCTGTCCCTGAGTTATCATGCTCGCTAGGCGAGCAGAAAGGTTCGCTAAGCGAACTGAACTGTCATGCTCGCTGGGCGAGCAAATCCTTCGCTAGGCGAAGAGTACGCATTTCAGAAAATAACAAAAAATCTTGGACTTAGACTTTTGTCATTTGATCCCACAAAGCCACGAAATTAGGCTATATATACTAGACTTCCACCTCCAAAAGAAACCTGACAAAAAAACCTAGCTAGAGGAGAAGCTAACAGAGTTCAGAGCAACCTCCGGACACTGAAGGGAACTCATCGGCAAAGAACCAGTTCTACCTCATATAAACCCTGAGATTGTTCTGCAAACCACGGTGCAATCCAATTCCATTCAATCTCTCCAATCAGGTTCGCCCTTATTCCCATTACTCTATGCTTAATTTGAATGCTCTGAATGTATGAGGTATTATCGTGAGGTTTTTCTCACGGTTAGATGTATATGAATATGTAAATTAATGCCTTGAAGTGTTTAATCGTTTAATTTCTGAAATGTGTACCATGAGGTTTGGGGTTCCTGGAATCGCACAGTTATCAAAAGAAAAATCCAGAATCCGCAGGCATTCGCTAGCACCTTCGCTAGGCGAATCTTCAACGAGGCTTCACTAAGCCTTCGCTAAGCGACGTAGCAGCGATCGCGACAGCATTTGTTTTTTCTGTTTGCTCTAACCTGTTTCGTGTTTGCCATGGCATTGTTTTCTCCTGCTACTCTAACCTGTTTGTTGAGTTTTGTGAGGGCTCATATGACCTTAAAAGAGATGGCTGGCATGGTATTCCACTTTATTTGTGGGATACCCCCTGGAGGTTTATTCCGATTACCGTTACTGACTCGCTTTCTTTGATGGTCTAGCTGGAGAGATCTCTGGGTTTCTTGTCCCTTTAGTTGTTGATACTTCGGATCTTTATCCGTGTGGTACTTTTACCTCTTTCCCGCATTTTACCGTTTTTTAGCTGGAAGACCTCAATAGGAGGCAATGTTTTCTTTTGTTTGTTTACTTTATGATACATGTTTTGTGTGGTGTGGTCGTCTCCCCATTAGGATGCAAGGATTCGTACAGTCTCTCGTTTGCATGTCCATTAAGGTAGCACTGTTCCTTCGTCTAGGACTTCCTTTTTTCATGAGCATCCCTAAAACCCCAACAACTCATTGATTTTTCTTCTCCTAAGAACACGTTTACTCCTTCTACTACAGGCGAGTAAGTCTCCAAAGGTCGAGCATCCGGTAGATTGCGTAGTAACGTCGTTCCCCCAAAAATACAACCCTTACCCGTAGTTAGCCGAACTACGTTTTGCTCTGATTCTCATTCCAGATGAGATACGTAGGCATAAGACGCGACGTCTTACCGAGCACACTTGCCCTTAACCCCTAGGTAGCCGAGCTACGAAGACTCTGATTCTCATATTCATATGAGATACGTATGCAGTGGATGCGACATCCGTGCGAGTAATTTTCTTTTGACCCCCCTATTAGTAAATAACACATTAGATAAACCCACACCCTTTAGACAAGAATAACAAGAGTGGATCCCGTAGAGTACTACGGATGCGTAGGGGTGCTAATACCTTCCCTTTGCATAATCGACTCCCGAGCCCATGATTTGGTTGTGAGACCTTGTCTTTTCCTTTCCGTTTTCCAGGTTTACTTCGAGCGTTTCCTTTCCCTCCTTTGGGATAAATAACACACGGTGGCGACTCTTCTGTCTTTCTTTTTCGCCGATTGTTTTTTTCGCATTACTATGATTTTTTTTCAGGTTGCGACACCTTGCTGATACACAGAAGAAGAACTGATAAGACATCTGGCGGAAGAAACCTGTTATGCAAATGATGCATGAAATGCAATGTTTTTTATTGTATTTTAATTTCAAGGAACATACGAAGTCTCGTTTGCAAATATTTTCAATTAGTAATAACAAAAATTAATCAATAATAACAGTTCAATTGACCATAAAATCTCTTTTTATTCATAAAATTTGGAAGGATTATACTAAGTACAATTTCAAAAACCAAAATATAAATACAAAATAAAAGGAAAACATCATCCTAAGGATCCCTAACAACTGCATCAGATGATCTGGCCAAGGGAGTGTACTTCCTTTGGATGCGTCGAATCTCTGAATCAAAGGGCGTCTTCATCTGAGCCTTCTAGAGGACAAGCTAATCAACAATCTTCTTCCAAGAACCAAAAGGATGAGGCATGCTAGAGGAAACTAAACCCTATAGCTATGTTTGTCTCTTTATTGCACGATCCTTAAGAACCTCAATAAGTTCATCTTTGTCTTTCGACTCAAGTTGCAACTCTTCATGCTTTCGATTCAAAGCATGGAACGACTCTTTCCACAAATCTCTCTCTTGCTTCATCTGGGCAAGTGTATCTTCCAACTCCTCTACATCTTGGTTAGGGAGAGTTAATGGCTCAATTGTAACCATATACATGGGTCTCTCACAAACATACGGCATCTTGAGCTCCAAAGCTTTCCTCTTTACCCAAATAGTGTAAGCTTCCAAAGCTACATAGTTGCATGGACCAAGCTCGGATCTTCCTTTCCTATGCACTTTGTGCCAAGCATGCACCATCCTATTCTTCAAAAGTTGGGGATCTTTACCCTCCTGATAGAATAGACCCTCTAACTGAATGCTATTAGGCTTATCTCTCAAGGGGAACCCAAGTTAACGACGGGCCAAAGTAGGGTTGTAATTGATTCCTCATTGCATACCAATGAGAGGCACGTTAGAGAACTCACCACAACTGTCTATAATATCCAAGTTATCCAATGCAGAATCATACCAAACAATATCACCATTAGTGAGAGACGTAAGTCTCTGAGACCACCATAGACATTGACGCTTCTCCAAGAAATCAGGCGTCTGAGGCAAGTGCAAAATAAACCACTTATACGGAAGAGGAACACAACACACAATAGTTCCACCACCTTTAGAATTTTTCAAATGCAGATAGAAGCATGTGTCATCCAACAAAGTCAGAATAGGATTCCCAATCGAGAAAATTCTAATGATGTTAACATCAACAAAACCGTCAATGTTAGGGAACAAAGCCAGGACATAGATAAGAAAGACAAATATGGCCTCAAAAGCATCCATGCTACCGGCTTAAGCAAAAATAGTAGCTCTAGCAATGAGAAAATCAGAAGTCAACCCAAGAATACCTCCTTTCTTCACCATGTTGGCATCAATCTCAGATTTCTTCAGATGAAGAGCTTCGGCTATGACGTGAAATCTCGGGATCTCCTCCAATACACTAAAAGGTACCTTGTCAGACATGGCCATACCCAAGAGATGAGCATACTCCTCCAACATGGGCATAAGCTGATAGTCGGGAAAAATGAAACACCAATAGAGATGGTCATAGAACTGCACCAAAACACTTAGAAGTCTTTCAACTACATCAATAGATAATACTGATAAGAGCTTCCAATGACATTGCTTCAAGTCCAAGGGATCTAATACAAAGGATGGAAACTTCTTTAGCTCTTTCAAATCAGGACATGTGAAAATGTACTTTTTAGTGTTCCTTCATCCATAATCCATGGTCTGAAAATATTTGCAAATAAGACCTTAGTTTCCTTGAAATTTATTTTATGTGATAAATGTTATGATGCGCATGTATGCATGAATGCAACAATCACACGCAAAGCAAACACAAACAAAGGTCAAGGGATGGATCAAGTCGTCATCAAGATCAATCATCCATTTTGGTTGATTACCATTTTCACCTTATCAACACCAAAGTCCCATTGATATTGATGAGATTGATCGGATCAACCAAGAATCAAAGGGTTTGTTGTGAATCAGGAGCATGGAGTCGGGTCAATAACCATCCCAAAAGGGAGTCTACTAAGGATAGAATTCATTTTCAAAAACTTCCCAGAGTCTTGATCCCATCTATCAGATACTATAGGTTAGGATGACTGACTCATCAACCCATAGTATTCTCAAGAGAAACTCATCTGAGTGTAGTATCACGTAACAAATGTTATCAAGTCTTCACTTGAACAGTCTCCATACTACGTCCTAAATAGGCCAAGTTGGGTTAAATGTTCTATGGTCCTCAGCTTCTCTGGCCCCCAAATTAAAGAAAGTAATTCCTATCCACGACTTACTCGTGTGACATCGGTAACTCCAAAGAGCTCTCCACTGAGTGGGGGATATCATGTCAACTCTTTTAGGACTACTACTTCAAAGCCAACATGGTTATACCACCCTCCTATCTTAGATTGCACTCAAGTTCGGGTTAGGATTTATTTCACCATACAGAGATCACCAAGCACAACAAACAGAGTATCATACAACAATATGTACCAACAAACATCAAATATACAAATATACACACACACACAAAATTAGGCTAAACCCACTAAGGACTACTCCCCAGTAAAGTCGCCACTTAATTTTTGTAGCAGTAAGTTCATGACCATCAAGTTATGGATAAACATGACGTCAATAAAATTAGAGTCACCATCTTGCTTTTATTGTTTCTAAAGGAAAAGGGAAAAGTACGACCAAAACCCAAAAATAAGAAGTTTCTCAATCAAAACTAAGAAATGTCAGAGATTACAGGTAAGGGGGTTGGTTACACAGAGGGAAGGTGTTAGCACCCAAAGTGTCCTAGGTACTCCTAGGAAGCCCTTTTTTGTGTCTAAGTCTTTTTGTCAAAATGATGTTTGGAAAAAAATATAGAGTGTGGGGGGGGGGGGGGGGGTGACAAAAGAATTCATTAATTATATTTTAGTGTTTGACAAGACCTTCGGTCTTATGCCTACGTACTAACATAAAAATGAGGGATCAAAACCCCGTAGTTCGTGGTAAAAATTTCAAATAAGTTGGTGAATTGATTTTGATCAAGAGTTTAAGTGAAAAGGCACAAAAAGACAAAGATTCAAATTAGGTTGTTAGTTATTTTTGTCTTTTGAAATTAAAGTTAATATGGTTAAGTTCATTCACAAGTTTGATTTAAGAAAGAGTTTAACAATTCAATGGCATAAGACCAAAGTTTCTAATCATTAAAACATGTATAAGTTAAAAAAAACACAACAAAGAAGGTTTTGAAAAGAGGGAGAGATTTGAAATTAAATAAGTGGGAGGAGATGAAGAGACTATCCTAGACAGAAATTCAAAGTTAAGAGTTGAAAAGCTCTGACCAATGGGATGCAATCCACAAGACAAGAATATCAGATAGAAACCCATTTTCCTTTGGACTTTAGCAAGTAACAAGCATAAGCGATATCCAAGCAAACCATATGAAGATAAAGGCATCAAATAAATATAGCCATAATATCCAAGCAAGCACTCCAATAACTAGTTGTCTTTAATATCTTCCAATGTATGAGATGAAAATAATCCTTGGTCAACTCAGAACAATCATCAGACATCAACAATAATAATAGTATAATCAATTGAGCATAAATACAAAGTGATAGATGAATCAAGGGAACTTAAGGTCTTGCATCATATGAAAGGAACTGTTAAGGATAACTCAGTCTCAGATGATGGCATTGGCCAAGTCCTTTAGCATAGGGAAAGTTGTCTAATTATAAGTCCAAAAGTTCAGATCAAGTCCAACAGTCCACCAAGATGTTTTTTAGGGTTTTTGTTGGTATTAAGTATTTTAAGGTCCTAAGAACACAAACGAAAACAAAGACAAACAAACAATATATACAATCATAAAATATGGCTCAAGTGAGCAAAGTGAAAAGGATTGAAACATAAACAAGTTGCATGAAATGTAAATGGAAATGAATGACAAAGGTACTGAAATTTAGATTGTGTTAAGTAAATGACTTAAAAATAAAGCAATGTTAAAAGGAAGTTAGTCAATGATTGGTGAAGATTTTTAATTGTTTAAGTCATTCTTTGGAGAACACTCAACCATTCATTCACAAGTATGAATCCATGAACTAAGACATCATCCATGAGAAGGGCTTAACCTTGGATAAATCAACAAGTATGCCACTAGCTCCCATGAATTGGAAAAAGGTCAATTTTCATACAATACCATGAAGAATGAGAGACTTACAATCTCAGTTACTAGAATGCTATACCTTGCGGGACAAATTTAGCTCTACGTTAAGTAATTGTAGTTGGACTTATGTAAAAGTCACAACTATCTGAGGCTAGGCAATAAAGATATTGGTGTTAATGCATGTTAGAGACTTGGTACAAAGAATCAAGCTTCTAAAACGTACCACACACAAAAATAAAGATGGAATGAACCTATCTCAATCTAGCTCATGTTGATTCATCTAACACAAGGTCATTGATGAATCAACTAGCATTAGACATGAAGATAATTCACTGGTCAATGATAGATTGGGGAAGAATATGGATGAAGATGAAGAGGAAATGGGAATAGAAACCCAAGTTGATCATAGGAGGAATTTCATTTGATCAATACTATCCATTCATTTTGGGAGATGAAATGTACATTTCATCAATCCCCTAAATCTAATAGTATTGGTCAAACAAAAGTCAAATCAACCACGGTCAAGGCCAAACAGCAAGTCAAACATCACAAGACCAATTAAATGGCTCAACACAATTTTTAAACAATTATTCAATTAATAATCAATTTTAAAATGAATTTAAATGCATTTTTAAATGGACAAAACCTCAAATCCCTTCAAAACAATAAATAAATGGTCAAGGGATTTATCCTAGGTCAAACAAGGTCAAAGGACCTTAGACAAAAAAATTCATAATTTTTTGAAAGTCAGAAGTATTTTAGAATATTTAAAAAAAGCCCAAAATCATTTATTTCACAAAAAATATCAAAATTAATCCAAAAAAAGATTTTAATTCAGAATATGGAAGACAAAAAATATTTAAAGATTTTTGGTGAAAGTCCGATATGTTTTGGATTAAAAATGAATTTAATATAAATTAAACAAAATAAAAGGATTAAACATCAAATCAGAAATTAAAAAGAAATTCAAAAAAACTAGGGCCATCAGATCTCCCTCTTTAATTGAGGTGGCATATCTGATGTCCACGCGCTAGGGTGTATGATGCGCTCAAGTCAACTGCATGGCAAACATGGTAAACACAATGGATGATTAGGATTAGAGCGTGGAGAGAAGATCTGATGGATAGGAACAAGCCACCATATCACCGGAGCTATGGCTCCGGCCATATTCACCCGTGAATCTCACAGGACTGGTCCACCACCAACCACCATAAAAATAAAAAGTGAGCATACTAATTTAAAGGAAAAATGCTCAGGAGCTCGAATCTGGCCTCAATTTCACCCAATTCCAAGTATATTGAAAGATACGTGGACTTGAAGTTTGAGGTGCATGATCTGAGTTGTTTCGTTTTGGCCTCAAAGCAACTCAATCGTGTTGCCTACATTGGTAGGTCTACATACAACCAATAAACAAGCAAAATAGTTGAGAAATGAGGGAGAATTGAAGAGGGGAAAAATTTGAAAGTTCACCTTCGGTTTGCTTCAATTGAGCTTGATCTTGCTTACAGATTTATTTGGCTCGACTCTACAAGCTTGTAGGATGTGAAATGGATCAATGAAAGGCTTAGATTCTTGTAGTTTCAATTCCAAAACAAAATGAGAATTGAAACTCGATTTCAAGTGAAATCTTCAAGTTTATCCTTTAATGGAGGTTAGGGAGGCAATGGTTCAAAGTTTGGGAAATCAGGATCCCTTTTCTGATCAACAAGGGCATGTATTTATAGCATGAGATTGCTTCCGACCTTTTGAAAACTTGGAGGAATTTAGTAACTTGTGTGCATCAGTGCATGGGCATGCATTTAGGCTCAAATAATGATTGCATTGATTCTAAATTAGTGCACAAAACATGATGAGATCATATCATGAAGCCATCCAATGGTAATTGAAAATTGAATTCAAAGGTTGCCAAAAGAAGCCATGTAAAGCAACCATGCACAAGTCACTCAAAAATGATCCAACTGCCATGATCTTAGATTATTTAGAAAGATAAGATGAAGAGGAACAAATTTAACATTGAAGACTTTTCCATTTGAAACTTGGATCATGATGAATTTTGAGGTGGAAGTTGGGGAAATCAAACATGGTTGACTACCTTTTGCTATGAGCTTCAAATGAAAATGGTCCCTTCACCAAAGTTGTATCTCTTTCATCCCTATTCAATTTTGTCACAAATTCGACATCATTTGGATCTTGCATGAAGGAGTTATAGATTTTAGAAGTTGAGGAAAATTCTTTGTTCAATGATGATGGCCCAAAATGACTTATAATGTTTCCTCTTGGCACATGCCCTTGCAAGTAGAATTAGACATTTCTCAAAGAATAAAAGTTGGAGAAGACATATTGAATTTGATCAAGAAACTTGGATTACCTTCATATGATACAAATTGAGCAAGTTATGGTTCTTATAAGTTGACCTCTTAACTAGGGCACACACAAAATGACCTATAATCTTTCACCATTAAAAATGAATTTTCCAAGAAAAATTAGCTCTTGATGTCAACATGAAAGTTGTTTGGAATTTCATAAAGAGTAAATTTGATCTAAGAATCATTTTCATATGACACAAATTATAGGAGATAAGGTCTAGGGCATCCCAGTTTTGACCAATTGACTTTCTTAGTCAACCTCTTGGAACTAATTTGCAAACTTGAAGTTTTCTTGACATTTAGGGATCATGGACAATCACATATTAATAATATGATGTATAATTAAGTATCCCTTAATGTATTTTACCAATTGATGAGGAAACTTGCTGAGGAAGTCACACAAGATACCTAGATTAATTAGAGCTTCCAAGGCAAACAAGCTTCAAACTCTTATGAACCTTTCGTTGATTGATCAAAATGATAAATAAAGAACATGGGGATCCATATATGATGTTTAGAACCATTGTGAACCTGTAATTGATTTATCTCTTTGCATTGAGGGTCTTAAACCCTATATGTGAATTTGATAAGGCACAAGTGGATACACACACGACCTACAAAAGAAACAAAGCTACATCCAACATATTTTTTGGTATTTTGGTTAGAAGCAAATAAAAACAAATAATGATACAATTATATGTGTTTGGTGATCTCTCCTAACGCAAACCCAATGAATGATGGGTAAGAAAGATGTCAAGGTGTGATCCCAAAGTCAATGCAAATGATGACATAGCATGAGGGATCTTAGGGTCAAAATTGGGGTCTTACAGGGGGTGTCCCTAATTTGAATCTGTAATTACTTTGAGTTTACATTTGCAATGACAATAATGTTTTTCAGAATTACCATAATTATTTAATGTGTTTAATGCTTTCTCTTTCAGAATAATTGAGATTGTTGTATGATTATCAATTAGGCTGGACCACCATTGATAATGCTTTCATAAGATTATTCTGTAGTATATATCACCTAGGACTAGGGATACCCTATATGAACCATGTTATTCTCGATATATTGAGGCTTAATTTCACTAGTAATTTTCTATGGACATAAAGATTAGGTCTGAATGATTAAAGGTTTTCTTACAAAGGCCTTGGGAGAAAATACCCTTGAGAACTAGTAGTAATTAATTGATACTTGTTGATGAAATAGTGACTCAAAGTTGTTACATGGACAAATTACACACCTTCCCTATAATGTTCCTTTACCTTGAAAATCCTTTTTACAACATAATTTATTTTAGTTGCAATTATTTTTAGAAATTTTAATCATAAACCCCCAACATAAGTTTTGTTTAATTAAACAACAACTCTAACTCAATATTTGCGAGCATCCCTTGAGACCGACATTCGGGGAACTTTCCCCATTATTACTATATAGGAAAAATAGTGCACTTGTTATTTTTCTGATCACATATACGAGGGAGGAAAAGGTTTCTCCTGTCGAGCTACAAACAGAAGTCTTATAGCCATGTAGTGCAAAAGGGAGCATCTTGTGTCAATCATTATAGGTTTTCACCATCTTCTGGATATTCTTTTTGATATTCTTATTAGATGTCTCTACTGCATCGTTCATCTTTAATCGTTAAGGTGACGAGTTATAGTGTTCAATGTTAAAACATTCACATAACTCGTCCATCACTTTGTTGTTTAGATCCAGCCTATTATCAGTGATAATCCTATTAGGAATGTCGTAGTGACACATAATCTATTTCTTGATGAACTGTGCGATCACTTGTTTCGTCATGTTAACGTAGGAAGAAACTTCTACCCACTTGGTAAAGTGAAATTCTTGTATAAGATATAAGATGTAGAAGGTAATGTCACGACACTGATATCTGCTAACACATAATGGATAAATAAACAGAATGGTAAAGAAAATCACACAAACAATTGTTAACCCAGTTCGGTGCAACTCACCTACGTCTGGGGGCTACCAAGCCAGAAAGGAAATTCACTAAAATAAAATTAGTTCAAAGACTCTCCGTACACTTCAACAAGTTACAGTCTTTCTCACCTAATCTCTACCCGTGCAATTTCTACCTAAGCACTCTTAGATATGAGAACCCACTCACTTCCCTTACAATCACACACCAGTGATTTTAAACAACAATCCCTTGAAAAGAAAATACTTTTCAATTACACACTCTTGATTCTACTTTATAGTTTCAATCAAGAAGACACACTCTTGATCTTGCTTCACAGCTTTGATCAAGAAGACACACACTATTACTTAACAGCTTTAGAGTGACAAATTACAACCACAAATCAGTTCAATTCAATCATCAATGGATGACTTGAATGACCTACAAGTCTTACGACTAAACAGACACAAACCCTAACTCTCTTTATGTATTTCGTTCAGTCTTGGTTGTGTATTTAAACAGGTTTTCTAAGTCCCTTTTTATAGAAGCATTCTGCTAGGCTTGGACATCTTGAAAACCCTAAATCTATTTTCCAATCAAATCTTTTTATAACAGCTGGTTAGATCTCTTTGGAAAATAAGTAAATCTGGTTGTAATCAATGATTGAATGCGCCAGCTAATCAGATCTTCAATCATTCAAAGATTTCCATTAATTGTGCAATCATAAAACACCAGACATTCATACTGAATGTTCTGTGTACAGGATGTCATGACATCGGGTCTGACATCCTGGAAAAATCCTGCATAATCCAATAATTCCTTTTATAGCTTTTAGCAGGGGCAACCATATCAGATGTCATGACCTTGTGTATGTCATCTGAAACAATCCTGCATGAACATGTCTTTCATTTAAGCTCCAATAGGTATAACCAATATCAAAAGCCATGGCATTGTATGTGGCATTCTGAAACAATCCTGCTTGCACATGTTCTTGAACTCCAGCAGGTACATAGGATATCTCCAGCATGTGACATCTTGTGAACACTCTTTGTTTTACCAAAATTGCTGCCAACACTTAGAATCAACAAACTCCCCCTTTGGAAAATTTTGGCTAAAACATATATCTGACCTTTTTATTCACAAGGAAAACTATCAGCAATTAAACAACATATCAGTAGTTTAAACAACAGCAAAAACAATAACAATTACTAGATATAACTGCTAGTAATACACATACGCACAAGGTTACTTCTCCTCCCTCTAAGTCTATGCAACAAACAACAAAATTACTAGTTATGGATGCGACTAGTAAGAACACAAATGCACAGTGCACAAGGGTACTTCTTCTCCCCCTAAATCTGTGCATTCATCAAATAACAGCTACTGTAACTCCAGCACCTGTTCCAAGCCAGAATGTCATTCTGACATCTGCTTCAACATCAGCACATGTTCAACATCATATCAGACATCCCCTTTGACATCTGTAAACAGAATGTTTTAACACCTGTGCACTTCCTTCTTCATTAAGACCTTGATCACATAGTTGACTAATGCTGATAAGATTAGCAGTTAATCCCTTAACAAGTAAGACATCATCAAGGTCAGGAACTCCAGGGCAATCCAGCTTACCCATTCCCTTGATTTCAACTTTTACACCATCACCAAAGGTAACATAACTCATGGCATGAGGATGAAGTTCAGTCAACAGGTTTTTGTTCCCAGACATATGTCTGGAGCAACCAATGTCAAAACACCAATCTTCTTTGGCTGAAACTCTGAGGGAAGTGTGAGCTATTAGACTTGTGACCTTTGTCTTAAGAACCCATTGCTTTTTGTTACCAGTCTTGTGATGTTTGGACCTTGATTGGTGTTGAGACTGAACAGGGCCAGGATAACCATATAGCTTATAGCAGAAGGGCTTCAGGTGGCCAAATTTTCCACAGTATTGGCATTTCAATCTTTGATGTTCTCCTTTCTGCTGTTGTGACATCTGATGTGACATCTCAGGTTTGCTTCTAACATGGCTGCACTTAGCCTTGAATCCAATGCCAGATTTGTTTCCTGTTATTTGGCCAGTTTGGAGAATCTAGTCTAGGATGGCAGATCCATTGTTAAGCATTCTTACATACTTAGTTATCTCATCTAGTTTAGAATTCAAGAATACAACTTTAGTTTCCAATTTTGAGATGATTTCCACATACTCTTCCTTTTCGTTTTTCAGCTGAGCTATAACTTTCTTCTATCTTTCAACTTGTCTACACACTCCTGCACTTCTGTGGCACCACTCTTTGTATGTAGTGGCCAGCTCTTCAAAGGTTCTTTCATCATCAATTGACTCTTCCTCAGACCCTCATCTTCCTGTCAATGCAGTCACATGGTTTGTAGCTTCTTCAGTTTCACTTCCATCAGATCAAGAGGGCACAAGACTCCTCTTTTGTTTCTTGAGGTAGGTCCCACATTCAGTTTTAATATGGCCATATCCATTACACTCATGGCATTGAACTTCTTTGGGCTTTTCTTCAAACTTTGTTTTCTTACCAAAGATGTTGGATTCACTGATGTCAGATGTGATGTTTTTGACATTGCCCTTTGCTCTCACATCTACCTTTTTCATTAGTCTGTTGAACTGTCTTCCCAGCATTGCTATCTCATTTGCCAGATCTCCATCAATGTCTTGACCACCTTCCTCATCTTCCTCTTTAGTGTTTGACATAAATGTTATGCTCTTGGCCTTCTTTTCAGCTCCATCACATATTCCCATCTCAAATGTTTGAAGGGATCCAATTAGCTCATCAACTCTCATATTTGAGATGTCTTGAGATTCTTCTATGGCTGTGATTTTCATAGCAAAACTCTAGGGGAGTGATCTTAGTATTTTTATTACTAACTTTTCATCTGACATCTTCTCACCCAAAGCTCCAGAGGCATTGGCAATTTTAAGAATGCTCTTGTAAAATTCATGAATATTTTCATCTTCTTTCATTCTTAAGTTTTCAAACTTGGTGGTGAGCAGTTGTAGTCTAGACATTTTTACTCCAGAGGTGCCTTCATAAGTGGTTTTGAGAATGTCCCAGGTATCTTTAGCTACTTCACAATTGTTTACCAATCTGAAGATATTCTTGTCTACTCCATTGAAGATGGCATTCAAAGCTTTAGAGTTTCCAAGGGCTAGGTCATCCTCCTCCTTGGACCATTTTTCTTCAGGCTTTTTCTCAGCAGTGGCTTCTCCTTCTTTAGTAACTACAGGGTGCACCCAGCCTGTCAACACAGCTTTCGAAGCATTCTTATCAAGAGATTTTAAAAAGGCTACCATTCTAGGTTTCCAATAGTCATAGTTAGAACCATCCAAAATTGGTGGCCTATGAATAGATCCTCCATCTCTCTCCATTGGACCAGAAAGTATTTTCCTTAGATCTCACCCAGAACCAGAGCAGGATGCCTGCTCTGATACCAATTGAAATTCTGGTATCAGATATAAGATGTCGAAGGTAATGTCATGACACTGATATCTGCTAACACACAATGGATAAATAAACAGAATGGTAAAGAAAATCACACAAGCAATTGTTAACCCAGTTCGGTGCAACTCACCTACGTCTAGGGGCTACCAAGCCAGGAAGGAAATTCACTAAAATAGAATTAGTTCAAAGACTCTCCGTACACTTCAACAAGTTACAGTTTTTCTCACCTAATCTCTACCCGTGCAATTTCTACCTAAGCACTCTTAGATATGAGAACCCACTCACTTCCCTTACAATCACACACCAGTGATTTTAAACAACAATCCTTTGAGAAAAGAAAATACTTTTCAATTACCCACTCTTGATTTTACTTCACAGTTTCAATCAAGAAGACACACTCTTGATCTTGCTTCACAACTTTGATCAAGAAGACACACACTCTTGCTTAACAGCTTTAGAGTGACAAATTACAACCACAAATCAGTCCAATTCCATCATCAATGGATGACTTGAATGACCTACAAGTCTTACGACTAAATAGACAAAACCCTAGCTCTCTCTATGTATTTCGCTCAGTCTTGGTTGTGTATTCAAACAGGTTTTCTAAGTCCCTTTTTATAGAAGCATTTTGTTGGGCTTGGACCTCTTGAAAACCCTAAATCTATTAATCAAATCTTTTTATAACAGCTGGTTAGATCTCTATGGAAAATAAGTAAATCTGGTTGTAATCAATGATTGAATGCGCCAACTAATCAGATCTTCAATCATTCAAAGATTGCCATTAATTGTGCAATCATAAAACACCAGACATTCATACTGAATGTTCTGTGTACAGTATGTCATGACATCGGGTCTGACATCCTGGAAAATCCTGCATAATCCAATAATTCCTTTTATAGCTTTTAGCAGGGGCAACCATATCAGATGTCATGACCTTGTGTATGTCATCTGAAACAATCCTGCATGAACATGTCTTTCATTTAAGCTCCAGCAGGTACAACCAATATCAGAAGCCATGGCATTGTATGTGGCATTCTGAAACAATCCTTCTTGCACATGTTCTTGAACTCTAGCAGGTACATAGGATATCTCATGTTAAGACATCACATATGACATCTTGTGAACACTCTTTGTTTTACCAAAATTGCTGCTAACACTTGGAATCAACATAAAGTAATTGAGATGCCAATCTCCTGAGTGTTTTCTTATCTCCACTCGAAGCCTTTATCGGGTACTCTTTCTTCTAGAGGAATTGTTAGATGTCGTAGAACCAAGGCTTGTTATCTTCTGTTGGTTCTTGTGTTGGCAGCAATTTTGGTAAAACCTAGAGTGTTCACAAGTTGTCACATGTGTTGTCCTAACATAAGATATCCTGTACCTGCAGGATGTTTAAAATGTGATTATGCAGGATTTTTCCAGGATGTCAGACCCGATGTCATGACATCTGTATACAGAACATTCAGTCTGAATATTATGTATTATGTGATTGCGTTTTTAATGCAAATCTATGTATGATTGAAGATATGATTTACACACGCATTCAATCATTAATTACAACCAGATTTACTTATTTTCCAAAGATATTTAATCAACTGTCATGAGAAGATGTGAATGGAAAATAGTTTTAGGGTTTTATGATGTCCAAGCCTAGCCAAATGCTTCTATAAAAAGGACATGGAAAACCTGATTTGATACACAAGAAATAACGAGCGAAATATTGAGAGCGACTAAGTGTTTTAGTCTTGTGTGGTCGTGTGGTTTGTAAGCCATTCAATTCATCCATAGATGATTGAATTGGTCTGATTTCGAGTTGTAATTTGTCACTCTAAGATTTTAAGCATGAGTGTGTGTCTACTGGATTGAAGCTTTTAAGTAAGATCAGTGTGTGTCTTTGAAGAGTGTCTTATTTTCATTGTAATTCTTTTTTATATCACTGGTGTGATTGAGGGGGAGTGAGTGGGATCTCATATCTAAGAGTTCTTAGGTAGAAGTCACATGGATAGAGATTAGGTGATAAGACTGTCACTTGAAGTTGTTTATTGAGAGTCTTTAAATTGATTCTATTTTAGTAGATTTCCTTCCTGGCTTGGTAGCCCCTAGACATAGGTGAGTTTGCACCGACCTTGGTTAACAATTGCTTGTGTCTCTTGCTTTACTGTTCTCTATCTTTTATCCTGTGTGTATTGTCCAGATATTAGTGTCGTAACATTACCTTCGACATCTCATATCTGATACCAGAATTTCAATTGGTATCAAAGCAGGCATCCTGCTCTGTTTCTGGGTGAGATCTAGGGACATTACTTTTTGGTATTATGGAGAGAAATTGAGGATCTATTCACAGACCACCTATTCTGGATGGATCCAACTATGACTACTGGAAACCTCGAATGGTAGCCTTCCTAAAATCTCTGGATAATAAGGCTTGGAAGGCTATTTTAAAAGGTTCGGAACGTCCAGTCATTACTAAGGATGGAGAAGCTACTACTGATAAAAAGGCTGAAGAACAATGGACCAAGGAGGAGGATGAGTTAGCCCTTGGGAACTCTAAAGTATTGAATGCTATATTCAATGGAGTAGACAAGAATATCTTCAGATTGGTAAACAAATGTGAAGTGGCTAAAGATGCTTGGGACATTCTCAAAACCACTCATGAAGGCACCTCTAGAGTGAAGATGTCTAGATTGCAGTTGCTCACTACCAAGTTTGAAAATTTAAGGATGAAGGAAGATGAAAATATTCATGAATTTCCTTGAAATTGCTAATGCCTCAGGAGACCTGGGTGTGAAGATGTCAGATACAAATTAGTTAGGAAAATACTTAGTTCATTCCCGAAGAGATTTTGCATGAAAGTGACAGCCATAGAAGAGTCTCAAGACATTTCTAATATGAGAGTTGATGAGCTAATTGGATCCCTCCAAACATTTGAGATGGGAATGTGTGATGGATCTGAAAATAAAGTCAAAAGCATAGCCTTCATGTCAAACACTGAGGAGGAAGAGGAGGAAAGTGGTCAAGATATTGATGTAGATCTGGCAAATGATGTAGCAATGTTGGGAAGACAGTTCAACAGACTTCTGAAAAAGATGGATGTAAGATCTAAGGCTAATGTCAAGAACATCGCACCTGACATCAGTAAATCCAACAATGCTCGAAGAAGAACAAGGTCAGATGAAAAGCCTAAAGAAGGAAAAGGAGTTCAGTGCCATGAATGTGATGGGTATAGACACATTAGAACTGAACGTGGGACCTATCTCAAGAAACAAAAGAGGAGTCTTGCTTCCATTTGGTCTGATGAAAGTGAAACAGAAGAGTCTACAAATCTTATGACTGCCTTGAATGGAAGATGGGGTTCTGATGAAGACTCAAGTGATAATGAAGTAACCTTTGAAGAGTTGGCCACTACCTACAGAGAGTTGTGTCACAGAAGTGCAGAAGTGTGTCAACAAGTTGAAAGCCAGAAGAAAATGATAGCACAGCTGGAGAATGAGAAGGCAGAACATTCGGAAACCATCTCCAAGTTGAAGACCGAAGCAATATTCTTGAATTCAAAACTAGACGAGATGACCAAGTATGTAATAATGCTGAACAATGGATCTGACACCTTAGAAAAAATTCTCCAGACTGGAAATATAACAGGAGACAAGTCTGGCATTGGCTTCAATGAATCTAAACCTGAGTGCAGCCACACTGGTAGCAAACCAAAGTTCAAACCCAAGTGCAGTCACATTGGGAGAAAACCAGAGATGTCACATCATATGTCACAACATCATAAAGGAAGACAATAGAAAGGGAAAAATCAAAGATGGAGATGTTATTACTGTGGAAAATTTGACCACATAAAACCTTTCTGCTATAAGTTGTATGGCTATCCTAGTCCCTCTCATCATCAACCTAAACTCAAACATGCCAGACCTTTCAACAAAAAACAATGGGTTCCTAGGACTGATGTTACAAGTCTGATAGCTCACACTTCCTTCAGAGTTTTAGCGAAAGAAGATTGGTATTTTGACAATGGATGCTCCAGACATATGACTGGAAATAAAAACTTGCTAACTGGCCTTCATCCTTATGCCACCAGTTATGTAACCTTTGGTGATGGAGCAAAGGGTGAAATCAAGGGAAGTGGTAAGCTCAACTGCCCTGGAGTTCCTAATCTTAACAATGTTCTACTTGTTAAGGGACTGACTGCAAACCTAATAATCATCAGTCAACTATGTGAAATGTCTAACTGTAAACTTCACCAAAACTAAATGTCTGATTACTAACAAATAAAATGAAGTGATCATGAAAGGAGTCAGGTCTAAAGACAGCTTCTACATGTGGAGCTCTCAAGAAACTGGTTATTCTTCAATGTGTACTTTAGCCAAAGAAGAAGAAGTGAAGATATGGCATCAAAGATTGGGCCATCTGCATCTTAAAGGTATGAATAGGATTATATCTGTTGAAGCTGTTAGAGGAATTCCCAACTTGAAGATTGATGAAGGAAAAGTCTGTGGGGAATGTCAGATTGGAAAACAGACAAGGATGTCACACTCGAAGCTCAGACATGACACCACTTCCAAACTATTGGAACTCCTTCATATGGATTTGATGGGACCCATGCAGGTGGAAAGCCTTGGTGGGAAGAAGTATGCGTATGTAGTGGTGGATGACTTCTCTAGATACACCTGGATCAATTTTATAAGAGATAAATCTGATGTTTTTGAAGTCTTCAAAGATTATTGTCTAAAAATTCAAAAAGAAAAGGAAAGCCAAGTTATCAAAATTAGAAGTGATCATGGGAAGGAATTTGAAAACAGCGAATTTGCTGAATTCTGCTATTTAGAAGGAATTCATCATGAGTTCTCATCTCCCATTACTCCACAGCAAAATGGTGTGGTGGAAAGGAAAAATAGAACCCTTCAAGAATCAACCAGAGTTATGATTCATGATAAGAAAATGCTCTACCTCTTTTGGGCTGAAGCTATGAACACAATCTGCTATGTTCACAACAGAGTAACCTTGAAGAAAGGGACTCCTACTACCTTATATGAAGTCTGGAAAGGGAGAAGACCTATAATCAAATACTTCCATGTGTTTGGTAGTAAATGTTATATCTTGACTGATCATGAGCAAAGAAGGAATATGGATCCCAAAAGTGATGAAGGAATATTTATGGGCTACTCAACGAACAGCAGAGCATATAGAGTCTTTAACTCCAGAACAAAAGTAATGATGGAATCTATCAATGTGGTTGTTGATGATCAACAGACTGATGTCAAAGACGATGTTGAGACATCTCTAAATGATTTGTCAGTTGATCTCTCAGACAAAAATAGTGAGAGTGAACCTCTTCAAGCTGAACCTGAAGATTACAAAATCTACAAGGGACCCTCCATCAGAGTTCAGAAGGATCATCCCAAAGATCTCATTATAGGAGACCCAAATAAAGGGGTCACAACTAGATCAAGGGAAGTGATATCACATGGTTGCTTTGTGTCCAAGATTGAGCCTAGGAATGTCAAGGAAGCCTTGACTGATGAGTTCTAGATCAATACCATGCAAGAGGAGTTAGGTCAATTCAAGAGGAATGAAGTATGGGAATTGGTTGCTAGACCTGAAGGAATAAATGTCATAGGTAAAAAGTGGGTGTATAAGAATAAATCTGATGAACAAGGGGTGGTTACTAAAAACAAAGCAAGATTAGTAGCACAAGGATATACTCAAGTTGAAGGAGTGGATTTTGATGAAACATTTGCTCCTGTAGCTCGCCTTGAGTCCATTAGTCTTTTGCTTGGAGTGGCATGTATTCTGAAGTTCAAACTGTTCCAAATGGATGTAAAAAGTGTCTTCTTGAATGGCTACTTAAATGAGGAAGTATATGTTGGACAACCTAAAGGAGTCACAAATCCAAATCTTCCAAAGCATGTGTACAAATTGAAGAAAGCCCTCTATGGTTTGAAACAAGCTCTTAGGGCTTGGTATGAGAGACTCACAGTGTTCCTCACTAACAATGGATACAGGAAGGGAGGTATTGACAAGACCCTATTTGTTAAGAATGAAGGAAGAAAACACATGGTGGCTCAAATATATGTGGATGATATTGTGTTTGGTGGGATGTCAGATCAGATGGTCGAACATTTTGTTAGACAAATGCAGTCGGAGTTTGAGATGAGCCTTGTTGGAGAGTTGACCTATTTTCTTGGGCTACAAGTCAAGCAGATGGAAGATTCTATCTTTCTATCTCAAAAGCAAATATGCCAAGAACATTGTTAAGAAGTTTGGCATGGAGAATGCAAGTCATAAAAGGACACCTGCTCCTACACATTTGAAAGTCTCCAAAGATCAAAATGGTGTTAGTGTAGATCAAAGTTTGTACAGAAGCATGATAGGAAGTATGCTATATCTCACAGCAAGTAGACCTGACATTGCCTTTGCTATAGGTGTTTGTGCTAGATATCAAACTGAACCAAAAGTCAGTCACATAAACCAAGTGAAGAGGATACTGAAATATGTCAATGGCACCAGTGACTACGGAATGTTATATACTCATGGTTTTGGATCCATGATGACTGGATATTATGATGTTGACTGGGCTGGAAGTGCTGATGATAGGAAAAGCACATCAGGACGATATTTCTTCTTGGGGAACAACTTGATATCATGGTTTAGCAAGAAACAAAATTGTGTGTCCCTATCCACTGCTGAGTTGAATACATAGCAGCTGGGAGTAGTTGTCCTCAATTGGTTTGGATGAAACAAATGTTAACTGAATATAATGTCACACAAAATGTCATGACATTATACTGTGACAACCTGAGTGCTATAAATATTTCTAAGAATCCTATTCAGCACAGCAGGACAAAGCACATTGATATTTGTCATCACTTTATTAGAGAACTAGTGGAAGAGAAAATCACAACCCTGGAGCATGTTACTATTGAAATTCAATTAGCTGACATATTTACAAAGGCTTTGGATGCTAATCAATTTGAATGTTTAAGAGGGAAATTAGGGATTTGTATTCATGAGAATTTATAGCAATTAATTTGGAGTGGAAAAGGTAATAAAAATATTGTCTGCCCACTTAAAAGAAAGTGCCCCATTTATGGTAAATCATTACCTAGTATTGGAACTCCCATCTATACCATTTTCACACGCAACCACAGCACAACCACTTCCATCTTCATCAAACTGTATCGACCATCTCTGCTAGGGCATAAAATTTTTTCACAAGATCAACAAAATGTCACAACATCCTTCATCTTCTGGTTCTAAACCTACTCACAAAGAAAGAACACCATCCGTGGATTTTCTGGATGAAGACATTTTGGAAGTTATTCCTCTTTCAGTCATCCCAGGCGACGCCCCTGGTCCTTCTTCCGCTGCAGGAAACACTCAAGGTAACAGTTTTGACAACCCTCCTCCTAAGGATGACATGCATTATACTACTCGTGTCATTAGGAATCTGGTCACAAGGATCCTAAATGAAGGAACTCATTCAAGGGAGTTTCGACTCCTCTGTCTAGAAGGGACCCCTCACCTGAGGTGGAACCTCAAACTGAGAAAGATGATGATTCATTTAGGTCAGAGAAAGATATTGATGCAGAAGGACTGTGTTCTTTAGGGAAAGTCGTGCCTAGTAAGAAACTTGTAGATGCTTCTCAGTCTAAGAAGCATGACACTGCTGAGAAGGTGATTGATTTGGAAGAAGAGAGCTCAGATGAGGAAGATGACACCTTGCTTCATCACTTGAAGCCAAGTGTTGCAAAGAGAATGAAGACCAGGAAAGGGAGGTATGTGGCTGAGATGATAACAGCCAGAACTAGTAAGAAGGCTATTGTTGTAGGTCCTTCAAAATCATGGAGTAAAGTAGAGGTCAAGAAGAGAAAGGTCAGAGAAAGTTCTGATTCTGAAGATGATGTTGAAGACGATGTGTGTTCTTGGATGCTTGGATGCTTTGATGTTTGTAGTTTTTTTTTGCAGTCCTTTTTGATGCCATGATGTAATTTTTGGGCTCTTTATGAGTTCTCTGGTATTCTGATTATCTCAGCTCATGTAGCTGTGTATAATTATGGTTTGTACCACCTGACATTTATGTTTTAACATTTGATATGTTATAACATCCTTTCTGACATTCTCTGCTGGACTGATTGACATTTATTTTGTCTAATTGGTCACTTTGGTCTATTTTGACTAAAAAGAGGGAGAAGTTAATATATGGAGGTTGCAGTTAATGTGTGGAGAGCTGCAGTTAAGAGCTAGCTAGGTTAAACAGGTGACAACTGATGTTGAACAGAATAATGTTATGTGTTGTACAGGTGATGTTTAAGGAGATTTCAGAAGGAGGTTGTACAGGTGATGTTGAAGGAGATCTAATCAGTTGTCATGAGAAGATGTGAATGGAAATGGTTTTAGGGTTTTATGATGTCCAAACCCAGCCAAATGCTTCTATAAAAAGGAAATGGAAAACCTGATTTGATACACAAGAAATAACAAACAAAATATTGAGAGAGAATAAGGGTTTTAGTCTTGGGTGGTCGTGTGGTTTGTAAGCCATTCAATTCATCCATAGATGATTGAATTAGTCTGATTTTTTAGTTGTAATTTGTCACTCTAAGCTTTTAAGCATGAGTGTGTGTCTACTTGATTGAAGCTTTTAAGTAAGATCCAGTGTGTGTCTTTGAAGAGTGTCTTCTTTTCATTATAATTCTTGTTTATATCACTTGTGTGATTGAGGGGGAGTGAGTGAGATCTCATATCTAAGAGTTCTTAGGTATAAGTCACACGGGTAGAGATTAGGTGATAAGACTGTAACTTGAAGTTGTTTACTGAGAGTCTTTAAACTGATTCTATTTTAGTGGATTTCCTTCTTGGCCTGGTAGCCCTCAGACGTAGGTGAGTTTGCACCAAACTGGGTTAACAATTGCTTGTGTCTCTTGCTTTAATGTTCTTTATCTTTTATTTTGTGTGTATTGTTCAGATATTAGTGTCGTGACATTACCTTCGACATCTCATATCTGATACCAGAATTTCATCTTCATATACTTCCAGTGCTACACAATAGGCTAGTTCGTCTAAACATTGAATTCTTATGGGAGGCACTTCATTGGCCTAATTGACTTTGAACATGGATGATAAAGTGGCCAAGGCATCTTCTAGTTGATTCTCCTCCCAATGAATATAGTGGAAGGTAATCTCGTCAAAGTAGGTGACTGATTTATGAACATGGTCTCGGTACTGGATTAGCTTAGAATTATGGGTCCCCCATTATGCTTTGATTTGATTGATAAGAAGAGCAAAATCTCCATACACCTCTAAGATCTTGATTCTCAGGTCAATAGCTTCATCGATTCTAAGGATACATGCTTCATATTTGGCCATGTTATTAGTGCAGGTGAAATATAACCTAGTTGTGAAGGGAGTGTTAAACCTTGTTAGGGAAGATATGACAGCTCCAATTCCATGCGACATTGTGTCTGAGGCCCCATAAAACAACACTGTCCATCAAGATTCTGGTCTGGGTCCTTTCTCTAGTCCTAGAGTCTCGCAATCTTTTACGACCATAACATCTTCGTCGGGGAAGTCAAAATTAGGTCGATAATCTTCCATTGGTTGATGAGCGAGACGATATGCTAGTACACTTCCTTTGATAGCTTTTTGTGTGACATATTGCTTGTCGTACTCAGTCAATAACATTTTCCATCGGTCTATTCTTCCAGTTATTGCCAGCTTCTCGAAAATATATTTGATAGGATCCATCATGGATATCACCAAAGTAGTATGACACACATCATGTATTGTCTCAGACACAGAGCGTCCTAGGCTAGAGAAAAACAAGTTTTCCCCTAGAGAGAATATCGGGATTCACAATTGGTGAATTTATTGCTGAGGTAGTAGATTTCATATTCCTTACTTTTGGTCTTGTGTTGTTGCCTCAACACGCAGCTCATAGAACCGTCAAGTACTACTAGGTACATTATAAGTGGTCTTCCTGGAACTGGTAGCACCAAGATAGGTGGCTCTTGCATATATTCCTTGATTCTATTGAAGGCCTTTTGAAAACCTTCATTCCATTCGAGGGCTTGATCCTTCCTTCATAACTTGAAGATTGGTTCAAATGTGGTTATTAAGTGCGAGTTGAACCTAGCAATACAGTTCAATCTCCCTAGGAACCCACAGACCTCTTTTTCTGTCCTTAAAGCTGGCATATCTTGGATGGCTTTGACTTTTTCGGGATCAACTTCGATTCCTCTCTAGCTGACTATGAACCCTAACAATTTTGTCGATCTGACTCCAAAAGTGCATTTTGCAGGATTCAAACGTAACTTGAACTTCCTCAGACGATCAAAGAAATTTTGTAGGTTGACTATGTGATCTTATTCAATTTGTTATTTACAAATCATATCATAGAGATAGACATCTATCTTTTTATGAATCAAGTCATGGAAGAGAGTCATCATTGCCCTTTGGGTATGTTGCCCCAACGTTCTGCAACCCGAAATGAATTACCTTGTAACAAAATGTTCCCAGGGAGTAACAAACATGGTTTTCTCCATGTTTGCGGGAGACATGTTTATCTGATTATAATAGGAGAATCCTTCCATGAATGAGAAGACCGAAAATTGAGCGGTGGTATCTACCAACACATCAATATGTGGAAGAGGGAAATCGTCCTTGGGATTAGCCCTATTCAAATCCCGATAGTCCATACATATTCTGACTTTTCCATCTTCCTCTGGGACTGGCACGATGTTAGAAACCCACTATGGATATTTGACCATGGCTAAGAAACCCGTGTTGAATTGATTTCTGACCTCCTCCCTGATTTTGAGAGACATGTTTGGTTTGGTCCTTCTCAATTTTTGTTTTACAGGTAGGAACTATGGCTTGAGCAGTAGCTTTTGTACAACAATGCTCGTGTCTAGTCCTGGCATATCTTGGTATGGACAAGCAAACACATGTGCGTACTCACGTAGTAATTCAACCAATATTTTCTTGATTTCATCATTCAAGAAAGCACCAACCTTAACCTCTTTCTTGTTTACTTAAGTTCACATATTGATCACATCCACTAGTTCCTAATGACGTTGAATTACTGTTTCCTCCTCTTTTAACAGTCTGGCTAACTCTTTGGGAAGCTCATAATCATCCTCATCACCTCTTTCCGCTTGGTTAGTTGGGAATTCGAAGTTGTAAGGAAATGTAGTAGTGTCGTTTTCAATAGGTTCGTTTATTAATCTGCATTTGAGGAAGATTTTTATTTGTTATTATCTTTTTGAATGAAGTTCTAGGAATGAGAGTGTGTGAAAGAACATTGACATCTTTGAAAAACTTGAAATGAAAGAAAATAGAGCTCAATTGAAAATAAAAATAAAACTTTATTTATAAATAAGTCAATGAAACAAAAGGGGCCCCTACAAAACTTATCAATTTGCCTTAGGCAGAGCAAAGGACTTATTATAAGGAATATCAACGGACTTTCAATTATTGAGAGTGGCATCCGATGAGCAAAGACACACCAATTTGGGTATCCCTTCATCTTCTTCTTGAACTATAACCACATGATCTTCACTTTTGCACCCAACACTATGGAACATTTCTTGGAAAGTGCAGAGCTTCTTCTAATAGGTCTTCTGAACTTCTTTGTTAGCCGATTTGTAACCCATCCCGAACCGATCCTTTTTCTCAAGTAGTTCTAACAACTTGATTTGACCCATTGTATTTCCACTCTTAATCAAGTTTGAGATCTTTTCCCATGAAGAGACTGACTTTTCTTTCTTCGGAATGTCATTTCTTCGATTGACCGCTGCAATCTTCAAGGCTTGGAAATGTATTTCCAATGTTTCTCCATCTGCTTTAATATATCGGAATGAAGATAGGTGGCTAATAAACATGTCCTCCCTACCATTGAGAATTAACATTTTGTGACTTACTATGAATTTCAACCTATGATGAAGGGTGGAAGTGAGGGTTCTTGTAGCATGGATCCAAGGTCGTCCTAGAAGACAACTGTAAGATGGGTTAATATCCATTACTTGGAAGGTAACCATAAACGTATGTGAGCCCACCATTATTGGTAGGTTGACTTTTCCAAATACCATTCTCTTTGAACCATCAAAAGCCTTGACTATCAACGTGCTAGCTTTCATGGAATTCCTCAAAACATTCAGCTTCCCGAGAGTGTTTTTAGGCATGAAACTCAGAGATGAGCTTGTATCCACTAATACCCTTGAGAGGAGACTATCATGGCATTTAACTGATATATGTAAGGCCTTGTTATGTGCCTGTCCTTCTGGAAGTAATTCGTAATTACTGAACCCCAAGCAATTATTGGCATTAATGTTAGCCCGTACTTCATTGAACTGATCCACTATTATATCCTGGGTGACATGTGACTCATTCAAGATCTTGAATAGGGCTCCTCTATGAGCCTCAGAACTTAGCAAAAGAGACATAATAGATATTTTATAAGGCGTTTGGTTTAACTGATCCACCACCTTATAGTCACTCTTTCTGATAAGTTTCAAAAACTCTCCGTCTTCTTTTTGAGGCACAACCTTCTTGGAAGGTCCCTCCCCTAAGCTTATAGCTTATTTTCCTTTTGAATTTTTAGGAGTATTCTTTTTTGGTGGTTATTTGGGGGTGAACACTCTTCCACTCCAAATAATACCTCCAATACTAGCTATATTAGTAACGACTAGTTCTAGTACTAGAGGATTCTCTCCCACGTACACCATGGTATTATAATTCCATGGTATTGACTTATTACTTTCAAATGTGAATGGTGCAGGAACATGGAGGATAATAGGGTCTTCTGAATTCATAGGTACTGGAATTTGAAAAGGTAGTGGAACTGATATTTGAATTGTTGCCTGAGAAAATATTGAACCGGTAGTGGAACCTTTCATAAGCTTCTATCCTAAGTTCTTCAAGCTATTGTAATTGGAGTTTTCTTTCCATGCCTGCTTGTTGCATCTCCAAGTCACCACTTTTTACCGCCCAATAAGCACAACGCTCTATCTCTATAGGGGGTGATATGCCTTACTAAATGCAAGTATATAGGGAGACATCCCTATTGGTGTTTTGAAAGTTGTTCTTTGAGACCAAAGTGAATCTTCTAGTTGGAGGCTCTAGTCCTTCATATTTGGTTGCACCATTTTTTCTAAGATCTTCTTAATTTCCCTGTTTGAGATCTAAGCTTGCCCATTAGTTTGTGGGTGATATACAGTAGAGACCTTGTATACAACTCCATGCTTCTGGAGCAAAGCGTCCATGGTGCGGTTACAAAAATGAGTGCCTTGCTCACTTATGATAGTGCGAGGTAATCCAAACCAGCAAAAAATATTGGACATGACAAAATTTACAACTCTAGAATCATTAGTCCTAGTGGGAATCACTTCCACCCACTTTGAAACATAATCAATTGCAAGTAAAATATAGAGAAAACGAAAAGATACAGGAAAGGGACCCATAAAGTCAATTCCCCATACATTAAACACCTCACAAAAAAGCATAGGTTGCTAAGGTATTTCACTCTAACAAGTTATGGATGTACTTATTATCTGATACTCTTTACAAGTGCAGTAAGTCTCATAAGTATCTTTAAAATAGTGAGCCAATAGAAACTTGAGTCTAGGACTTCTCTTGCAGTCCATTGAGGACCAAAGTGCCCGCCTACTTAAGAAGCATGAGACAGATGCAAAATTGATTCAATCTCATAGTCGGGGACACGCCTCCTAATAAGCTGATCACTACCAAATTTCCATAGATTTGGACCATCCAACAAATAATATTTGGAATCACTCTTGAGTTTGTGAATTTGTGTCCTAGATGAACCTGTAGGAAAAACACCACCAACAAGATAATTAACAATATCAAAAAATCAATGGGTTATTGTAGCGGTGCACTCGTAACCATCGAGCTATGGATAAACTCGACGTCATTTGAAAAATCAAAGTTGCCATCGTGCCTTATTTGTTTCCAAAGGAAAAGGGAAAAGTGGGAACAAAACCCAAAGATAAGAAGTTTTCAAATCAAAACTAATAAAATGCCAGAGATTACAGGTAAGGGGGTTGGTTACACAGAGGGAAGGTATTAGCACCCAAACTGTCCTAGGTACTCCTAGGGAACCCTTTTTTGTGTGCAAGTGTTTTAGTTGTTGTTTTTTTATAAAAATGGAATGGGGGATGAGAAAAGAATTCATTAATTATATTTTGTGTTTGACAAGACCTTCGGTCTTATGCCTATGTACCAATATAAAAATGAAGAATAAAAACCTCGTAGTTCGTGGTAAAAATTTCCAAGAAGTTAGTGAATTGATTTTAACAAACGTTTAGCACAGAAAAGCACAAAGATGGCCAAAGACTTGAATGGGGTTGTTAGTCCTTTTTGTCTTTTTGAAATTAAGGTCAATATGATTAGGTTCACTCACAAGTTTGATTTAAGAAAAAAAATTTAAAAATTTCAATGGCATAAGACCAAAGTTTCTAATCATTAAAACATGTCAAAGTTTGAAATCACAAGAAAAGAAGATTTTGAAAAGAGGGAGAGATTTTAAAATTAAAGAAGTGGTAGGAGATGAAGAGGCTACCCTAGACAAAAATTAATAGTTAAGAGTTGAAAAGATCTGACCAATGGGGTGCAATCCACAAGACAAGAATGTCAGATAGAAACTCATTTCCTTTGGACTTTTGAGCAAGCAACAAGCATAAGCAATATCCAAGAAAACAAATATGAAGACCAAGGCATCAAATAAAGATATCCGTAACATCCAAGCAAGCATTCCAATAGCAAACAGTCTTCAAATGTATCAGATGAAATATTTTCTTGGGAAACTCACAGAAACAATCATCAGATATCAATCACAAAATCAAAATAACAGCTTAAACATAGAGACCACATAGCAAATAATACAAGGGCATACAAGGTTTACATCAGACGAAAGGCACAATCAAGGATAATTCAGTCTCAGTATATTGGCATTGATCAAGTCCTCAAAGCATAGGGAGTATTGCCTACTTCTAAGTCCAAAAGCTCAGAAATCCAACAGTACACCAACATATTTTTTATATTTTTTGTTGTTATTAAGTATTTTAAGGTCCTAAGACCACAAAAAAATCAAAATCACACAATATATACAATCACAAGATATGGCTAAAGTAAGCAAATTGAAAAAGGAATGAAACATATATAATTTGCATGAAATGTAAATGGCAATGAATGATAAAGGTACTGAAATTTAGATTCCATTAAGTAAATGACTTGAAAATAAAAGCAATGTTAATAAGACGTCGGTCAATGGTTAGTGAAGAGTTTTAATTGATTAAGTCATTCTTTGTAGAACACTCAACCATTCATTCCCAAGTATGAATCCATGAACCAAGACATCATCCATGAGAAGGGCTCCAACTTGGATAAATCAACAGGTATTCCACTAGCTCTCATGAATGGAAAAAAGGTCAAGTTTTCACATAATGCCATGAATAATGGGTTACAATCTCACTTACTAGAATTTTATGTCTCTCAGGACAAATTTAGGTCTATGTTAAGCAATCGTAGCTGGACTTATGTAAAAGTCACAACTATCTGAGGTCGGGCAATAAAGATATTAGTGTTAATGCATGTTAGAGACTTGTACAAAGAACCAAGCTCCTAAAACATACCACACACAAAAATAATGATGGGAGGAACCTATCTCAATCTAGCTAATGATGATTCATCTGACACAAGGTCATTGATGAATCAACTAGTATTTGGACATTAGAGAAATCACTAGTCAATGATGGATTAGAAAAGAATAGGAATGAATATGAAGATGAGAGGGGAAATAGAAACCCAAATTTATCACATGAGGAAATTCATTTGATCAATACTATCTATTCATTTTGGGGGATGAAATGTACATTTCATCAACCCCCTAAATTGAATAGTATTGGTAAAAAAAAGTCAAATCAACCATGACCAAGACCAAACAGAAAGTCAAACATCACAAGTTCAATTAAATGGTTCAACAAATTTTTTAAACAATTAAATATCAATTTTAAAATGAATTATAATGCATTTTTAAATGGACAAAACCTTTAATCCTTTCAAATCACCAAATAATTGGCCAAGGAAATTATCCTAGGTCAAACAAGGTCAAAGGACCTTAGATAAAAAAATTCATAATTTTTGGACAAACAGAAGTATTTTAAAATATTTAAAAACAAGTCTAAAATCAATTAATTCCCAAAAAATATCAAAATTAATCCAAAAAATGATTTTAATTCAAAATATGGAAGAGGAAATTTTTTTAATATTTTTGGTGAAAGTCCCATTATTTTTGGATTAAAAATGAATTTATTATGAATTAATCAAAATAAGTGGATTAAAAGAAAAATCAGAAATTAAAAAGAAAGTAGAAAAAACAAGGGCCATTAGATCTCCCTGATTAATTAAGGTGGCAGATCTGATGGCCACGCGTGTGGTATCCATGGTACACTCAAGTCAAATGCGCTGCAAACGTGGTAATTCAAACCAAGGGCAAAGATTAGAACGCAAGGCACGAATCAGATGGATGAGATGAAGCCAGCACACCACCAGAGCCCTAGCTTCAGTCATCTTCTTCGGTGGACCTCACCGGACTGGTCCACCACCAAAGTTCACCAAAATAAAAAGTATGTACACTAAATTAAAGGAAAAAATGCCATGAATCCAAATATGTCCTAAAAACTCTCCAATTCTCATTATATTGAAAGATATATGGAATTGAAAACTGAGGATCATGAACTGAGTTGCTTCGATTTGACCTTAAAGTAACTTAATCTTGTTACCTACATTGGTAGGTCTTCATACAACCAAAGATCAATCAAAATGGTGGAGAAATGAGGGAGAATCGAGGAAGAGAAAAATCTGAAAATTCACCTTCGGTTTGCTTCAATCGAGCTTCATCTTGCTTTCAATTTGGCTTGGCTTTCTTCTATCCACTTGCAAGATATGATTTGGATGCAAAAATGGCTTGAACCCTTGGAGTTTCAATCCCAAAATAGAAGGGCATTTCAAACTTGATTTCAAGAGAAATCCTCAAGGTGTTCTATCAATGGAGGGTGTGGGTGTTTGCAGGTCGGAGCTTGGGCCAAAGGTCCTCAATTCTGATGCAAAGGGCATGTATATATAAGCTTGCTACTTGCTTTTCACACACTTTCCAATTTTGTCCAAAAATAGCAACTCTTTGTTGTATGCTTGCATGGCGTGTGATAGGCCCATTAAATGATGCCAAAAGGTCCAAAATCATGTGTTAATCAACCTGAAATGATAACATGGGATCATGTATTAGGGAAATGGAAATTGGACATTGAACTTACCAAATGATGCCATTCATTACACCCATGCGTAAGTCCTTCAAAAATGCTTCAAATGACATGATCTATGACTATTTGAAAAGGTAACATGAAGGGAAACAACTTTGATGTTGAAGACTTTTCCATTTGGAGCTTGGATCATGATGAGTTTTGACGTTGAAGTTGGAGAACTCAAACATGGTTGAAAATTTTCTAAGTATAAAGTCAAATGACAACTTCTTCCACCTTGAATAACTGTTGCTCTGAGCTTCAAATGGGAATTCCTCCTTCATAAAAGTTGTATCTATTTCAATTATATTCAATTTGGACACAAATTTGATACCATTTTATTCTTTCATTAGGGAGTTATGGATTTTAGAAGTTAAGGAAAATTGTTTATTCAATGATGATGGCCCAAAATGACCTATAATGTTTCCTCTTGGTACATGCCCTTGAAATTTGAATTTGATCTTTCTCAAAGAAGAAACGTTGGATAAGAAATATTGAATTTGATCATGAAACTTTAATGGTCTTTATATCATAGAAATTGAGCAAGTTATGGTTCTTGGAAGTTGACCTCCTAACTCGGGCACAAACAAAATGACCTATAATCTTTCACCATAAAAAATGACATTCCAAGCAAAATTATCTCTTGATGTCAACATGAAAGTTGTTTGGAATGTCACAAAGAGTAACTTTTATTTGGTAATAATTTTCATATAACAAAAACTTTAGGATATTGGGTCTAGGGAACCCCAATTTTGACTAGTTGACTTTCTCTGGTCAACTTCTTTTAACCCTCTTGCAAAATTGAAGTTATATGGATCTTTGAGGATCATATATGCATAAGATTATGTGTAATGAAGTATCCCTTGAAATATTTGACCATTGGTTGAAGAAACTTGCTGAAGAAGTCACACAAGATACCCAGATGAATTAGGGCTTCCAAGGCAAACAAGCTTCAAACTCTTGAAGAATTATTGACCAAAATGATAAATAAAGAACATGGGGATCCATATGTGATTCTTAGATATGATCTTGATGAGGCACAGGTGGACACACACACTACCTACAAAAGAAACAACAGTATACTAGACATATTTTTGGTATTTTGGTTTGTAACTAAAAGAAAATAAAGCATGATACAATCAAATGTGTTTGATGATCTCTCCCAATGAAAACCCAATGAATAAGGGGTGAGGAGAATACCAATGTGTGATCTCAAAGACAATACAAATGATGGGATAACATGGGGGATCTTAGGGTCAAAATTGGGGTCTTATAGTTATCCCATGCAACTGCAAAAGTTTCTCATCTAGAAAATCATCCTGAATGGGAGAAGGATCTTCATCTCACTTTATTCTACTCAAGTGGTCAGCTACTAGATTCTCAGCTCCACTTTTGTCCTTAATCTCCACATTGAACTCTTGGAGCAACAACATCCACTAAATTAATATCGATTTTGCTTCTGGTTTCTTTAAAAGATACTTAAAAGTGGAATAGTTTGTAAAAAAAAATGACCTTGGAACCTAGCAAATATGATCTAAATTTATCAAGAGCAAAAAAATAGTTAAAAGTTCCTTTTTAGTGGTGGTGTAATTAGCCTGTGCAGAATCTAAAGTCCTAGAAGCATAATAAATAACATGGGAAACCTTTTCCACCCTTTCTGCTAGGACCTCCCCCACTGCATAGTTAGATGCATCATACATAATCTCAAAAGGGAGGGTCCAGTCAGAAGGTTGGATGATGGGAGTAGAGGTCAGTGCTTTCTTTAAGAAAGAAAACACATTTTCATAATTCAAAACAAGGTCAGTTTTGATGCATCTCTCTAAAACCATATTTAATTTGTTCAAAATTGAATCAAATGAAGAACCATAAATAATGAAATCATCCATAAACACATCCATGCAATTTTCAGTAAATTCAGAAAAAAATACTAATCATACATCGCGTGAAAGTGCAAGGGGCATTGCACAAACCAAATGGAACCCTATTGTAAGAAAATGTATTGTATATGCATGTAAAAGTTGTATTTTCTTGATACTCAGGTGCAACTTGGGTCTGAAAATAACTTGCAAAACCATCAAGAAAACAATAATTCAATTTACCAGCCAACCATTCAAGAATCTGATCAATGAACGGTAAAGGAAAGTTATCTTTTCTAGTAGCCTGGTTCAATCTCCTGTAATTAATACAGACTCTCCATCTATTCTGTATTCTTGTGGAAACAAGTTCATTATTTTCATTCTTTACCATTATGAGTCCAGATTTCTTAGGTATAACCTGCACTAGACTCACCCAATTACTGTCAGAAATATGATATATGATACCTGCTTGCAATAACTTGCTTACCTCTTTCTTCACAACATCAAAAATTTAAGGATTAAGCCTCCTTTGGGGATGCCTCACTACCTTAGCTTCTTCTTCAATAAAAATCCTACGCATACGCATGGAGGGGCTAATACCTGGAACGTCAGCCAATGTCCACCCCAATCACCTTCTTATGCTTCTTCAAAACCTGCAAAAGCTTGTTTTCTTGATCAAAATCAAGGTTAGAAGAAATTATAACTGAAATTTTTGCATCTGTATCTAAATAAGCATATTTTAGATTGTCGCGAAGTGGTTTAAGCTCTAAGGAAGAAGGTTGCTCAATGGGCGGTATGTTCAGGGAAATCGGGTTGTCAAGAGCTTTAGCTGCATAAACAACTTCACCTGCAATTTTATATGTAGGAAAAATGTTAACTTGCAAGGAAGCATCAATCTTAGCACAAATAGAGCAAAGGTTAGTGTCAGTACATGAATCATGCGAGTAAGTATCATCAAAATCAAATAATGATGGAAAATCAGCTGCAAACAAATCAGAACAAGTATGATCAACTAACTCAGAAATCAATTCAATATGAAAAATAGAATCCTCTTCCAAGGGATGTTTCATAGCATCAAAAAATGTTAAATTTAGCAACAATGCCAGCAAATTCCATGGACATGGTTCAATCGTCAACATCAACTTTTGTTTTAGCCGTTTTCAGGAAAGGTCTGGCCAAAATGATTGGTGACAGAAGCTCTATCGTGGTATGATAGGCTCTCTTCTCTATTTGACTGCTATACATCCTGATATTCTGTTTAGTGTATGTCTCTGTGCTAGATTCCAATCAGATCCTAGAGAATCTCATTTAATGGTTGTTAAAAGAATACTCAGGTATCTGAAAGGAACCCCTAACCTGGGCCTGATGTATGAGAAAACATCAGAGTATAGACTTTCTGGTTATTGTGATGTAGATTACGCAGGGGACAGAATGGAACGTAAAAGTACATATGGGAAATGTCAGTTCTTAGGAAAGAATCTGATATCCTAGGCCAACAAAAGGATGCTTGAATTTTTTTCTCCATACATATCCAAAATGTAAAAATCTGCATGAAAAATCAAGGCATTAACTTGCACAAAGACATCTTTCACTACTCCGGCGGGGTGGGAATTTCTTATGTTCTCTAGTTGAATCATTAAACATGTATACTGCAAAGGACCAAGATTAAGATTATTATACACAGAAGTAGGCATAACATTAATGCTCGCTCCTAAATCAACCTGATTGAGGGATGAACCAGTAGGTGAAGGTTTAGGCTGAATAAGGGCCGAAACATTTCTTCCCAAATTCGGTCTCTTGTTTTCAGTAAGCTTCCTCTTTTGTATGCACAAATCTTTCAGAAATCTTGCGTATTTCGGGACCTGCTTAATCACATCAAGTAGTGAAATGCTCACTGCCACCTTTCTGAATACATCCAAAATCTCTCTCTCTCTCTCTCTCTCTCTCTCTATCTATCTATCTATCTATCTATCTATCGATCTCTCTCTTTGTCTTCCTCACCAATTTTCTTATTTTTCAGAACTCTTTGTGGGAAAGAGATTGGTGATACATACTCTTTTTTAGCCTCAACAATAACAGAAAGTTCAAGTGCTGCAGTATATTTTTTTTTCTTGGGGCTAGTTTTGCAACTTTTTTGGATCTCAAGGAAATTGAATTCACATTGGGGCCTTGTGGATTCACTACTATTTAGGCACGTAGTTGGTTCGATCCTTGAGCTTACTGCATGACATTTATTGAAGTGGAAAGCTGTCTAATCTGCGTTTGCAAAGTCTGAATACTAGAATTTATTCGTTGTTGAAGCTGAAGATTATTCAAAGCCATTTGCTTGACAAGATCCTCAAGTTAAGGTCCATATTGTGTAAAGGTGGTTACTTGGGAAGGGTTATGTGGTGGTTGCAGGGGTAGCATCAACTATTATTGGTTAGGTTGTGGATTACCATACCTAAGGTTTGGATGGTTTCTCTAGTTGGGATGGTATTTGTTAGTGGACAGGTAATAAGTGTTGTACCTATTTTGATTGTTGCTTTAATTGTAAAGGGTTGTTGCATATGCTTGAAGCAACTCAGTAGAAGTATAAATACCACACAACTTAGTTTTTCGGGCTTTACTCACTACCAATTGTTTAACCAAAGAAGTAAGCTCGTTAATTCTGGTTTCTAGAGCTTTGTTTGAAGAAGAAATGTGAATCTCATTCACACCTTTTGTTGGGACCATGGAATTATTCCTGATTGTAAACTGCTGGGATTTGAGTGAATGTTCTCAATAAAGGCTTTGGCAGCAGATGGAGTCTTATTAACAAGTGCTCCACCACTAGTAGAATCTAAAATGCTTATATCCATTGGTAGTAATCCCTCATAGAAATACTGGATAAGCAACTGTTCGGTAATCTGGTGTTATGGTAAACTGGACACTAACTGTTTGAATCTCTCCCAATACTCAGCCAATGATTCATTGCCTTGTCTAATATGACATATTTCCTTTCTGATTGATTCAGCTTTAGAGGAAGGAAAATATCTCTCTAGGAAGACTTTCTTCAAATCATTCCAGGTTGTGAAAGAATTTGGCTCAAGATAGTATAAACAATCTTTAGCAACACCCTGTAGTGAAAACGGGAAGGCTCTCATCTTGATGTGATCTTCTGCGATTCCTTCAGGCCTCAAAGGTGTAGAACAAATAACCTGGAATTCCTTCAGATGCTTATGCGGATTCTCGCCTGCAAGACAATTAAATTTTGGTAACAAGTGTATTAAACAATATTTAAATTCAAAAGGAATATCAACATTAGCATATTCAATGCATAAACCATTGTAATTAACATTAGGAGTAGCAAGCTTCCTTAGTGTTCTTTGGTCAACAATGTTATCAAAAGTAAGTTCAGAATCAGAATCTAATAAGCTATGCAAATAGTCAAAATCAGAATCGTTAACAAGTGGTGAACTAGTGCTAGCCTGATTTGCTCTAAGGCGTGCAAAGCTCTCTCTACCTCAGGATCAAAATCAAAAAGATCAAAACAACCATATCTAGTAGCTAGAACTAATGTAACAACAAAATCGAAAATTCCAACAATGTCCCTATTAGGCATAAACAAAACGAAAGAAGAAATATGATTAAAAAAAATTTAGAAATATATAAAAACATGAAATTTAATCTAATTAAGTGAAATAAGAATTTTGAGATTTTTTTTGTAATTTTCTAAAACTACGAATTTAAGACAGAGCGTAGTAAAAAGGGAAGTGACACTCGAATATCATATCTCAAGGACTCTTGGATTATTATTGACCTACTGGAATAAATTTGGGGGGTTTGTATTTGATTGAAAATAAGTGATTATGAAAAGTGATTAGAAAAATAAGTTGATCTACTGATTTGGTTCCTACCTATCATCGATTATTATAACTTTATTTCCCTAAACGCATTCTCAATCTCATTCAATTGCAGTAATAATCAATCAAGCACTAATGATATTGTAAAAATTATGTTCTTGTCTTCCGAATTAAGCATTTGGTTAGAGATAACGCGAATTAACAAATAAGCTGAGTTAAAGCGATTAAAATTAGGGAACATTCATCAATCGAATTCATCAGTTTCTGCCCTATATCAACAATCGAATTAAGCAAATGATTGTACTTGAATTAAGCAAATGATTAATAGGAACCTGAAAGTAAATCAAAA
Organism: Lathyrus oleraceus; assembly: GCF_024323335.1. Lineage (NCBI taxonomy): Eukaryota > Viridiplantae > Streptophyta > Magnoliopsida > Fabales > Fabaceae > Lathyrus > Lathyrus oleraceus. The sequence goes on along the minus strand of NC_066581.1, from coordinate 397,213,695 downwards.
TCCATTGACAAATCGTATATCTATAATGTTCTAAGTACCAATTTCCTCAAGAGCTAGAAGTTCAAGTTGCATAGCTTGCTTTCCAACATTCATGCTTAGTTCTTTAGCATAGGTCTTATGTTCAATATGAGACACTAAGGATAATGAATAGTGTGAATGTGTAGGAGATGAATTTTAGTGTGAAATGAAATTTGACATGGGATAAGGAATACCTTTAGGATACTTATTTGATGTAGCAATAGAGTTGCATATGTAGTCTTGTAAATAAGAGGGGTGATGTCCCGCCCTTAAAGAAATTCTGGTTTATGGAGTTAGTTGGTCAGTGGTGTTGGATGCAAAAGGTAAAGTAGTGTTTGTGGATTGTTCAGGTATATCATTAATTGCAAGAGGATTAGTTATGGATGTATTTTGTATGGTGATAAGGTCAAACTCAAAGTATGTGCTATCGCCTGAGATGAGGTTAGTTACTGATATGTATGGTGATACAAGTATGTTATGGACAATGTCAGGCTGATTTGGTGTAAAAAGGTTAGTGTAAGGTTGGTCGGGTGTAACAAGGCCAACTTTGTCTAGAGAATTAGACACAAACACTTAATTGGTATGAAAACCAAGCAAGGTGTAACCTTTCATACCAAGTTAGTATCCTAGAAAGATGGAATTCCTTGCTTTAGAATTCAATTTGGTTCTATGAGCTTGAAAAGTTGAAGCATAATATAGAGACCCAAATACTTTGAAGGAATCAAGATCACGAAGTTTGTTGTAGAATTAGGTATGGTGATTTGTGTTGAAAGATAGGTGTTGGGACCCTATTGATAATGAAGGTAGAAAATTGAAGGGCAAAAGACCAATATGTCATGGGCAATTTGGATTTGTACAACATAGGTGATGACAATCCTCATTACGTGATTCTTACGAGAAAATTTGGATTAAATTGAAAGATTAATGAGCGAAATCCATGCCAAAGTGTGAAGAATTGAGCAAAAATCTATCACAATGAAGAAATAAAGACTTAGTGAAAATATTGAAGAAAAAAAGCTTTGGCTACTGTATTTCTGGCGCACGCTCGATGCATCCCATCATGGTGCGATGGGGCTTGTATGATGGAACGATGTAAAGCTATTGTGGCGTGATGGTGCGAATTGTTGACACATAGGAATTGTTATTTAAAGGTATTTTTGCTAACTTTTTTAGGGATTCTAAAACCAGAAGATAAAGTGACGGCTAGGCATATTCAAGAGGCAAATTTTGAGAGCATTGAAGTCATTGGAGAGTTATTCTTCCATAGATTTTGATGATGAAGACTTATCAATTCTTGGTATTTTTTAATTTATCAATGAGTAGCTAAGTGTATCTAGATTAGGTATTTTTGAGATGAACCTTATTAATATTTTGTTAGATCATATGTCTGTTTGAGATTAATTGAACACTTTTATTATTGTTATTTTATTTAATTGTTCTTAAGTTTAATTCTTTTTATTCGTTTACGAACGCACAAATTAATATAGATACTTAGGGTTTTCTGATTGTTAGTCTTTAAATCTTACCTAGGGAAATTATTCAACATATTAATTAACTAGAAATAGGCCAACAAGGCAATTTATTGAGATCAACGAGGCAATTTAGATAGGTTACTTGAGAAGAAATATTATATTAAGTTTGGGGTTATGATGAAGGTCGTCATTACATGATTTTTACAAGAAATTTTTGATAAAATCGGAAGATTAACAAGCAAAAGCCATGCAAAAGTGTGAAGAATTGAGCCAAAAATCTATCACAAGGAAGAAGTAAAGAGTTAGTGAAAATATTGAAGAAAATTAGAAGAAAACAAAGCTTTGGCTACTGGATTTCTCGCGTAGATGCATCCTATTGCGACGCGATGCAAAGGTATCATGGCGCGATGGTATGCCTTGTTGACACATAGGAATTACTATTTATAAACCTTTTTGCTAACTTTTTTAGAGTCCTAAAACTAGGATATAAAGTGATGGCTAGGAATATTCAAGAGGAGAATTTTGAGAGCATTGAAGTTATTGAAGATCTATTCTTCTATATTTTTTGATGATGAAGACTTATAAACTCATGGTATTTGTTAATTTATTATTGAGTAGCTAAGTTTCTCTAGATTAGGTCTTTTTGAGATGAATCTTATTATTACTCTGTTGGATAATAGGTTTGTTTGAGATTTATTGAACCCTTTTATTAGTGCTATCTTATTTAATTATTCTTGAGTTTAATGATTTTTGTTCGTTTACGAGTGCACAAATCGATATAGATACACATGGATATCTGATCGCCAGTCTCAGAATTTGACCTAGGGGAATTATTCAACTTAGTAATTAATTAGGAACAGGTAATTATAGGTTGTTTCTTTTGAATTAACGCACATAGAACACTTAATTTAAGTCCGTATTTGCCTAAGGAATTAGGGAATTATTGTGTAAATTAGTGAGTTGTACACCAAGGAATTGGGTGTGGTGGTCTTGTTAGTTCACAGTAAGATGATAATTCAATTGCAATTCAATAAATACATAGTTCCTCAACACGTAAAATAAATGGATTCGATATAAAAGACCTAATCATTTTTCTCATCTTGAATTATATTCTCTTAGTTTTCTTGTTCTTGTTTTGGAATCAGATAAAATAAAATAAAAACCCCAGTTGTTATTTTTTATTCGTTGATAATTACTTTGTTAAATTACAATCCCCATGGAGACGATATTTTTAATTATTACTTCGACACTATCGGTACACTTGCTGAAATATCATCAATAGCCATGCATACATTCAACAGATACTGGTGTTTCCTTTCAACCCTGCCATTTTGTTGAGGGTTTTAAGCATAGGACCTTTCATGTAGTATGCCTTTGGATAGAAAAAAATGTTTTAACATTAACTTAACTCCATTATCTGACCTGGAGATTTTGGAGATGGTGTGGAATTTCTTAATCAACATAGCTATAAAGTTTTGGACTTGCATGGATACTTCAGATTTGGATTTCAAAAAATGATCATACAAATCGTGTGTGGTCGTCAAGAATTGTCAAAAAATATTTTTGATTATGTATGTGTGGAATGGCTAACGGTCCCCAAATGTCAATATGTAATGGTTCCAAATTATGAGAACCAATAGATTTAGTTGAATGGTAAGGTAATTTTCTTTTGTTTTTCCAAATGGAAAATGCAATAAGTAGAATTATTGTCAAATTCAAAAGAACCGTATAATTTGGACATTCGTTCAATTCTCTTTGATGACACATAACCTAATCTAAAATTCCATAAGGCATACTTGGGAATTACAACATTTTAGAAATATGGAGGAGGGAGGGGAATGGTAGCATGAAAATTATTGGCTTGTTTTAGAAATGTGAGGTGGTGATCAGTTTTTTGATTAGAAACTTGGACTTCAAGATGAGTGCCCTTTATTTGCAATTTATATATGCCATTCTCTTTGCTACCCAAACCAATCATCCTCTTAGTATTCAATTCTTGATAAATCCAATGATAAGAAATAAAAACAGCATAACACTTCAAATATTGACAAAGTTTTGAAATGGAAATGATATTTAAGTTGAAATATGGTGCAAATAAAACACGGTTAATATAGAAAATGGATGAAAACCTGATGCTCCTAGAATAATGAACCATAGTTCAGTTACCATTAGAAAGAGTGATTTTAATAGGCTTGACCTTGTAGTAAAAATTAAATAGGTCTAGAGAGAAACATACATGTTCATTAGCTCTAGAGTCTAAGATCCATGTATGAGAAGAAACACTGATGTGAGAAATAGTATTGCATACATTACCTGAAGGTTGATCAACATTGTTATGACTAATGCAAACATGATTGGTATTGGAAGTAGGGACTAATGATGACACTTTTGAGTGTTGAAACAAGTTGAGGAGTTGTCATACTAAGCTTGAGATATATGCACCTGGTAACTTGTAGAGGAAACATCATGAGGTTCATTAGTTGGTTGAGATGAAGAACTGGTCTCAACCTGACTTGCATTTATAGAAGTTTTTTTTATTGAAGTTGGGGTGCCCATGTTTCTGATAGTAAAATTCTATTGTATGGCCACTTCTATTCTAAAATATGCACACTTAGGATCATTCTTGGTGTTACTCAAGCCACCTTTATTCTTGAAATCCAACTTGTGTTCAACATTCACCAAAATAGAAGTGTCTTTAAATGTCACAATGTTCTTGTGGTTGCTCTCTTATTGAACCACAAAAGAGTAGATATGATTAATGGATGGGAGAGGACCCATGAGCAAAATCTGAGTTCTAAGAATAGATAAATTATGCTTCAAACTAGTGAGAAACCGAATAGCTCGTTAATTAAGTTTATGTTCTTGAGATTTTCTAACAACATTACAATGACATCGATAAGAAAATATGCATATTGGCAATGAGAATTGACCTCGTCCCATAACCCTTTTAAATCTAGAAAATCTTCCATAATATATCTAGAATGTTATTTCTGATTGTTAATGGTTGAGTGTAGAGTTAAGATTCTAACACTTTCAACCTTGGAAAATCATTCATGCAGATCATCCCAAGCATTTACTGCATGTTCATAAAAAAGGATAGTCGAAGAAATTTGTTCACTAACCAAGTTGATGATCCAAGAATGGATGAGATGATTTCAGTGTTCTCACTGAGAAAAGTTAAGATCATCATCATTGGTAACTTTAATAGATCCATAAAAAAACTTCAACTTGTTATTGGCTCCTAGAGGATATTTCATGGACCTGCTCCATGACAAATAGTTGGAGCCATCGAGCTTTGGGGTGACATTTACAGTGTTAGGACCTTCCCTTAGATGAATGTAGTATATGGAATCAAGATGAACTTGTTGAGGTGGTGCTAGGCGCAAAGGCATGTTGGATCGATGATGATGATGATGAAGATGAAGAAAAAGTTTTCATAAAAATGAAAGATGAGTTACTACAACAAATAATGTTATGGAGAAGCAAGATCAGATGCAGAAAATTGATCACAAGAGAAGTAGAAATGAAGAAATCTTCAAATGGTGGATGAAGTGTGAATGTGATAAAGGTAATGTTCTTTGATTTGGGTTGAAGTCATATTAAGGGAATCAAGATGAACATGATAGAATCAAAATTATCATTAGAAGTGAAAAGAACACAGGTTGAGTTATATACAAATCTACGCGGCTTTCCGCATAAGCTACTGTAGCGGGGTATTCGTTACCTTTAGATTTATTGACTAAATCAAAAGTAAATCATACAATTCGAGTTGCCACCGCACTTCTATTTATCCAAAGGAAAGGTTAGAAAGCGAACAAAAACCGAGAAGTTTTATCAAATCAAAAACTAATAAAAATGTCAGAGAACTGGGTAAGGGGGTTGGTTATGCAATGGGAAGGTTTTAGCACCCAAAACATCATAGGTACTCCTAGGGAGCCCTTTACACAATTGTTGTAAGGTAGGTTGGTATTTATGAAAAATTATTTGTGCAAACATGATTGGGGAGATGAGAGAAGAATGTACAAATTATTTACAATTTTGTGTTTGAATGGATAAACCCATTGCCTACGTACCATCTTAAAAAAGATTAGGATCAAAACCTCGTAGTTCGGGTAAAAATCTCAAATGAAGTTAATGAATTGATTGTTCCAAAAGCCTTAAGGTCTTTTGTTATCAAAGGGAGAAAACTCAACCTAAAACCACAAATCCACCATGTGAGGAGAGCTTCAACATGCTAGTGAGGGGTTAACCCTATAATAAGCATGGAAGTCTTATAGTCCACCACTAAGGATATAGGTGAGTATTATATCTACCTCTAGGATAACTCAAACCTAACAGCTAATGTTTATGAAAAGCTTTGGCAAAAGTGGCCATTGAAACCACAAAAACAATTGAGTGAGTTGTATTTACTAATGAAAAGTATTCACAAAGTATGGTCAAAGTTGACTTAAGATTCAATTCAAAATAAGTTTTAAGAATGGGTAAATCCTAAACATACAAAGGTGAAGGAAGAGAAAAAAAACCACAATGGAGTTCTCTTCTTGAGATCATAGTAATGATCCAAGTAGCTCCCATCCTTTGGAATTAGCAAGCAAATAGCAAATAACTCAAGCAATCAAGCACACAAATCAAGCTCCTGGGAATCTTCCAATGGCTTTTGTATCTCTCACTTTGGATGCTCATGGCAATGGTTCTTCTGTTTGGCTCAAGTTTGGGGATCCCTAGCACAAGAACACACAAATCAAAAAGTTCCACAAAAACAAATAAAGAATGGACAATAGGGAGTTTAGAAATTTGGTCCTTCCAATGTTCATCTTCAAGCTTTAAGCATTCTAAAGGCATGAGGCCTAGTTGCTCTTCAAACTCCATTAGCTTAGGTAAGGTCCTGAAATCTAAGTCCTTTGTCCATTTGCATTTGGTTTCACACAATCAAAACAACACAAGCACAATAGTATATACACAATAATGTGCTCAAGTGAGCAAAAGGTAAATTGCATTAACATAAACATGAGCTCAAGTGAGCAAAGGGAAAAAGCAAATGAATTATATGTACAAGAAAATAAATCGCATTAAAGTAAATTGCAAGAATTAAATGACTTGAATTAAAAGTTAAGGGCCAATAGTTAGTGTTAGTGTGCCATAAGGAAATTTAGCGCTATGTTAAGCAATCGTAAGTGGACTAATATAGTAGTCACACCTATCTGAGGCCGGTTAATAAAAATATAGGCAACAAAAACAAGTTAGAGACCTTGACTAGTAAGCCAAGCTCCTACAACTTGTCATGCCAAAAGAAAAGAAGGATGATCTTGTATTGATTTAGGTTTTTTGCTTGACCAAGAAGCAACCTATCCTCAATTCAAAGCCATTCACTTGATCTATGATCAAGATGAATTAGATTTGAATCAAGGAAGGTTAAGCTTCCCATATCTCAAGGCTAACCACCAATCTCTAACTCATTGATCAAAAAGAAAAAGAAGAAGAAGAAGATGAATAAGAATGTACATGGATTGAAATTCAAATGAGATAAGCAAAGTACATTCACCAAAGATAAATGGAATCAAGGTCAAACAATAGTAAACAGAAGCAAAATAAAACATAGAAGTCAAGAAACAAATAAAATATTTTTGGTATTTTTTCAAAATTAAAATAATACTTGAATTAAAATAAACAATTAAAGGTCAAACTTCAAATCCATTTCAAATAAACTTTGAAAAGTCCAAATGGATCATCCTAAGTTCAACAAGTTCAAACAAAGTTTGACAAAAAATTTCAACATTTTTAGAAACCAGAAACTATTTTTAAACATTTAAAAATGAATAAAAAATAACCTAATTGAACTAAAATATCAAATAAATCTCAAATAAATTAATAAATTGATGAGAATATTTTTCATAGATCCATCATCATTCAAAGAGGTTAGGAAAATATTTTTGTATTTTTTGAATATTGGAAACTATTTAAAATGAATTAAAAATAACCAGAAAAGAGAAAATTCACAAAACATATCAAATGACAAAATAAAAAATATTAAAAATCATTTTTAGAAACTAGAATTAAAAAGGGGAAGACTGTAATTGGTCCCATATTTTTTGGAATTAAAATGAAAGAGTTATTATTTTTTGAAATAAAATGGAATTAAGAAATAAAATGAATTAATTCAGAAATAAAAAAAAATCATGGCGCGTTGGATTGAATCTCATTAAATGACATGGCATATCCAAGGATGGAGAGATGCGCGCGCACCATGGGTCCAAGTCAACTGAGCAACACAATGTATTTAAAAAAGTCATAAGAATGGAGAGCTGAGATTAGATCTGGAGACTCAATCCAATGGTCCATATCACATCTGGCAAAGGGACGGTGGTGTACACCACCGTATTCTTCGCCGAACATGGAGATCCGGCCAGAGTTGCAGGTATGGAAAAATTAACCAAATGAAGCGATCCTCGTATCATTGGAAAGCTGGGGTGATGTACATCACCCCTGTATCATTGGTTTTTCCTCTAGATCCTCATAGGAAGAGAAATCAGAGATGGAAAATAATGGAGTTCAAACTGAACTTAATGGATTTGCAAAATTAAGAACACAATTCAAATGCCTCTTATGAGAGGATTTCAGACCAGCCAATAAACATAAGAAATGAGCTATAACTAGTGAGTTTCGATTAAAAAAAGTTTGAGCATCAACCTTGAAAATGCAGATCTATGGAGCACGATCCTTCACAATTCTCTGTTGCAGTTTGCTCTTGAGGTGGAACGGTAGTAAGGCTAAGGAATTTAAGTCCAATAATCAACCAATGAAGTTGAGAATTGGATCTGAAAAATGAAAGTGAAATTGCACAATTCCTTTAGATTGAGGTTTGGATGGAGTTCTGCAGCATCTAAGGCGCCTTGAGGTTGGAAAATGATTAAGGTATGTAGCTCTATTTATAGCAAAAGGCAATGCAAGTCATGAGAATTTTATGTGCATGTGTGATGAAGGCTGAAGGTGAGAAAAACAAGAAAGGGGGGTTTGAATTGTTTTGGAAAATAAGCGCTTTTTCAGACAAAGACCACACAAGGAATTTATACTGGTTCGCTTATAACACAAAGCTACTCCAGTCCACCCGGCCAAGGTGATTTCGCCTTCAACAAGGACTTAATCCACTAATCTTGAAAGATAGTTTACAACCAACGTCTAAGAGAAGGATCTCTTAGTCCTCTCAAGTATACAGACTGCGCAGAGTCACTTGAGGAAATAAAACAATAGATAAAAAGACAATATAATCTAGAGTGCTTCTAGGATAAGCAAATATTACAACAGTAAGATCAAAAGAATGTTTCACGTTCTAAGCAAAAGCTTCATGAAAGATTGAGAGAGAGAGAGAGAGAGTAAAACATTTATGTGCGTTTTTGTGTTTTTCTCAATGCTGTTTGCTGTCCTTTATATAGGGGTGAAAGGACCGTTGAAATTGATGGCAGATGATTTGTCTTGAATAGGAATTAATGCCATAACTTCTGTTGTTTCTTGCCAAAACAACTTTGTCTCCCTGAATAACTTCTTTCCAATAATAGTTTCTTTCCATTTGAGATTTGAAGTTGTCGTTACTCTTTCTATAAGGAAGTCCAATATCAGAGTCTGCGTGGCTCTGGGAATCTTGGAATCTTGCTATGAGGATTCGGAGCTTGATGTTGATCTTTAAGAGTTCTGATGATGTCTTCAGATGACGCTGAGAGCTTCTGGAATGATATACCGTTGTTCAGAGTCAGAACTTCTAGAGTGCACTCCTTCTTCAGATGCTTCTGATATTCTGTTGTTTTGCTCAGAGTTAGAACTTCTTGAGCGTGTTTCTACTTCAGATGCTTCTGATCTTCTGGTAATTTGTATCTAATATGATTCTGTATCTGATGACGCAATCAGATTCCTTTCTTTTTGTTTAGAGTCCTGCACACTTAGAAACTTTTCGTTAGAGTGCCATTTTTGGTTTCATCCTTTGTTATCATCAAAATCTTGGAATCTGTTGTAGAACAGTTTTTGGTTGGAAAGGTTTTGACATGAGGAACAATTGTTAATTTGAACAAAAATCCATTTGGAATTGGGAAATTAATGGAAATTGGTCATAAAGTTCAAGGTGCAAAATATGTGCATGTGAAATTTTCCAAAATGGACCAACTTCAAGCCCTTTTGTTTCATTGAGGCAATCCTCAAATGACAAAACCTTAAACATAAAAGTTGTATATATTTTAAATACAATCAATTTGGACTTAAATTTTGCATCATTTGGATTTTTGATGAGAAAGTTATGGACACTTGAAGTTGGACTTTTTCACATTTCAATGCCTTTGGTCCAAAGTCGAATATAATGTTTTGAATCATCACATGCATTTCGTTTAGGATTATGAAAAACGTTTCAACATACAAAATGAAGTAGACATCTTAAACGCCAATGCATTTTATCCCACCTCAAAATAATGAAAAATGAATGCGTTAGGTCCTTGGGAAGTTGACCCAAAATTAGGGTTTCAGTTAAAATGACCTATAATGTTTTGAAATGGATGATGACCTTCCAAGATTCAAATCAATTTTTGATAAACATGAAAGTTGTTCATATGGTTCTTAAGAACATTGTTTCTCTTGGGTTCATCTCCATTTGAAAAACACATATAAAGTTAGGTCTCAGTGGATTTCAAAATAGTCAGATGAATTGACTGATCAACTTCTCAAGTTCAAACTACAAATATTGATGAGTTGATGATTGAGGACACTCAAATAAGATCAAATATGCATTAAATGATGAATTAAAGAACTTACCTTGATTGTATTTGATCATGGGTTGAGGTTGCTTCATGAGCAAGGCATAGCCAATGCACTGATGAATTAGGGTGGGAAACAATCCTTAAGCCCTTTTGTTTGCTTTGATCAAATTGACAAATTGAGATGCTTGGGAGGCATATATGATGAATGAGGGCTTTGTGAACCATTTTCATGCTTGCTTTCACTTTCACCTAGCCATTCTTTGAGCATAGGGGCCTCCTAGGAGCCTTGATCTTAGGACTGCTCAAGCTACAAAACAAAAGATGTTAGTGACATATTTGTGCTTTCGAATAGTAAACAAGATAAGAAAAGCAATAATATACAATTCAAGCATGCTTGGTGGTCTCAAACCAACTCACACAAGTCCTACCCTAGGGTAAGGAGCCAATATGCTATGATCCTTGAGGCAAATGCAATGTGCAATGATGTGATGCCATGAGGGATCTTAGGGTCAAAATTAGGGTCTTACAGATGCCCCTATTTACGGTCATTCTAGCCGGAGATATGAAGGTTAAAATCTTTGTCTCGACGAGGTAGAATGGGCTTAAATAATAACAAAGAGACGAATTTTGGTCCCTAAGAGACCTCATGATGCAAATGTATGTATGAAAAAGTTAATACTCTGTGGGGATATATGTCCACAAAGGAAAAAAAAGATCAGGAGAAACTGAAAATCCATATGAGTAATACACTCATAAATGGGACAGAGACTTTGGGAACTCACTGGGAGTAAAGGGATAAAATGCGTGAGTAGGTCACCATGTGAGACAAGCTTCAACTTGCTAGTGAGGGGTTAACCCTATAATAAGCAATGAAGTCTTACAATTCAATCACTAAGAACAAAAGGTGAGATTAACATCAACCAACTAGGATAAATCAAACCTATGGCTAATGTATGAAAACTTATCAAGAATGGAGAAAGCCACAAAACAATTGAGTGAGTGAAATTAACCAATTAGGATTATTCACAAAAAGTGGTCAAGATATGATTAGAATTCAATTCAAAAGAAGTATTATGAAAATGAAGTTTTGAAAAAAATCAGAGGCTTAAGGCCTAGGTTTCAAATTTGAAATCATGTCAAAATGTTTGCACAATAGTTTTCAAGTTTGGATTAACATGCAAATGGAGGTTTAAAGAAACAAAAGGTGGGAGGGTGAGGAAGTAAAACTTCTTAGATGTTTACCTCTTGAGATCATATGTAGATGATTCAAGTGATTCCTTTGGAATAGGCAACAATGCAAATAACAGATGAACAAAGCAAATGGATACCGGATGCCAATCAATGGACTTACACCAATCTCACAAAACAAAAATGGATACCGGATGCCAATCAATGGACTTATTCCAATATCCTAAAACAAAATGGATACCGGATGCCAATCAATGGACTTATTCCAATCTCCTAAAACAAAATGGATACCGGATGCCAGTCAATGGACTTATTCCAATCTCCTAAAACAAAATGGATACCGGATGCCAGTCAATGGACTTATTCCAATCTCCTAAAACAAAAAGAAACAATGATACCAGATTCCAATCAATGGTCTTAGACTAGTCTCACAGGAATGATCATAGGAAACAACTGCCAATAAATGGACTTACAATTGACTCCTCACAAAAAAAACAAAACAAAGAATGCAATAAGAAAGAGGAAACAAGTTGCCAATAAATGGTCTTACACTCGACTCCAAGGAAAGGAATGTCAATGAATGGTCTTAGTTCCAAATCCCACCATGTCATAGGAAAACAAATGCCAATAAATGGGCTTACAATTGACTCCTCAATGGATAAACAAAGTGTCACAAAGATATGAACAATGATTATGAAATGATATACAAGTCATGAGGATAAATGCACAAAGGCACACATAAGCAAGCATGCACAGATGAAACAAGTAAGCAATCAAACAAGTCAATTAGCACACACTATATACAATCAATTAGGCTCAAGCAAGGTTAGGCTTTACAGCCAACTAGAATGGGGTATTTTGTGCTCTTAATCCTAACATTGAGAGTTAGGGTGAAGAAGATGAAATGGAGATGAGGGGTGTGCCTCATAGCTCTTATCCCTGGTCAGGGAGAGCTTTGAACAATGGAAAGTGTGGGAGTTCAGAAAGTTGGAACTCTTCTCCACAAGTGATTGACTCTATAAGATCTTGAGTTAGTATTCACAATGCATCAACACATGGTGTGAGCAAAGTGAATGACACACTGAATAGCATGAGATGGACTACACATCTCTTTTATCTGCCAATTGCCTCATAAGAGGACTTTTCCTGCTTGGCACAAAAGATAAACAATCACAAGCATTGCCTCTTAAGGAGGACTTCAGACAGGTGCCTACCAATAACAGTAGGTCTTCCAGACTACATGAAGATTAGAGATTATACCTAAGTGGTTAAGCAACCAAGCAAAGCAAAGTTCACAATGAACTTAAAGCAACTTATGTACCTCTTGAAGAGCAGAAACTGGAATTCGTGCTATCTGCAGCTTGTAATGCTTCAATTCTACTCTAAAGTGCTTATGGAGTTGATTGATGGAAAGAATGAAGTTCAAACACACTTGAATTCAACAGAATTTGAAATCACCATGAATGCTTCCCTTTTCGAGTATGCTTCAATATGGCTCCAATTGCTTCAATTCCACGTGCAAACTTGTTCAACAGAGGTTCAGGATCATGAATCTAGCACTTGCCAAGGCTTGGATGTGAAGAATTTGGAAGAAATTTTTGAGAGAAAAATTTGAGATTCTTGATCTAGTCTGAAAAAATGAGTGCTCCTCTGAAAACAGTTATGATTTTCTTTATATATGCCATACTAATTATTCTCTAATCATGTTTAAACCAAATGCTAAATGAGATTAACCAAAATGAGGTGTATGTGCAAAAATGGTTTTTCACCTTATGCATGGAGTGCATGTGTGAACAATGCATGAATTCCCTTCATTTTCACTTAAAATCCAATTTTGAAACCAATGGTGATGGCAAAAAGTTCAAACCATGCACCAAATTTGAATTTTAAGATTTCCCTCCAAAAAGCCAATGGATTAACAAGTGATCATGTGATGATAATTCATGTAATGTGATGTATGATTTGGAAATTACAGGTCAAGAGGAGAACTTTGCAAAAAGAACCACCCGTTTTGGAGCTTTGGTTGAAAAGTTATGTCCATTTGAAGTTCCATGCATACTTTGCCATGTTTTGACCATATCTCCTTAACCAAACATGAGAAATTGATGATCTTGGACTTTTTGGAAATGGGAGAGAAATATCTACAACTTTAATATTCAACAAAGTTTCCTTTGAAGCTTTCTTGATAATGTAATTTGAAATTGAAGTTGGTCCAAAACCTTTCCATTTTTGGAAAGTTTGAATTATGGGTCACTCGCTATATTTGGAAATTTTTTACTGGACCTCAAATTCTTCAATGTGAGTGTTTGAAATGTCAAATGAGACTTGTTTGAACATGAATGAAGTATTTCTAATCACTTCCCACCTCCAAATCCACAGTTGACTTTGCAGTTGACTTTCTAGGTCTTCAGTTGACTTGACAATGTTCTGATGAGATTCAAGCCTCTACCACTTGGGATTTTGCTTCAAAATAACATCATAGCTCATATGAACTCTTGTGAATGATTGTGGGGTCCAAATTCTCAAGAATGGCCACCATCTATTGCTCAATGACTGCCCTTGGTTACCTTAACCTGTTGATTGCTTCATCTGCAAGACAAAGGTTAGATGACATATTTTTGTACTTTTGGTTAGTGATAGAAAGAAAAGCAATGACATACAAATGCAAACATGCTTGGTGATCAAGAATCACTCTAAAAAAGATAACCAACCCAAAGGGAAGGAAGCAAGGTGTCCAATGATCCTTGAGGCAATGTGATGATATGATATGATGCCATGAGGGATCTTAGGGACAAAATTGGGGTGTTACAGATGCCCCTATTTAAGGTCATTCTAGCCGGAGAAGTAAAGGTTAAAATCTTCATCTCGACGCGGTAGAATGGGCTTAAATAACAGTAATGAGACAAATTTTGGTCCCTAAGAGACCTCATGATGCAAATGTATGTATGTAAAAGACACAACCTCTGTGGGGAATACCGGTCCACAAAGAAAAGACGATCCATCGGAGTAATACACTCACCAGGAACAGAGACTCTAACCGGACTCTCATGGGGATAAAGAAAAAGAATGCGTGAGCAAGACACGACTCTGAATAAGGGGAAAACTGACACGGCGCGAACAGGACACGACTGGACTGGAGACCTCACTGGGGGGCAAAGGACTCAAACTGGGGAAAAGAAGAAAATTCCAAAGGAAGACACATCCATTGAAAAGACTCAAGCTGACTCAAACTATCCACGAAGGATACTTCGGATGAAAATCCGGACTCGGACTGAGGAAAGATTCACACAGAACCTCCCTGCCGCGGAAAATTGCATATATTAGGGGAAAACGCCAATACAGCAAAAGGGAAAAATCACAACGGAAACTCCACTGGGAATGTCTAACAAGGAGACTTTCCTGGAGAAAAACTGCAAAATGAGGTGTTACCGGCTACGGGGTAACAAAAACAAAGAGACATGTGATCTAAACACTGGTATAAGGGTGAAAGAACAACAAGCTCAGGAAGAAAGAATATCTAAGACCGGTATAAGGGTGAAAGATATCAATCAACCAAACAGATGAGAAAGACCTGAAAAAGGTACATCAACTCAGGAAAATCTGACTCCACAGGGAACCAAGGTCATAATAGGGAGCAGAGAGGAAGGAACACCAGGGATCCCGGTTACTGGGTATATAATAGGTGACCGACCGAAGCGTGAATTGGTATATATGCCAAAACACTCATCATCCGAAAGGAGGGCTTGAAAAAGCAAATCGACTTACAGGATGGACATTCGAATCCGCAACGGGAAAACGAATCTTACTCAGCTTGGGGAAACAAACCCAAAGAGCGCATGAGATATAATATCCATTACCGTCAGAACGTGGATAGTATACTCGCATGAGATATATTATCTATTACCGTCAAAACGTAGACACTATACTCGCATGGAAGGGACACCAGGGATACCGGTTACTGGGCATATAATAGGTGACCAACCGCAAAGAGAGACAATCGTTACCAACAACAACAAGGTAAACGAAAGATAACTCACAGGGGATAAATTGCAAGCATCCGGCAATCATCCAAGAGACATATCAAATACTCGATTCCACAAAGGAATACAAATCTTACTCGACTGGGGAAACACAACAGGCTTCGACTAAAGAGTGCATGAGATATATTATCCATTACCGTCAGAACATGGATATTATACTCGCAAGGAAGATTATCCACAACCGGTTACTGGGTTAATAAAGGATAAATCAACCGAAAAGAAAGGCATCGGGATACCGAAACTAGGTATATAAAGATGACCGATCAAAAGGAGCAACAATCATTACCAAGCAAAAGGGTAAATGAAAGAGAAACTTACCAGGGATGCATTGATAAACATCAATGATCCGAGGAACAAATCACTGGCATACGGTGAAAGGACCCGCTGAGGATAAAATTGCTAGCATCCGGCAATTATCCAGAAGACTTGTTGGGGATACAATTGCTTACTCAGAGCAATTACCCAGAAGCAAGGAGGGAATATCAACATCGAATACTGGATGAAGATAACCACAAGGAGTAACCATCATCGGTTAGGATGAAATCAACAAGGTTAACTCTACAAAGGGGAGAAATTAGGGTTTACAACTACCGAATACGGGGTAGAAGACCACAACATCCACCATCAACCAGAATGAACCACAACGGTTACCTTTGCTAGGGGATAAAAGTAGGGTTTACAACTACCGAATACGGGGTAGAAAACCAACAACTCTCTGCGTGGGGATTGAAAGAATCACAACTCCGCACGCGAAACAAAACAGGGTTTATAACAAACCACCAAATGTTGAGAAGCAAGAAACATAATAATAGGGTTTACGACTACCGAAAATGGGGTAGAAAACCATCGACTCTTGCTGAGGAACAAAGAATGTTCACAAACACCTATTCCACAAAAGGGAAAAAAGGTATACAGGATTTTACAACTACCGGATACTAGGTAGAAAACCAACAACTCTCCTGGGGAATATAAAAGGTATATAACCACCAATTCCGCCAAGAGGGAAAAGGAACATAGGACTTACAACTACCGGTTACTGGGTAGAGGCCCAAACTCCGCTGGGGAATAAAAAAGAATTATTGCCGGTTACTGGGCAATTCATTCATTTATTCCACAGGGAAGCACAAGAGACAGTTGAAAAAATGCCAATTCAGGATCAAACCAAAAAGGCAACCTGAATCAAGACTCGTCCTAATGAGGATATAACTCAATAGGAAGATCCATCCCAATATATGTGTTGGGAGGAAGCGGAAAAAACCGTCATCCACGAGGACATATCTCAGTGGGGAATTGCAGAAGGAAAGGCAGACACTTTCTGCTTATGGGGCTAACTCTATATTGAGAGATTAGACACCCGACATCTGCTTGGAGAGATCTATTGGAGAGATCTATATCACCATTAGCAAGAGACAACAAACAAAAGATATATGGAAAAAAATGCAACATGAATATCTGAATGTTTATGAGTATGCATGAATATGTGTGATTTATGTTTGATGAATGCTGACAAAACAGACATATCCAACACAAACAGGCCCAGGAATCAAACGCCCGGTACTACACTTCCAGAGGAAAAATCCAAAGAAATCCCACTGGAAAGCCAATCTGCTGGAGATCTACATGCTAAAAAGCAAAGATCTGCCGGAAAGCGAAAGATTAGCGATATCAAGGAAATCACAAAATTTCTGTGTGATGGATCTACAGTCAACCCAACTGGGGAACAGAAAGCTCACAACAGGAAGGAACTGCCACACAAGCAAATTTGTTGGGGAAATGGAGAAATCCCGAGACTTCTGCAGGGGGATCCTCAGCATCAACTGGGAAACAAGAGTTCACTGCACAAACAAGAACTGCTGAAGAGAACAGAACACACAAGTAGAATCTAGCCGCACAAGCAACTCTACTGGGGATACTGTCATCCATTCCATTGGGGATAAAAAGCATCAGGGAATCAACCAAAACTCAGGATGATAGATCACCAACCAACCCCACTGGGGAAACAGAGATTTTCATCAGGCAGAAACTGCCACAAAAGCAACTCTGTTGAGAATACCAACTCTGGCGGGGATTCTGTAGGGAAACATCACAGATACAATCCATCATACCACAAATCTACTGGCGGCTCCACTGGGGATGAGGAGGAGAGCTGGGGATCAACCACCAAATGCTGAACCTCCCAAGAGGAAACTACCAAGCTGCTGAGAAGGAAATAATCACTGCTCTGCTGAAGGGATAGGAGGTAAAAACCTCAACAAACGCTCTGATGGCGAAAGATAGCATAAATGAAGTACATCATATCAACCACTCCGCTGGCGACTTTACTGAGGAAACAGACGAAGTACCGGGATATCAACCCACCAACTACCGAATCTTCCAAAAGGAAAGCACCCATGCTGGGGAGAGAATATTGTTGGAGAGGATTGTGAAGTTCTCAACAAACACTCTGGTTGGGGAACAAAATCTCAACAGAAGCTCTGCTTAAGGAACAACCCTAACAACAATCTGGAGAAAGAGGATACAACCAATGCCAGGAATATGAACAAATGTCTTACCTTGTTGGAAATCATGCCACCCTTGGGAGAGCACTGAGAAATTCTTAAGTATCCTGTCATCATTGTGAATGTTCACTTTGTTTAAAACAACAAATTTTGAAAAATTTTATTTGTTTAAACAATGACATTTTATCAATTAAAACATGCAAAACATTTGTTGAATTAAAACAAATAAGAGTGCAAATAATTGGATAAAAGCTCAAATTGATTTGATGGAATGGTAGCCTGCAAATGGCAAGACTCCATAGATTTGTACAAATTTGAAATCAATGATATATATTGGAAGAGGGCTACATTGAACATAATGATCCTTTCTCTACCAATTTGAATCTCGATGTATTCGAAGCTTCAATCGACGACGAATCGAGAATCTCTGATGAAAAGACAGATGTGGAACAGAAAGTCTTGTCAGGATGCAGTTACTTGCCAAATCCCTAATTTTTGCCTAGATTGACCCAGGGTGAGGTACTCAATCTAGCGGGATGCAAATATTCTTTTTTTTTCAAGTCTCTAATTTTTTGCCTGGATCACCCTTGCGGGTTCTCCACCGAGACGCTCATTTTTGCCTAAGTTGCCCTTTCGGGTTTTCAACTTAGCGAGCTATTCTGTTTTTCTTTTATATACTCTTTGTTTTAGGCAAAGTATTTCTTGACTGCATCTGAATTCACAGGACGAGTGAAATCCTCCCCATCCATAGTTGTAAGCAACAAAGCTCCGCCTGAAAAGGCTCTCTTAACAACATATGGACCTTCATAGTTTGGAGTCCACTTGCCCCTGGAATCTGGCGCGAAAGACAAGACTTTCTTGAGCACGAGGTCACCTTCTCAGAACACACGAGGTTTGACCTCCTTATCGAATGCTTTCTTCATCCTCTGCTGATATAACTGACCATGACACATGGCAGTCAATCGCTTCTCTTCAATCAAGTTCAGTTGGTCATAACGACTCTGAATACATTCAGCATCAGTCAACTTGGCTTCCATCAAGACTCTCATTGATGGGATTTGCACCTCTACTGGGAGAACAACCTCCATGCCGTAAACAAGAGAAAAAGGGGTTGCCCCTGTTGAAGTGCGGACAGATGTATGATAACCATGCAAAGCAAATGGAAGCATCTCATGCCAATCTTTGTACGTAACAACCATTTTCTGGATAATCTTCTTGATATTCTTATTAGCATCTTCAACAGCCTCATTCATCTTGGGTCTGTAGGGAGAGGAATTATGGTGTGCAATCTTGAATTCAGCGCACAACTCTTCCATCATCTTATTATTCAGATTAGATCCATTATCAGTAATGATCTTATCTGGCACACCATAACGGCAAATCAGCTGGTTCTTGATAAACTTCACGACCACCTGCCTGGTCACATTCGCATACGAAGCGACTTCAACCCATTTGGTGAAGTAGTCAATTTCTACGAGAATAAACCTGTGTCCATTGGACGATTTTGGTTCAATCATGCCGATCATGTCGATTCCCCACATATAGAAAGGCCATGGTGACGAAATCACATTCAGAAGTGTCGGAGGAATATGAATCTTATCCGCATAAATCTAACACTTGTGGCATTTCTTCACATATTTGTAGCAGTCAGACTCTATTATCAGCCAATAGTAGCTTGCTCTCAACATCTTTCTTGGCATAGCATGTCCATTGGAATGAGTACCAAATGAACCCTCATGGACCTCAGTCATTAACAGGTTTGCTTCGTGTCTATCCACGCATCTGAGCAAAACCATATCGAAATTTCTCTTATACAGCACTTCACCACTGAGGTAGAAACTGCCTGACAGCCTTCTCAAAGTTTTCCTATCTTTCACAGAAGCCCCAGGCGAGTAGACCTGGTTCTGGAGGAAACTCTTGATATCAAAATACCAAGGCTTGTCATCATTCACTTCTTCAACTGCAAACACGTGAGCTGGTCTGTCCAAGCGCATCACGGTGATATTGGGAACTTCATTCCAATACTTGACTACAATCATTGAAGCAAGTGTAGCAAGAGCATCTGCCATCCGATTATCCTCTCGAGGAATATGATGAAAGTCAACTTCTGTAAAGAACGTTGAAATCCTCCTCGCATAATCTCTATACGGAATGAGACCTGGCTGATTCGTCTCCCATTCTCCCTTGATCTGATTGACGAATAGGGCCGAATCACCATACACATCAAGATGCTTGATTCTCAAATCAATACATTCTTCTAGTCCCATAATACAGGCCTCATACTCAGCCATATTATTCGTGCATTTGAAAGTTAGCCTTGCTGTAAACGGAATATGTGTGCCATGAGGAGTAATGATTATTGCCCCAATACAATTTTTGTACTGATTTACAGCGCCATCAAACACCATCGTCCATCTGGAACCAGGTTCTGGACCTTCATCAAGTGTAGGCTCATCGCAATCTTTCATTTTCAAATACAGAATCTCCTCATCTGGGAAGTCGTACTAAACAGACTGATGATCTTCAATCGGATGGTGCGCTAAATGGTCAGCCAAGATACTACCTTTGATAGCTTTCTGAGCTCGATACTCGATCATACTCAGACAACAACATCTGCCAACGGGCAATCCTCCCAGTTAAAGCAGGCTTCTCGAAAATATACTTGATTGGATCCATTCTGGATATCAACCAAGTTGTATGATTTATCATGTCCTGGCGTAAACGCTTAGCAGCCCAAGCCAAAGCACAACACGTCTTCTCAAGCATAGAGTATCGAGACTCACAATCAGTAAACTTCTTACTGAGGTAATAGATAGCAGATTCTTTCTTCCCTGATTCATCTTGTTGACCGAGTACACAACCCATTGAATCTTCAAGAACAGTCAGATACATGATCAGAGGTCTTCCTTCTATAGGCGGAGACAAGATCAGAGGTTCAGACAGATACTCTTTGATACTGTCGAAAGCTTTCTGGCAATCCTCGGTCCAATAATGAGATTGATCTTTCCGGAGGAGCTTGAATATCGGCGCACATATGGCAGTCATGTGGGATATAAATATGAAAATGTAGTTCAAGCGGCCAAGAAAACCTCGGACTTGCTTTTCAGTTTTAGGCGCAGGCATCTCTTGTATTGCTTTGACCTTGGCAGGATCAACCTCAATACCTCTCTCGCTGACTACAAAACCCAACAACTTGCCGGAACGGACTCCAAATGTACATTTGTTCGGATTCAGACGAAGCCTGAACTTCCTCAAACGCTGAAAAAGCTTCAACAAATGCTCAATATGTTCAACTTCCGTTCGGGACTTAGCAATCATATCATCAACATAGACCTCTATCTCCTTGTGCATCATATCATGAAACAAGGTAGTCATAGCACGTTGATACGTGGCTCCAGCGTTCTTCAAACCGAAGGGCATCACTCGATAACAGAATGTTCCCCAAGGTGTGATGAATGTTGTCTTCTCCATATCTTCGGGTGCCATTTTGATCTGGTTATATCCAGAAAATCCGTCCATAAACGAAAAGACTTTGAATTTAGCTGTATTGTCTACCAACATATCAATGTGTGGCAGAGGGAAATCATCTTTTGGACTAGCCTTATTCAAATCTCTGTAATCAACACACATACGGACTTTTCCATCCTTCTTAGGCACATGCACAATGTTGGCCACCCATAGAGGATATGTATAAGTCACCAGAAACCCTGCATCAATTTGCTTCTGAACTTCCTCTTTGATCTTTACTGCCATATCTGGATGAGTTCTTCTGAGCTTCTGCTTCACAGGCACACACTCAGGCTTCAAAGGCAGGAAATGTTGCACAATATCTGTATCTAGACCTGGCATGTCTTCATACGACCAAGCAAAGATATCGAAATATTCTCATAGCAGACTGATCAACCCCTTCTTGACAGACTCTCCAAGAAGTGCCCCAACCTTCACCATACGAACACAATCTTCAGACCCCAAGTTGACTGTTTCCAGATCTTCGAGATGCGGCTGAATGATCATCTTCTCGTGCTCAAGGAGACGGGTAATCTCTCCAGGAATCTCTTCAACATCATCTTCCTCTACCTCGAATACAGGGAATTCAAAATTGGGAGATGGCGTTGGATCATTATGTTCAATGGGTTTTAGAATCAACCTGCATAATGATTTTGGATAATAAAAACTTTAGAATTTAAACAAGCAAATCATTATACAGATGAAAAGATTGCTTTTATTCTTGTTTTTAGGGTTTTTTGTGTTCACTGATTTCATGCAAAAGCAAAAAGTGAAAACAAATGGAAAAAACAAATGTTTAACAATGCATTAATTGAATGAAATATCATTGTATAAATGCTGCCAACAATGTCATCACTTCTCCTTTTGGCATGGGAGAAGGGTTTTGAACAAAGTGAACAAATTACGCTGACTTATGAATGACCGTAGGAACATCCACAGCGACCCAATTGTGGCAGACACCGCCAGGGATAACAAAGTTGCTCAAATCCTCTGCATCCTCTTCCAAGATAGCAGCAGCTTCCTCAGCTTGATCAGCATGGATGAAACCTCCACTCTTGAACAGCCCTTTCTCGTTGAATGCCCCAGAAGAATAGCCAATGCCAGCCCGAGATTTATTGTCTTCAAGCTCAATCATCTTCCCTAAACCAGCAACTGCACCACATTCAATGGCCAGTTTCGCATCACGATAGGAAGCAAATGAAGGAGACTTCTTCTCAATTGGCTCAGCAATAGACAAAGCTTGGAAAGGTGTTCCAACTTCATCCTCAGCATCAATATATGAGAAAGAAGACAGGTGGCTAACCAGGAGATCCTTTTCTCCCCCTACCACAACCAGTTTCTTATTCTTGACGAATTTCAGCTTTTGGTGTAGGGTGGATGTCACGGCGCCAGCCTCGTGAATCCATGGTCTACCAAGGAGACAGCTATAAGATGGGTGGATATCCATAACCTGAAAGGTAACTTGGAAATCACTTGGTCCAATCTTGATTGGGAGATCAACTTCCCCAATCACGGTCTTACGCGACCCATCGAAAGCTTTCACAACAACACCACTATGCCTCATGGGAGGCCCCTGATATGACAATCTCGAAAGAGTGGTCTTCGGAAATACATTTAGAGATGACCCAGTGTCCACCGGCACATTGGACATGGCGTCGTTCTTGCAATTCATAGATATATGTAAAGCCATGTTGTGGTCTTTTCCCTCCTCTGGGAGATCAGCGTCACAGAAACTCAAAATGTTGCAAGCAGTGATGTTTGCAACTATACTGTCAAACTGTTCAATCGTGACATCATGATCAACATAAGCCAGGTCCAAAACCTTCTGCAGAGCCTCCCTATGGGGTTCCGAATTCAGAAGCAAAGATAGCATGGAGATCTTGGACGGCGTTTGTAGAAGCTGGTCTACAACGTTGTACTCACTCTTCTTGATGAGCCTCAGCATCTCATCACATTCTTCATTCACAATTCCACTCGGGCTAACAGAAGAAGTAGGAGTCTTTTGTACAAAGGAGGGTTTGGCAACAGCAAGTGTCGGGTTCGGAACATTCACCGCAGTCCCAACCGGATGCTCAATAGAATCAGAAACAACATGAGGCTTTGGGGGTGCAGAAAACACACGACCACTACGGGTCAACCCGCTCACATCAGCAATATTAACCACAGAGGTTGAAGGCAACGACACTTCTTTCCCATCTTCCACGACAACTGGATTGTAACGGAAGGGAATAGCCTTATCTGAAGAATAAGGCACAGGGCCTGCAGGTTTGATTACCAAAGAAGGAGAGACCTTCGGCTTGCTACCATCATAACGGATGACAACAGGTTCAGGAATCTTGAACACAGGAGAAATCACATTTACTTCTGGTTCATCTTCATCAACATTCCTGTTCTAAAGAATTTCAATGGTACCATCATCCAACAGCTCTTGCAGCTCTCTACGCACTTGGCGGAAACCAGTCTATTGACGGAGCAGATACGGCATCTGTCGTGGTCGTGCTCCATATGACTGTAATCACACAGCAGACGATGCAACTCGACCAATGACTGTCGAATATGGCTTACATATTTGACTTTATACTTGCCAGGGCAACCCTGGACCATGTTAACCGACTTCCCATGCTCGGGCAATGGGTTCTTCGTAACATTGGGGCCTGAGTCCTCAAAGCTCAGAATGCCTCATCTCATAAGGTCTTGAACCTTAGTCTTCAACGGATAGCAATTCTCTATATTGTGACCGGGAGCACCGGAATGATAAACACAATGCTGGTCAGGCTTGTACCACCACTGTGGGTTAGCAGGCACAGCCGGAGGATCCCTCGGGGTAATCAGTTTCCGCTCTATTAAAGAGGGATATAGCTCAGCGTATGACATAGGAATGGGATCGAAAGTGATCTTCTTCCTATCATAATTCAAATTAGCCTGATTACTGCTGCTACGAGGCTGGTAAGCCTGTTGCTGTGGGCGATGTTGCTGTTGATACTGAGGTGGTTGCTGATTATGCTGATTGTTGTCTCTGAAGACAGATGCTATATGAGTCACCTGATGATGACCGCTGGCATGACGCACAGGCTTCCTCTTTGCAGAGGGTCTTCTAGGTTTAGCATGGGATTGCACAGCATGTGCCTCCCCATCTTTCTTCTTAAACGCCCCAAATCGTTTAGAAGAGCTTTCATCCTTAGTCAACCGTCCTTCCCGGACACCTTCCTCCAAACGCATCCCCATGTTCACCATTTCGGTGAAATCAGAGGGAGCACTCGCGACCATCCGCTCATAATAAAATGAACTAAGAGTCTTTAGAAAGATCTTAGTCATCTCCTTCTCTTCCAGCGGAGGAGTAATCTGAGTTGCCAGCTCTCGCCACCTCTGGGCGTATTCCTTAAATGTCTCTTTGTCCTTCTGGGACATAGCTCTGAGTTGATCACGGTCAGGAGCCATATCAATATTATATTTGTATTGCTTGACGAAGGCTTCGCCAAGATCGTTGAAGGAACGGATGTTTGCATTATCAAGGCTCATATAGCAACGAAGAGCTGCACCAGACAAACTATCCTGAAAATAATGAATCAGCAGTTGATCATTATCTATCTAAGTAGACATTTTCCTGGCATACATAACCAGGTGACTGAGCGGGCAGGTGTTCCCCTTATACTTCTCAAAGTCAGGGACTTTGAATTTGACGGGTATCTTAACACCGGGAACCAAGCACAGTTCAGCAGCAGACTTGCCGAACAAATCTTTCCCTCGAAGGGTCTTCAATTCCTTGCGGAGCTCAAGGAATTGGTCGTTCATAGCTTCCATCTTTTCATTAACATCTGGGCCCTCAGACGGCTCAGAATGATAGATGGTGTTGTCTACCCTAGGAGTGGTATGCACGACAGGAGGAGGCATTGCAAGGACCGGGCTAGATGCCAGCATGGAAGCAAAAGTAGGAGCTGGAATATCTGGCATAAAACCAGGAGGCATACCCCACAGAAATCCGGCTGGCATGGCATTCGGCACGAAATGGGCACTGGCAGCTGGCACGGTTGAAGAAACCACTTCAGATATAACAGTCCTCTGGGGAGGAGTTGCAGGCGGTGGAGACGGTTAATTATGAGCAGCCAAGAATTGCTCCATCAGAGCACTCAGTCTAGCGACCTCTTCTTTCAGCTCTCGGTTCTCTTGTTCTAATTGATCCATCACTCTTGCAGAATTGGCTCGGGTGTAGTACCGATGAGACAACTTATCTTCAAAATAAATGAAGAGCACAGAGTTAGGCCACAGACAAGGAGACCATAACAACACCTGCTTATGCAAAATGATGCATGCAATGCTCGTGCATATGCTTTGTTTTTATTTCAAGGAACTTTTAGGGTTCTATTTGCAAATTTTGAAATTTAAAGCATTTAATAGCATATGGAAAATATCTCATCAAATATATTCAAGACAAAGAAGTACAACATTGTTGATTATTACAAGGGAAAAGGAAAATAAACATCCTATGGATCCCTAGAAGCTCGAGATGCTGGAAGACGAGATACACAAAGCTTCTTGATCTCCCTCTCATATGCTGCTTCCATATCCGCTTTCTCCTTAGCAAGTCGATCATACTTCCTCTTCCAGAATTTGGAAGACTGAGGAAGCAGAGAAGTCCAGGTATCATTCGGATCATCTATCACCTGATGCTCGAGGAATTCGATCAGAGCGTCCTTCTCCTTGATTTGCTGAAGCAACTCTTCTCTTTCACGGATCCAGGCACGTGAAAGGTCTTCTTCTCTCAACTCCTCTACGCCTTGGTTAGGGAGGGTTGAAGGCCCAGCCACAACCAACGGTGTAGGTCTCGGATAATGATATGGCACAAGA
The DNA here is from genome assembly GCF_024323335.1 of Lathyrus oleraceus. Classification (NCBI taxonomy): domain Eukaryota; kingdom Viridiplantae; phylum Streptophyta; class Magnoliopsida; order Fabales; family Fabaceae; genus Lathyrus; species Lathyrus oleraceus. The sequence goes on along the minus strand of NC_066581.1, from coordinate 397,187,392 downwards.
TACTCTGATGCTCTCTGTCTGACCCAAGAAGTATAAGGCTCCAAAGCAATGCAGTTCTTCGGACCCAACTCATTTCTACCCTTCTTGTGAATCTTGCGCCAAGCGCGGACCATCTTGGCTTTCAGGCCTTGGGGATCTTTACCTTCCTGAAAGAATACACCTTCTAACAGAATGTTATGAGGTTTATCCTTTAGGGGGAACCCAAGCTGACGACGTGCTAAGATAGGATTGTAGCTGATCCCACCACATGTACCAATTAGAGGCACATTAGGGAATTCACCACAATAATCAATGATTTGAACAGTATCATACACGCAATCATACCAAGAGATATCATCATTAGTGAGAGACATAAGTCTCGTGGACCACCGTAGACATCCCTTGTTCTCCTTGAAAGCAACCGTCTGCGGTAAGTGAGAAATAAACCACTTATACAACAGAGGCAAACAGCACACAATAACTCCTCCACCCTTTGCATTCCTCAGATGCAAAGAGAAATAGGCATCACCCAACAGAGTCGGAACGGGATTAAGAAATGAGAAGATCCTAATGGCGTTCACATCCACAAATTTGTCGATGTTGGGGAACAATACCAACCCATAGATGAGCAGCACGAATATGGCCTCAAAGGCGTCCTCACTCATGGCCTTCCCATAAACGGTAGCTTGAGCGATGAGGAAATCAGAAGGAAGACCCTGAATTCCACCTTTGGTGGTCATATGCGCTTCAATCAGGGATTCATCTATGTGCAACAAGTCTGCGATCTCTCGAGAAGTTGGAATACTCTCCAAGCCACTGAACGGCACCTGATCCAGAATGGGAATACCCACAAGATGAGCATACTCCTCAAGCGTAGGCAACAGCTGAAAGTCCGGAAAAGAGAAGCAATGATACAGAGGATCATAGAATTGCGCCAAAGTACTCATCAACCCTTCATCAACCTGAGTAGTCAACAAAGGCAGAAGCTTCCCATAACGAGCTTTGAAACCCAAGAGATCTAATACATAGGATGTCAGATTCCTTAACTCTTTCACATCGGGCTGTCTAAAGCTGTACTTCTTTGTATGCCTTTTTGGTCTTTCCATGTCTGAAAATTTTGCAAATAAACCCTTTAAGTTCCTTGAAAATTTTCTGATTTTTCTGATGACATGAATGCAGATGAATGCATGAATGTATGAATGCAGCAATCACACTCAAGGATCAAGCAAAACACACCAGACAAAGGTCATGGGAAAGCTCATAGTATCTTTAATATCAATCATCCATTTTGTGGATTATGGTTTTCACCTTATCAACACCCAAGTTCCATTGATATTAACGATACATGAACCGGCTCAATCATCCTTAATATCAATCATCCATTTTGGTGGATTATGGTTTACACCTTATCAACACCCAAGTTCCATTGATATTAAGGATGTCTGAACGACTCAACCATGAATCACGGGTTTGTTGAGAGTCACGAGCATGGAGTCTCGGTTAAGAACCACCCAAAGAGAGTGTACTAGGGTTTAAACCTGCCGAACATGTTCTACCAGAGGTTCCCATAGTCATCATCCCATCTTTCGAATATTATCGGAGGAACGAATACTCGTATTCCAAAAATATTCTCAAGAGAGACTCTTATGAGTGTAGTATCGCGTAACAATCGCATCAGATCTTACATCTGAACGACCTTCGCACTACGTCCTAAAAATAGGCCAAGGTGGGCTTGGTAAACTAAGGTCCTTGGCTTCTAAGGCACATGATTGAAAGAATAATGCCTAACCACAAATAACTTGTGTGACATTATTAATCCAACATGACCTCCACCAAGTGAATGGACTCGCAAGTCAACTTGTTAAGGAATACTCCACACAAGTCGACGAGACTACGCCATTCTCATATCCTAAGGTGCACTCGAGTTCGGGTATAGAACTCATTTCACAGAGATCACCAAGCAAACAACAGTTGTATATCAAGCAATTCAATCATTACAACCAATACAGTAATCCCAAATTGTACAAAAATATATCATATAACAACTAAACAATATCACACAACAAGGGTGAAAAGTAGGCAAAACCACTAAGGACTTTGGGTTTGTTCCCCAGCAGAGTCGCCACTTTTCTGTAGCGGTGTATTCGTTACTTTATGATTTATTGATTAAATCAAAAGCAAAGCATACAAAGAATCGAGTTGCCACCGCACTTTTATTTATCCAAAGGAATGGCTAAAAAGCGAACAAACGCCTAAGAAGTTTTACACATAGAAAACTAATGAAAAGATCAGAGATCTGGGTAAGGGGTTAATTACGCAATGGGAAGGTGTTAGGCACCCAAAACGTCCTAGGTACTCCTAGGGAGCCCTTTTCACACTTGTTGTACGAAATATTATTTGTTTATGAAATATTTATTGTGCAAACATGGATGAAGGGATGAGAAAAGAATATACAAGTTATTATTTTTGTGTTTGAACGGATGAACCCGTTGCCTACGTACCTTTCCATGGAAGGTAAGGAGCAAAATGTCGTAGTTCGGCTAAAAGATTTCCAAAATATGAGTGAATTCATTTTAAAACAAAAGCCCTAAGGTCTTTTGTTATCCACGGGAGAAAACTCAACCTATACAAACAACAAGTCCACCATGTGAGAAAAGCTTCAACTTGCTAGTGAGGGGTTAACCCTATAATAAGCAAGGAAGTCTTACAATTCAATCACTAAGGAAAAAAGGTGAGATTAACATCAACCAACTAGGATAAATCAAACCTATGGCTAATGTATGAAAACTTATCAAGAATGGACAAAGCCACAAAAGAATTGAGTGAGTGAAATTAACCAATTAGGATTATTCACAAAAAGTGGTCAAGATATGATTAGAATTCAATTCAAAAGAAGAATTATGAAAATGAAGTTTTGAAAAAAATCAGAGGCTTAAGGCCTAGGTTTCTAATTTGAAATCATGTCAAAATGTTTGCACAATAGTTTTCAAGTTTGGATTAACATGCAAATGGAGGTTTAAAGAAACAAAAGGTGGAAGGGTGAGGAAGTAAAACTTCTTAGATGTTTACCTCTTGAGATCATATTTAGATGATTCAAGTGATTCCTTTGGAATAGGCAACAATGCAAATAACAGATGAACAAAGCAAATGGATACCAGATGCCAATCAATGGACTTACACCAATCTCACAAAACAAAAATGGATACCGGATGCCAATCAATGGACTTATTCCAATCTCCTAAAACAAAATGGATACCGGATGCCAATCAATGGACTTATTCCAATCTCCTAAAACAAAATGGATACCGGATGCCAATCAATGGACTTATTCCAATCTCCTAAAACAAGAAGAAACAATGATACCAGATTCTAATCAATGGTCTTAGACTAGTCTCACAGGAATGATCATAGGAAACAACTGCCAATAAATGGACTTACAATTGACTCCTGACAAAACAAAACAAAGAATGCAATAAGCAAGAGGAAACAAGTTGCCAATAAATGGTCTTACACTCGACTCCAAGGAAAGGAATGCCAATGAATGGTCTTAGTTCCAAATCCCACCATGTCATAGGAAAACAAATGCCAATAAATGGGCTTACAATTGACTCCTCAATGGATAAACAAAGTGTCACAAAGATATGAACAATGATTATGAAATGATATACAAGTCATGAGGATAAATGCACAAAGGCACACATAAGCAAACATGCACAGATGAAACAAGTAAGCAATCAAACAAGTCAATTAGCACACACTATATACAATCAATTAGGCTCAAGCAATGTTAGGCTTTACAGCCAACTAGAATGGGGTATTTTGTGCTCTTAACCCTAACATTGAGAGTTAGGGTGAAGCAGATGAAATGGAGATGAGGGGTGTGCCTCATAGCTCTTATCCCTGGTCAGGGAGAGCTTTGAACAATGGAAAGTGTGGGAGTTCAGAAAGTTGGAACTCTTCTCCACAAGTGATTGACTCTATAAGATCTTGAGTTAGTATTCACAATGCATCAACACATGGTGTGAGCAAAGTGAATGACACACTGAATAGCAGGAGATGGACTACACATCTCTTTTATCTACCAATTGCCTCATAAGAGGACTTTTCCTGCTTGGCACAAAAGATAAACAATCACAAGCATTGCCTCTTAAGGAGGACTTCAGACAGGTGCCTACCAAAAACAGTAGGTCTTCCAGACTACATGAAGATTAGAGATTATACCTAAGTGGTTAAGCAACCAAGCAAAGCAAAGTTCACAATGAACTTAAAGCAACTTATGTACCTCTTGAAGAGCAGAAACTGGAATTCGTGCTATCTGCAGCTTGTAATGCTTCAATTCTACTCTACAGTGCTTATGGAGTTGATTGATGGAAAGAATGAAGTTCAAACACACTTGAATTCAACAGAATTTGAAATCACCATGAATGCTTCCCTTTTCGAGTATGCTTCAATGTGGCTCCAATTGCTTCAATTCCACGTGCAAACTTGTTCAACAGAGGTTCAGGATCATGAATCTAGCACTTGTCAAGGCTTGGATGTGAAGAATTTGGAAGAAATTTTTTAGAGAAAAATTTGAGATTCTTGATCTAGATCTGAAAAAATGAGTGCTCCTCTAAAAACAGTTATGATTTTCTTTATATATGCCATACTAATTATTCTCTAATCATGTTTAAACCAAATGCTAAGTGAGATTAACCAAAATGAGGTGTATGTGCAAAAATGGTTTTTCACCTTATGCATGGAGTGCATGTGTGAACAGTGCACGAATTCCCTTCATTTTCACTTAAAATCCAATTTTGAAACGAATGGTGATCGCAAAAAGTTCAAACCATGCACCAAATTTGAATTTTAAGATTTCCCTCCAAAAAGCCAATGGATTAACAAGTGATCATGTGATGATAATTCATGTAATGTGATGCATGATTTGGAAATTAGAGGTCAAGAGGAGAACTTTGCAAAAAGAACCACCCATTTTGGAGCTTTGGTTGAAAAGTTATGTCCATTTGAAGTTCCATGCATACTTTGCCATGTTTTGACCATATCTCCTTAACCACACATGAGAAATTGATGATCTTGGACTTTTTGGAAATGGGAGAGAAAGATCTACAACTTTAATATTCAATAAAATTTCATTTGAAGCTTTCTTGATGATGTAATTTGAAATTGAAGTTGGTCCAAAACCTTTCCATTTTTGGAAAGTTTGAATTATGGGTCACTTGCTATATTTGGAAATTTTTGGTCTGAGTCTACATTTTACGTGTATACATAACCAAATGGCTCAGCGGGTAAGTGTTTCCTTTATACTTTTCAAAGTCAGGCACTTTGAACTTAACACGAATCTTAACATTGGGTACCAGGAAAAGCTCAGTAGCAGATTTGCCAAAGAGGTCCTTCCCTCTGAGAGTTTTGAGTTCCTTGTACAGCTCAAGGAATTGATCGTTCATAGCATCCATTTTCTCATACACGTCTAGGCCCTCAAATGGCTCAGAGTGGTAAATGGTGTCATCTACTCTCGGCAAAGTATGCATGACTGGAGGTGGCACAGCAAGGACCGGGCTAGATGTCGGTAGAGAAGCAAAAGTTGGGGCGAGACCCTCAGGAATAAAGTTCGCGGGCATCCCCCAAGGAAACCCGGCTGGCATAACAGTAGGCGCAAAATGGGCACTAGCAGCAGGCACGGTTGAGGAGGCAATCTCAGAAATGACTATCCTCTAGGGAGGTGTTGAAGGCGTTGGAGACGACTGGCTTTGGGCAGCCAAGAAAGACTCCATTAGGGTAGTCAACCTTGCCACTTCCTCCTTCAGCTCTTTTTTCTCTTGCTCAAGGTGATCCATTAATCTTGAAAAGTTGGCTCTAGTGTAGTACCGGTGCGTCAGCTTGTCTTCAAAATAAACGAAGAACACAGAGTTAGACCACTGAACAAGAAGCCTGGAGCAAAACCTGCTTATGCATATGATGCATGTAATGCTTGTGCATATGATTTATTTTTTTAATCAGAGGAACTTTTAGATTTCTATTTGCAAATATTGGAAATATTAATCATCTAGACATATATGGAAATATCATATCAATAATATTCTGGAAAATATTTTTACACCAAAGAAGTACAGTCTTGGTAACCAAATACAATACAAGAGAGAAGGAAAATGAACATCCTATGGAACCCTAGAAACAATCTTCCAAAGCTCTCGAGACCGGAAGATAAGTTGCACGAAGCCTCTTCAACTCTCTCTCATAGGCTGCCTCCATATCTGCCTTCTCCTTGGCGAGTCGATTGTACTTCCTCTTCCAAAACCTGGAAGACTGAGGAAGAAGAGAAGTCACCACATCATCAGGCTCATCGATAACCTGGTGCTCAAGAAACTCTATCAATGCATCCTTATCTCTAAGCTGCTGAAGTAGCTCTTCTCGCTCACGGACCTAAGCACGCGATGGTCTTCGTCTCTCAACTTCTCTACTCCTTGGTCAGGGAGGGTTGAAGGCCCAGCCATAACCATAGGTGTAGGTCTCGCGTAGTCATAAGGCATAAGGTACTCAGAAGCTCTCCTCCTAACCCATGAGGTATAGGGTTCCAAAGTAATACAATTTTTCTGACCAAGCTCTTTCATTCCCTTCCTATGAATCTTGCGCCAAGCGCAGACCATCCGCCCCTTCAAGCCATGGGGATCTTTACCCTCTTGAAAGAACACACCTTCTAACAAAATGTTATTAGGTTTATCCTTTAAGGGGAACCCAAGCTGACGACGTGCTAAAATAGGGTTGTAGTTAATCCCACCACATGTACCAAGAAGAGGCACATTGGAGAACTCACCACAAGAGTCAATAATTTACACACCATCACATACACGGTTGTACAAAAAGATATCATCATTAGTGAGAGACATAAGTCTCGTGGACCACCGTAGACATCCTTTCTTCTCCTTGAAGGCGACCGTCTGTGGCAAGTGCGAAATAAACCACTTGTACAACAGAGGCAAATAGCACACAATGGTACCACCACCCTTTGCATTCCTTATATGCAAAGAGAAATAAGTGTCACCCAACAAAGTCTGAACGAGATTAAGAGTAGAGAAAATCCTAATAGCGTTTATATCCACAAACTTGTCGATGTTGGGGAATAACACTAGCCCATAGATGAGAAGTACAAATATGTCCTAAAAGGCGTCCTCACTCATGGCCTTCCCATACAAAGTAGCTTGAGCAATGAGGAAATCAGATGGGAGACCTTGAATTCCACCTTTGGTAGTCATATAAGCACCAATAATAGATTCATCTATATGCAACAGATCAGCAATCTCTTGAGAAGTAGGAACTCTCTCCAAGCGACTGAACGGCAACTGATCTAGAATAGGTATACCCACAAGATAGGCATACTCCTCAAGCATGGACAAGAGCTGGAAATCCAGAAATGTGAAGCAACGGTACAAGGGATCATAGAACTGCACCAACACACTCATCAGACCTTCCTCCACCTGAGTAGCAAGAATAGATAGAAGCTTCCCATGACGTGCCTTGAACTCCAAGGGATCTAATACATAGGATGTAAAACTCCTTAACTTTTTCAAGTCGGGTTGTCTGAAACTGTACTTCTTTGTATTCCTTCTTTGCTTATCCATGTCTGAAAATTTGCAAATAGACCTCTTAAGTTCCTTGAAAATTTTCTCATTGTTGATGATATGGATGCAAATGGATGCATGAATGCATGGATGCAACAATCACACTCAAGGATCAAGCAAATCACACCATACAAAGGTCATGGGATGGATCAAGTCATCCTTAATATCAACCATCCATTTTGGTGGATTATGGTTTACACCTTATCAACACCCAAGTTCCATTGATATTAAGGATACTCAAGAACAGATCAACCATGAATCAAGGGTTTGTTGCAAGTCACGAGCATGGAGTCTCGGTTAAGAACCACCCAAAGGGAGTGTACTATGGTTTAACCTGACAATCATGTTCTAAAAAAGGTCCCCATAATCATCATCCCATCTTTAGGATATTATCGGATAAACGACTACTCGTATTCCAAAAATATTCTCAAGAGAGACTCTTTTGAGTGTAGTATCGCGTAATAATCGTATCAAATCTTACACTTGAACGACCTTCGCAGTACGTCCTAAAATAGGCCAAGATGGGCTTGGTAAACTAAGTTCCTTGGCTTCTAAGGCATATATTGGAAAGAGTAATGCCTAACCACGACTACTCGTCTGACATTATTGATCCCAACATAACCTTCACCAAGTGAATGGGCTTGCAAGTCAACTTGCTAAGGAATAACTCCACAAAAGTCAACAAGACTATGTCATTCTCCTATCATAAGTGCACTCGAGTTCGGGTATAGAACTCATCTCACAAGAGACAACCAAGCACACAAGCAATTAATATATCAAGCAATTCATACATTACAAACAATACAGTCATCCCAAATTTGCACAAAAAATATGTCACAAAATAATAAAAACATACAATACAACAAAGGTAAAAAGTAGGCAAAACCCACTAGGCAAATGCCTCCCCAGCAGAGTCGCCACTTTTCTGTAGCGGGGTATTCGTTACCTTTAGATTTATTGACTAAATCAAAAGTAAATCATACAATTCGAGTTGCCACCGCACTTCCATTTATCCAAAGGAAAGGTTAGAAAGCGAACAAAAACCGAGAAGTTTTATCAAATCAAAAACTAATAAAAATGTCAGAGATCTGGGTAAGGGGGTTGGTTATGTAATGGGAAGGTTTTAAGCACCCAAAACATCTTAGGTACTCCTAGGGAGCCCTTTTCACAATTGTGGTAAGGTAGGTTGGTATTTGTGAAAAATTATTTGTGCAAACATGATTGGGGAGATGAGAGAACAATGTACAAATTATTTACAATTTTGTGTTTGAATGGATAAACCCATTGCCTACGTACCATCTTAAAAAAGATTAGGATCAAAATCTCGTAGTTCGGGTGAAAATCTCAAAAGAAGTTGGTGAATTGATTGGTCCAAAAGCCTTAAGGTCTTTTGTTATCAAAGGGAGAAAACTCAACCTAAATCCACAAATCCACCATGTGAGGAGAGCTTCAACATGCTAGTGAGGGGTTAACCCTATAATAAGCATGGAAGTCTTATAGTCCATCACTAAGGATATAGGTGAGTATTATATCTACCTCTAGGATAACTCAAACCTAATAGCAAATGTTTATGAAAAGCTTTGGCAAAAGTGGCTATTGAAACCACAAAAACAATTGAGTGAGTTGTATTTACTAATGAAAAGTATTCACAAAGTATGGTCAAAGTTGACTTAAGATTCAATTCAAAATAAGTGTTAAGAAAATAAGTTTGGAAAATCAAAAGCATAGTGCTTAGGTTTCTAATTTTTGAAACAAATGTTAATGTTTGCACAAAAGTTTTGGCTTGGGTTAGAGTGGAGGGAAGAAGAAGAATGGCTAAATTATAAACATACAAAGGTGAAGGAAGAGAAAAAAAACCACAATGGAGTTCTCTTCTTGAGATCATAGTAATGATCCAAGTAGCTCCCATCCTTTGGAATTAGCAAGCAAATAGCAAATAACTCAAGCAATCAAGCATACAAATCAAGCTCCTAGGAATCTTCCAATGGCTTTTATATCTCTCACTTTGGATTCTCATGACAATGGTTCTTCTGTTTGGCTCAAGTTTGGGGATCCCTAGCACAAGAACACACAAATCAAAAAGTTCCACAAAAACAAATAAAGAATGAACAAGAGGGAGTTTAGAAATTTGGTCCTTTCAATATTCATCTTCAAGCTTTAAGCATTCTAAAGGCATGAGGCCTAGTTGCTCTTTGACATTTTATACACTCTAAAGGCATGAGGCCTAGTTGCTCTTCAAACTCCATTAGCTTAGGTAAGGTCCTAAAATCTAAGTCCTTTGTCCATTTGCATTTGGTTTCACACAATCAAAACAACACAAGCACAATAGTATATAGACAATAATGTGCTCAAGTGAGCAAAAGGTAAATTGCATTAACATAAACATGAGCTCAAGTGAGCAAAGGGAAAAAGCAAATGAATTATATGTACAAGAAAATAAATTGCATTAAAGTAAATTGCAAGAATTAAATAACTTGAATTGAAAGTTAAGGGTCAATAGTTAGTGTTAGTGTTCCATAAGGCAATTTAGCGCTATGTTAAGCAATCGTAAGTGGACCAATGTAGTAGTCACACCTATCTGAGGTCGGTCAATAAAAATATAGGCAACAAACACAAGTTAGAGACCTTGACTAGTAAGCCAAGCTCCTACAACTTGCCATGCCAAAAGAAAACAATGATGATCTTGTATTGATTTAGGTTTTTTGCTTGACCAAGAAGTAACCTATCCTCAATGCAAAGTCATTCACTTGATCTATGATCAAGATGAATTAGATTTGAATCAAGGAAGGCTAATCTTCCCATATGTCAAGGCTAACCACGAATCTCTAACTCATTGATCAAAAAGAAAAAGAAAAAGAAGAAGATGAATAAGAATGTACATGGATTGAAATTCAAATGAGATAGGCAAAGTACATTGACCAAATATAAATGGAATCAAGGTCAAACAATAGTAAACAGAAGCAAAATGAAACTTAGAAGTCAAGAAACAAATAAAATATTTTTGGTATATTTTCAAAATTAAAATAATACTTGAATTAAAATAAACAATTAAAGGTCAAACTTTAAATCCATTTCAAATCAACTTTGAAAAGTCCAAATGAATCATCCTAAGTTCAACAAGGTCAAACAAAGTTTGACAAAAAATTTCAACATTTTTAGAAACCAGAAACTATTTTTAAACATTTAAAAATGAATAAAAAATAACCTAATTGAACTAAAATCTCAAATAAATCGCAAATCAATTAATAAATTGATGAGAATATTTTTCATAGATCCATCATCATTCAAAGAGGTTAGGAAAATATTTTTGTATTTTTTGAATATTTGACACTATTTAAAATGAATTAAAAATAACCAGAAAAGAGAAAATTCACAAAAAATATCAAATGTCAAAATAAATAAAAATATTAAAAATCATTTTTAGAAACTAGAATTAAAAAGGGGAAGAATGCAATTGGTCCGATATTTTTTGGAATTAAAATGAAAGAGTTATGATTTTTTTGAAATAAAATGGAATTAAGAAAATATAATGAATTAATTCAGAAATAACAAAAATCCTGGCACATTGGATTGAGTCTCATTAAATGGCATGGCATATCCAAGGATGGAGAGATGCGCGCGCACCAAGGATCAAGTCAACTGAGCAACACAATGTATTTAAAAAAGTTACAAGAATGGAGAGCTGAGATTAGATCTGGAGACTCAATCCAATGGTCCATATCACATCTGGCAAAGGGACGATGGTGTACACCACCGTCTTCTCCGGCAAACATGGAGATTCCGGCCAGAGTTGCAGGTATGGAAAAATTAACCAAATGAAGTGATCCTCATATCATTGGAAAGCTGGGGTGATGTACATCACCCCTGTACCATTGGTTTTCCCTCTAGATCCTCATAGGAAGAGAAACCAGAGATGGAAAATAATGGAGTTCAAACTGAACTTAATGGATTTGCAAAATTAAGAACACAATTCAAATGCCTCTTATGAGAGGACTTCAGACCAGCCAATAAACACAAGAAATGAGCTATAACCAGTGAGTTTCGATTAAAAAAAGTTTGAGCATCAACCTTGAAAATGCATATCTATGGAGCACGATCCTTCACAATTCTCTGTTGCAGTTTTCTCTTGAGGTGGAAAGGTAGTTAGGCTAAGGAATTTAAGTCCAATAATCAACCAATGAAGTTGAGAATTGGATCTGAAAAATGAAAGTGAAATTGCACAATTCCTTTAGAGTGAGGCTTGGATGGAGTTCAGCAGCATCTAAGGCGCCTTGAGGTTGGAAAATGATTAAGGTATGCAACTCTATTTATAGCAAAAGGCAAGGCAAGTCATGAGAATTTCATGTGCATGTGTGATGAAGGCCTCCATGCATGGGCCTGTACAGGCGCATGGAGGGCCCAAATCCAATTGGAAATGTAAGCTTAACATCAGCATAATAGTTTTGGACGTGCAGATATGAGGGAATTGGAGTGTGCATGAAGTTTGAACAAAGTTTCCATAATTGCACCAAAATCTTCTCCTCTTCGAAAATGCATCTTACCAAAATGAAACATGGCCTTGTGGGTAATGGTTAGAAAGGTCTTGACATGAGGAACAATTGTTATGTTGAACAAAAATCCATTTGCAATTGGGAAATTAATGAAAATTTGTCATAAAGTTCAAGGTGCAAAACATGTGCATGTGAAATTTTCCAAAATGGACCAACTTCAAGCCCTTTTGTTTCAATGCGACAAGCCTCAAATGACAAAACCTTCAACATCAAAGTTGTATATCGTCTCAATACAATCAATGTGGACTTAAATTTTGCATCATTTGGATTTTCGATGAGAAAGTTATGGACACTTGAAGTTGGACTTTTTCACATTTCAATGCCTTTGGTCCAAAGTGGCCTATAATGTTTTGCATCATCACATGTATTTCGTTTAGGATTATGAAAATTTGTTAAACATAAAAAATGCAATATACATCTTAAACTTTCCAATTCATTTGATCCCACCTAAAAATCATGAAAAATGAATGCGTTAGGTCCTTGGGAAGTTGACCCAAAATTAGGGTTTCAGTCAAAATGACCTACAATGTTTTGAAATGGATGATGACCTTCCAAGCTTCAAATAAATTTTTGATTAACATGAACTTTGTTCATATGGTTCTTAAGAACATTGTTTCTCTTGGGTTCATATCCATTTGAAAAACACATCCAAAGTTAGGTCTCAGTGGATTTCAAAATAGTCAGATGAATTGACTGATCACTTCTCAAGTCCAAACTACAAATCTTGATGAATTGATGATTGATGACACTCAAATAAGATCAAATATGCATGAAATGGTTAATGAAATAACTTCCCTTGATTTTATTTGATCATGGGTTGAGGTTGCTTCATGAGCAAGGCACAGTCAATGCACTGATGAATTAGGGTTTCCTTGGGAAACAATCCTTAAGCCCTTTGGTTTGCTTTGATCAAATTGAAAAATTGAGATACTTGGGAGGAATATATGATGAATGAGAGATTTGTGAACCATTGTCATGCTTGCTTTCACTTTCACCTGGCCATTCTTTGAGCATAGGGGTCTCCTAGGAGCCTTAGATCTTATGACTGCTCAAGCTACAAAACAAAAGATGTTAGTGACATATTTGTGCTTTTGGTTAGTAAACAAGATAACAAAAGAAATAATATACAATTCAAGCATGCTTGGTGGTCTCAAACCAACTCACGCAAGTCCTACCCTAGGGTAAGGAGCCAAGATGCTATGATCCTTGAGGCAAATGCAATGTGCAATGATGTGATGCCATGAGGGATCTTAGGGTCAAAATTAGGGTGTTACAGCTACTACTCCCTATCACACTATAGTGTACCTTAGATTTTAAGTAATTAACTCTAACTACTTTATAACCGACTTTCTAGTTGAATTACAAGGTAGTTACGGATGTATATTACTTGTTATCATGTGCCACATTCTTATCACTTTCATGCTTCAATATTGGTCTTTCCTCCGTCCTTTATTTTTATGTCCTTATTTATAAGTAAATTCATTACTACAAAAAACACTTATTATAAAGGTTAGAAAAGGGATACAACCACGTCCGACCAACCGTTGTAAGATAAGATATTGTAGCGGTAAATTCATGACCATCAAGTTATGGATAAGCTAGACGTCAATAAAACCAGATCCGCAACCGCACTTTTATTGTTTCCAACGAAAAAGAGAAAAGTACGAACAAAACCCAAAAAATAAGAAGTTTTCAAATCAAAACTAATAAAATGTCATAGATTACAGGTAAGGGGATTGGTTACACAGAGGGAAGGTGTTAGCACCCAAAGTGTCCTAGGTACTCCTAGGGAGCCCTTTCTTGTGTGTATATGTGTTTTTGTATAAAATGATGTTTGCAATAAATAGAATGGGGGATGAGAAAAGAATTCATTAATTATACTTTTGTTTTTGACAAGACCTTCGGACTTGTGCCTACGTACCAACATAAAAATGAGGGATCAAAACCTCGTAGTTCGTGGTATCAATTTCAAAGTGAGTACATTGCTTTTTAACAAAATTTTAAGTTTAAAAGGCACAAGGACCTAAAAATGGTTTTAATGAGTGTTATTTATTTTTGGCTTTTGAAATTTTAAGTCAAGTAAAGTTAAATTTATTTACAAGTTTGATTAAGAAAAGAGTTTTAAAAATGCAATGGCATAAAGCCAAAGTTTCTAGTTTGCAATAAGGTCAAAGTTTAGAAAACAGACACAAGCAAAGAAGATTTTAAAAAAGGGGAAGAGATTTTGAAATTAAATAACTGGGGAGGAGATGAAGAGACTAATCCTAAGCACAAAATTAAAAGTTGAGAGTTGAAAAGATCTGACCAATGGACTGCAACCCGATATATAAGAATGTCATATAGAAACCAAAATTTCCCTTGGACTTTTGAATCACACAACAATCAATACACAAATAGCAAGTTGAAGAGCAAGGCATCAAATAAAGATAGTCACATCCAAACTTAGCAACTCCATGATCTTCTTTGAGATTTCCCATGTATCAGATGACTTCCAAGATGGCATAAGCCACAGGTTCAAAATAACAGCTTTACAATGATCATATTGCAGATAAACTCAAACGGAACTTCAATGATGTATCAGATGAAGTTTCAATTCACAAGCAATTAGTCTCATGAAAATTGGCATTGGCCAAGTCCTTTGCATAGGGAATGTTTCCTAAATTCTAAGTTCAATTTTCTCAGATCACACCAACTGTCCACACAACATATTTTTTAGTGTTTTTGTTCTTATTATGTACATTAAGGTCAAAAGACCGCACAAACAATCACAATATACACAATCACTATATCACAAAATATGGTCCAAGTGGACAAAGTGAAAATGACATTAACATAAACAACTTGAATGGTATGAATAATGTCAAATGAATAAAGCTTAAAAAAATTAAAGTGCATTAAAAGTAAATGACTTGAAATTAAATGTTAGTTGTTAATGAATTAGAAGTTAGTATTGCTTTTGCTTTGCTTTTGTTTAAGTCATTCTTTGGAGAACACTCAATCCAGTTATCACTAGCATGGATCCTTGAACCAAGACATCTTCCAAAGGAAGGAAAAAAGGCAAAGTTTCCACACAATACCATGAAAGAGGGGAGACTTACAATCTCACTAACTAGAATGCTATGCCTTTTGTGTCAAAATTTAGCGCTATGTTAAGCAATCGTAATTGGACTTATGTAGAAGTCACAACTATTTGAGGCCGGGCAATAGAATTTTGGTGTTAATGCATGTCAGAGACATAATACAATTAACTATGCTCATGAAGTATACCACACCCAAAATGAATATGCAAAGTGGGGGACCTAATCTCATCCATACTTATGTTTATTTTGCAACCAACTAGCCTTAGGATATAGAGATATTATAGGTCCATAACGTAAATTTATAAGGAAGGGGAATGAGATGAAGAGGGAGGGGGGAATGGATCAAACACAAATTGGACAAATGAGGACTTTTACCAAATTAATATCATTCATTCATTTTGGGAGATGGAATGTATATTCCATCAATCCCCTAAATCCAATGATCTTAACCTAACAAAGTCAAATCAATCTTGACCAAGGCCCAACAACACAAGTCAAACTCACAAAGTCAATTAAAATGGCTTTACACAATTTATTTGGCATTTAATCAATTAAAAATAGTAAAATAATGCATTAAATTAAATTATGGTTGGTCAGTTTCCTAAAACCTCATCAATACACCAAAGAAATGGCCATGAGATTTATCGTAGGTCAAACAAGGTCAAAGGACCTTAGAGAAAAAATTTCAGAATTTTTGGAAACTTAAAAGTATTTTTAAACAATTAAAAATATTCACAAAATCAATTAAAGCATGAAAAATATTAATAATGACCCATAAAATAATTTTAATTCAAAAAATGAAAGAGAATTTTATTTGAAATTTTTTGGTGAAACTCTCATATTTTTTTGGATCAATATTAAAATTAATATGAATTAATGAAAATAAAAGAAATAAAATGAAAATCAATTAATTAGGAAAAAAAAATGGACCACATGATCTCCCTCATTAATTGAGGTGGCAAATCAAGTGGTGGAAAACGTGCATTCCATGATACGCTTGAGTCAGCGCGCCACATGTCTGGTATTCAAAAGCAACGTTCAAGATTAAAACGATTTGAATTGATCCAATGCCTCAAAACTCATCCGCATCTCTAGAGCAAAGTGTCAGTCATCTTCTCCGATGACCCTGGTCAGACTGGTTCTCTCATCACCATCACATAAATGAAAAAGGAGGACATGATCTTAAAAAAATGGCGTAGGTCACAAATATCACCTCAATTTAACCTAACTCCAAGTATATTAAGAGATACATGAAGTTGAATGTTGAGGTGTATGAACTGAGTTGCTTCGATTTGACCTCAAAGCAACTCAATCTTCTTGCCTACATTGGTAGGACTTCAGACAACCAAGGATCCAAGAGAATTGATGAGAATTGAGAGAAAATCGAAGGAAAGAAAAATCTGGAAAAATACCTTCAATGTTGTGCAGAACTTGATCTCTTTTGCTTCAATTCATGCTTGATCTTGCTTATGGAGTTTGCAGAAGTAGATTAGGAGTGGTGCAAGGCTTTGGATCCTGGAGTTCTTGAATCTCCAAACAATGAGATTCAAACTCAAATTTCAAGTGAAATTTATCAGGTTTTCCTTTGAATTGTGAGGGTTTCAATGGTTGGAGGCAAACCTGGCGCGCAAGGTCCTTCAAACTGATGCAATGGACCTCTATTTATAGCAAAATGTAAGTGATACTTGCACACTTGAAAATGCTTCCAAAATTGGCAATGTGAAGTGCACGCTTACATGGGCATGTACATGCCCATGAAGCAACTCAAATAGGTCCAAATCCAAGTGAGATTAAGTCTGAATGATAATTGTGATGCAAGGCAAAGATGTATTGATGTTTGAAACATGATTCTTGCCAACTGATACAGCCTTGTTCAAGCCATGCGCAGACCCCTCAAACTTTGTCCAAAATGAATGAAATTGGACTCTTTGGAAAGGATAGATCAAGAGGAACAACTCTTATGTTGAACACTTTTCCATTTGGAACTTGTATCATGGTGAATTTTGAGGTGTAAGTTTGGATATTTCAACATGTCAAAAAGTTTCTAAGTGTGAAGCCATATCTTCAATTATTCCATATTGGCTAACTTATTATGCGAGCTTAAAATGAGAAACGTGTCTTCATCAAAGTTGTAGCTATTTCAAAAACCTTTAAAAGGGTCACAAATTTTACCTCATTTGGATTTGGTATGAATTAGTTATGCATTTTTGGAGTTGAGGAAAATCACTTATTCAACGGTATTGGTCCAAAATGACCTATAACGTATCCTTATATCACATGCTCATAAAAGTTGAATTAGCTCTTCCTCCAAACATCAAAGTTAAAGTAGACACCTTGAGTTTTATTGTTCAAGTTGGAAATCTTTCATCTCATAAAAGTTGAGCAAGTTATGGCCTTGGGAAGTTGACCTCCAAATTAGGGTTTAGACAAAATGACCTATATTCTTTCAACATAAAAATGACTTTCCCAGTAAAACTAGATCTAGACCTTAAAATTAAAGTTGTTTGGAATGTCATTGAGAGTAACTTTATTCTTGGATCAATTTTCATATGATGAAATTGTAGGAGACAGGGTCTAGGGGACCCCAGTTTTGATCAGATGAATTCCTCTGATCAACCACCTTGCTAACTTGCAATCATCTTAACTTTTGGGACTCATGGGAGATCATATATGCATAAGATGATGAAATTTGAAGTGTCCCTTGAAATATTTGATCAATTGTTGAAGAAACATGGTGAAGAAGTTACATAAGATACCTAGATGAACTAGGGTTTCCAAAGCAAACCAATCCCAAACTCTTGAAGAACTCTTGATCAAAATAACATGTGGAGATCATTGGGACTCATATATGATGCCTATAACCACTGTGGATCATTTCTTGGTTGAGCTCTTAGCAATGAGGGTCTTAAACCCTAGATGTGAACTTGATTGATCAAAGGTGATCATGTGCCCTAACTACAAAAGAGTTAGACATATTTTTGGTATTTTGGTTAGTAAATGATAAAATACAAAGTATGATACAACCACATGGTGCTTGGTGATCTCTCCCAAAACAGACCCAATGAAAAAGAGGTAAGGAGGATGCCAAGGTATGATCCCAATGCTAATGCATATGATGATATGACATGAGGGATCTTAGGGTTAAAATTGGGGTCTTACAGGTGCGATTACATGTATGATGCTTTCAACCATGGGCGAATGACCATTGTGATAAATTAGGTAGCGTTATATATCACAACAGTCAAAGTATACAATCATTGTGATATAAAGCGAAAGATCATGGGTTCGAAACCTAGTGATTGTATGGTTTATAATATTTTGCGCTCTATATATAACAATTGTTGGTATAAATAACCATGATTTAATATTTTTTTTTTATATCTTACAAACCTGTATTTTTTTACCTGTATATTATACATATATTAGCTATATTTACAAAATATCAAATGAAGAAATAAAAATATCTTTATAACCATCAAAGATGGAGTCATACAGTACCATCCCTTTTTCAACTAACCATTAAAAATAGAAGCGCAATGTCTACAGACGTCGTCTAACTCATCGGGAGAGAAAGATGTTATATCGTTAAGCGTTTACATAAAAAAGTGGGGAAAAATTGAATATCACATGATTTGAATTAGAATAGAAAATTAATTTAACATTAATATGTTATTGTAAATATTTTATTACATTATATATACCTGATTCCATGAATCAAAAATGTTAGCAAAGACGGTGTTAAACATGTGTTTTATTACATAATACTCACACTCGTATCACTCTGCTTATTTCCTAGTCTACAAATTTAAACATTTCATGAATATATAACCATATATTTCATGAATATATATGTTAATGTCACAATTAATCCACTTACCTTGGACTCACAAATGCGAGCTTTTTTCTAGATTTGTTCAACCTGTAGTGTCGCTTCACAACCCTATATATTGAAAATAATTTTAAAATATTACACACTAAGATAATTACAAAGTTAAAGAAAATATTACTAAAAGTCTCATAAACATAAACTTACCTAGTAATAATTTGTTGCATCATAGGTTTAAGTGGATAGTGTAACTAACATAGTGTAGTTATCATATTCGTTCGAAGAGATATGATGATCAATTGAAAATGATATTTGAATGAACAAAACAAGCATATATAATTAATATTTGATAAAACATGAAAACTAACTATAATAGAGAAACCATTATTTTAAAATTACTCACTTATTGTGGAATGGTGCTAAGTAACATTCTTTTCGCCCCCCACGCTATCTGTGATGTTAAGTATTCTTTAATGTTTTTTGTAGAATTACATGTAAATCATACTCTAACTGGATCCAACAATCCATCAGTATTAGATTTATTCAATTCTATACAAACACGGTGAATGTACCTAAATGGTTAAACAAAATACAAAAAACATATGAGTAATTAGTTCTATACAAAATAATGAATGTACCATAATGAGATATACTTACATGCACCAAACTTATAGTAACCCTATGTCCAATCACCGAGTTCCAATTATCACATCCTTTATATATATATATATATATATATATATATATATATATATATATATATATATATATATATATATATATATATATATATATATATATATATATATATATATATATATATATATATATATATATATATATATATATATATATATATATATATATATATATATATATATAGAGAGAGAGAGAGAGAGAGAGGAAGGATTAAGAATTCCTCTAACCTTCTGTAACTCTAGATCATGTTCTAGCGCAAGAGAAAATACCCCTTCTTCATTGCGCATAACGTAACATAACATATTGGAATATGATCCTTCAAGGGGAGCCAATAACTCGTTATGGATCTCATTATCGGTGAGGGCGGGTGAACAATTGCCTTTTGTGCTTGCACCACATACAATATTTCTATTATAAAATCGATCATTGACATCATCATCTTCATTTTTGCACCATGGGACGGTTCCACTAATTCTCTACATCATAAAAACACAGGATCACAAAACAAAATTAACACAATACATACCATACATTTCAGATATCACAATATTCTCACATACCACATATAACTCTTTTATTTCTTCCAATTCTTTCTTGCGGGTTTCCCGCTCCGCTTCTAAATTATCTTTAAACTTTTTCTTTTACTTATCTATCTTCCTATCAAACTCTTCGAACTTTTCTTTTTGCACTTGTCCGGTGCTTTTTCTTGACGTACCAAAACACACTCTCAGGTCGATGCAATCTCCAACCCCATGGACACATCCACCATACTCCTTTGTTCGGATTGCTTCTACTAATATATCATGTCGTGATTTTGGAATAAAGGAACCTTCACGGGTTGAGTTAACCAACGAATCCTATGCAACATGATAAGACATACACTGTTAATTATCAAAGCGATTTAAATAACACTTAACATATACACAACAAGTCCTACTTACAATTTTCTTGGGTACTAATCTTGAGGCATCTGAAGTGTAGTTTCCATTTGGTCTTTGTTGAGCCCTCTTCCATTTCTTATGTTGCGATGGTGGAGATGGTTCTCGATCATGACTCATGGAGTTCTCATCTCCTAGTTGTTGGTTTTTCAGCAATCATTGTTTTTTTAAGTTTCTTGTATCCCCCATGAGACAATCTATAGGGGTATTGGTTTTAGACATTTTCAACTTTCCTGGTTCAATTTTAACATATTTTAAATATAGGGAAAATATTAACATCCATGGTTGTATCCATAAAATTTTCAGAAAATATAACTGGTACTAACCATGAACTCCTCAGAACTATGAAACTCCACAAACTTTTTCCAAACCTTCTTGTCAAGAAAAAGATATTTTACCTACAGACGCTCAATATTAGGCTTAGGCTTCGTAATGTAGTCACTCGTGAGCCGTGACTTAAAACTCCTCCAAGTCGTACCAGCCTAAGTGATCCATTTCTTTCAACTTTAATTTTATCACTAAATTCAAACATTAACCACAGATTTACATCAATAAGTATGTATTAGTGTTTATATAAAGTAATATTTAATCGATGAAAATCAAAATTAATACTTGAACGTCTGTCCATATGCTCTTTTTCACCTCATATGTTACATCTTTCCAATCATCTAACGATATGCTGACTTTCCTACGTCCAAGGAACACAACATAACTCTTAAAAAAAGAAGAATGAGGACTATCAAGAATAGTGTTAACGACACTAAACTCGACTGGAAGTATGACACCCGACTTGCAGACTTTTATTAATTTAGCCATCATTGTGGCACCAATTTGTTGTTTTTCCTGTTCTCCTACTACAAATTGAGATTCATTTGTATTGGTTTCATTGGTATACGTAGCTTCGTCGCTACTAGATGAAGAATATGTCAACTATCAAGACATAAAACAATCAACATCAAGACACAAACATCATCAACAATAGCATGATCAACATAGTGACATCATCAACACAATGGCATCAACAACAACAATGGCATCGTTAACACAATTGCATCAACAACAATTGCATCAACAATAATAATGGAATCATCAACAACAATGGCATCAACAACAATAATGGAATCATCAACAACAATAAATACACAAGCATCAGTGGCATCATTAATACAATGACATCAATAACAACAAATACATAAACACCAATGGAAAATGATGATACCGTAGATGAATTGGGAAGAAGCTTACGTACCAAAAACTTAATGAATAAGTAAAAAAATGTTGTCATAATCTTTGATTTCCTCCTCGGCAACTAAACCGAAGGCTAGTCAAAAACGAAGAACACAGTGTCGACTCCTTCCTCAAAAGTACGAAAGCACAGGCGTTGGTTGAAAATGTTGTTGTTTCTTCAAGTTTGAAGATGGTGTTGTACATTTCGTTAGGGTTGAAACTAGTTTTGTTTCGTTAGGGTTTAAAATTATGTTGTTTGGATAGGGTTGAAAATCGCGTTGTTTCGTCAGGGGTTGTTTCTTGATGGAAATGGAAATATAGAACTGAAGAGACAAATTAGCTAGCTTTGTTTGAAGTGATTAAATAATATCATCATGATTGTTTATCAAAACTGTTATGATATATGATGAAATTTTATAAAAAAAAACATTAGGTTTTAAGCAATTACAAATTTTAAAAAGTAATGAATAATATATTATAACAGTGTTTTTAGACAACGATGGTGATATAAGATTTACATTAATGATACTTTAAAAAAAAAAAAAAGGTCAGGTCTTAAGTAATTAAAATTTTAAAAAAAATTAGTACATAGTGATTAGTTTAAAGAACCGTAGTGATATAACTTTCTTTTTTTAAATAAAAATGAAAGGTTGTGCTAAAATTCTGAAGAAATCACGATTTAATAGACGTTAAGAATCGAACTCATAAAACGTCAACTGATATCATTATGATTTTTTTAATAAACTTGTGATAATAAATTAATAATATTTAATTAAAAAAATATAGATATCAGAATTTAAAGACATCATCTAGTTCTTCAAAGGACCGTAGTAATACTGACGTCATTGTATGTAGTAGTGATTGATACATTTGAAATAAAGATTAATACAATGCAAAATAAAACTAAGTCGACAATTAAAATATATTATTATAAATTTTATTTGAATACAAATTATAAATCATAACTTTATCAACCACGATTATGTTTGTCGTTGGCGTGAGTGGTTGGGCTATAATGGACTTACTAATGTGAGAATTAGTTAAAATTTATTATGAATATGTATTGAAGTGACCATTTCTTTTCAATCAAATAAATTGTGTGTTTCATCAGTTTCCAAAAGAAGTTGAAAATTTAAGAAATTGAATAAGTCATATAAGGAATATTTGTGACTCAATATATCACTTTTATCACTCATGTGGATCATTTAAATAATGTATGGCTTTAATTAATGAATAAACTAAATATTTACTTGTATGTTTATTGTAAACTTACAATAAGAAGATTGCGAGACTGTTCTCTCAACTAATTTGAGTAATATAAAGCTTATTTTTATAAAAAAAATCCAAAACATTTTTTATAAGTATCATATATTAATTAAAATTGATATTGAATATTTTGTAATACATATTAATAAAAATAATGAAACTTTTGGATGTGTAATGTATATTCTAATTTCTCTAATACAATAACTAAGTTGAATCATAAAAAAATATAGAAAAGATATATTAATAAAAATGAAGAATATATCTCTGAACCAATAATTTGATATTTGGTTACAATCTATTAGACTGATTATCAATCAATAAATTAATTATTTTGGATACTAGAATGAAAGAATAAACTGCTAAAAATGTGATTCAAAATTTTAAATATAATTTCAAAAAAATCAATATTATTCTTATCTCATTTGAGCATCGGTCAAATCAATATAATATGGAAATTGAAGATAAGTCATTTGCAAAGCTTATGAAATCAATTATCATGTGCTAATGCTCTAGTCAAAATGAATGTCCCTATTGAGAAATTTAATATTACAAATGAGTTGACATTATGCACCAAGTATGGTAGTCAAGTCAGTTTTAAATGTTAAAAATACCTAACCAAAAAAATGAGCTAAAATGGAATATGACTCAATAGAGGATATAAATATTTCAAACACATAGTTTTTGTAAATATTTGAAATTTATGAAAATAAAAGTATCTCGATATTATGTCATGAATGGAAATAAATGTAACTGAAATTAATTAAACCAAAATGAAGCCAGCTTTAATAATGTTTTTGATATAATATAGGGATATATTAGTATGTTATAAGGGAGATCATGAATTATAGTCTATTAAAGATTATAGATACGAAAAATATTGACAAATCGAAAAAACAATTAAAGTAAAATTAAATTATCTTTGTGAAGTAAAATATTTGTGGACATGCAACGCATATAACATATATGTATAAATAATGTGCTATAAGTGAGTTTTCATGCGAAAATAACACATGAGAATACATGAGAATAATGACACGTACGCACACATGCAGGTACACAAATACGCACACGGACATATACAAATACACACACAATTTGACATATTTATGTTACATTACAGATAGCTACTGCATTTTTATCGTCTCCATAAGGACCAATAGTATTTCAAAGACCGTTCAATAATTTATATTATCTTAAGTTTGATTTATCAGAAGATTGATTTTTTGGTGAATACTTGAAAAGTAAAATAATAGAAAATAACATTTGGTGTTTCTATAGTGAGGAACCTTTGTTGGGGTTAGACTTAATTGATTTGTTCTTATGTAGCATCCTTTTCCAGTAACATGAAATTCAAATTAGTTATTAATATTACAGTTTATTTCTCTCATTGTAGCTAATGTCTGAGTCAACGACGTGAAATCACTCACATTACGTAATACAAAATCTCTCGGCCTATTCACCAATACGTCAGCATTAAGTTTCAGTAGTGAATGCAGATATTAATATCCACTTTTATCAAATATCATTATTCGTGCGAATGTTAAAGATAAATATATGTATAGACTTTAGCATCCAATAGATGATATACTTAGATCTAGTAATGACAAGTACCTTTTGAATATCAAGTCAAACCATGAAAACATGTTTTAGGTAGCTAATGCAGAACAAGCATTACAAATAAATAATCTATCATTATTAAAACTTAAGAAGAATTACATAGAACACCATAGTCGGGATCAAAACATAAGTAAAAGGAGAACTACATCTAACCCAACAAAGTAAAAAATTAGCCATGCTTAATTATCGTAGCTTTACAATCACCCCATAGAAGAAGGAAGTTGAAAGGCATTTATTGACAATTCCTTGGATACCGTTTCCACCCTCGAGCTTCCTCTCTTATTTTCACTTGTTATGATTTATGGTAAGAACAAAGTTACACTAAGGAACCACCTTGAATCATATAGAATATGATCCAATCATATGGAATATAATATTGAATGAAGGCCTAACACCCCTACTTATAGGCTTTGGAAAGGTAGGATCATTAAGCGCACCACCCAGACTCACTTAGAATGCCTAATTTCTTTTTTATTAAGTCATGTCGATTACCCTAAGTCTAGCCTAGCCACCTATTATCGCTAAGTGAACCGTCCAAGCTCACTTAGGTACCAAAACCTTACTTCATCTTGAAGTAACTTAACCTTGAAGTATTTGAACCGCCTTTACTCGCTAAGTGTGCCTATGTTTTCTGACTTATCGAGGATGCACCTTTGCTCACTAAGCATGCATGTATTCTTGGCTCAGTGTGTAACACCCCTTTTTATACCCCAAAATACTTAACATATAATCAGAGTGAATAAGCACGCATATAAACAAAAGGGCATCACATTGACGTTTTCAAAAAACTAAAAAGCTTTCAAAAACCAACATCATTCATCATCAGTATACAATCCACCTGGTCATTTAATATAACACATTTCAAATATCAAGAATATACAAGTCGATGCGTTCGCAGCGGAAAATAATGAATACTCATGTATTTCATAAAATGATTCATGTCCCATACCATGATCATCTCTCAATAACTCAAGATAAAATAAAATCATATCCAGACTATGTGGCATTATGGCCTCTCAGAACAGCAAATTGCAATTAAACGTGTTCACAAGTAATAACATAATACATATCCAAATAAGACAGGAGTTCAATACTACCAATCTACCCAGTGTTACATGACCAGAGCATTGACTCACTACCTAGTCTCTAAGCTAAAACACAGAAACTCTCCGGCTAAATCTCGAGTGAGTTACCGTCCACTTACTTCAGCAATACTACTCTTGAGTATCTGCACGATGCCCATGTAAAGGCAACATTCAAACAGAAGGATGAGAATTCGAATCATTATGAAGGAGTACAATAAAGCACAATGATTAAATCAACAATTAAAGGAATTCATCACACCTTGTATAGCCACGTAACTAATACTAACCAATATTTATTTCACATGTTTCAAGCATACATCAAAACTCAAGGAGTATAATATTAAAATCCAATGCTATATTCCCAAATATACACGTAACTATAATTATCACATAATCACATATTTTACCAAGTTATGTATCCAAACATCACCAACTCAATTACCATATCTCGTATACACATAACAATCACATCAATGCATATATCCAATTATCACATAACTCTAATGTGACTCAATGCAAGACATGTGACTCTATGCATGTGGTACCGCAATGTGAACCCAACGTTTCACCGCTTTCCGATTCAATATCTAGAATCCAAGCCACGCTTCCGATCCGGACAAGATCAAAGCCACTACGCCTATTTCCAATTAAGGATCAACGTCTTCTACGCCTATTTCCATTCAAGGATCAACGTCTATTACCATGTGAACCCACAGTTTCACCGCTTCCACCATAAAGCCGACCATGCCATGAATGAATGTACAAATACCAACAATATATGCAATTAAAATCATCTCTACCATCTTAACATTCCACATATAACCATAATTCAACTCTATGAATTATCCACCAATGGTACGTATACACATTCATAACAAATATATTATTCACAATTATAGGCTAATTATCAAATACGTACACTTAGATTTTATTTCAAAATGGTTACAGCTTTTAAAAGTTCTCAATTTCCCCTTTTTCAATAGTGGTAACCGGTTAACGCTTTTGGAGTAACCTGTTAACCCGAAACAGAATTCAATTCCTGGGCATATTTTCAGCAAGTAACCCGTTAACGCATTTTGGGTAACCCGTTAACACGAAAACAGAATTCAATTCTTGGGCAGATTTTCAGCAAGTAACCCGTTAACGCATTTTGGGTAACCCGTTAACACGAAAACATAATTTTTTTTCTTAACGTTACCATTACTGTAATGAAATTTAATAAACCAAGTGGCTTCTCAATCTATCCCTCAATTTCACCCATATGTCCATTCCAAACGAAATTAATCATCATAAATCAAAGATCACTCATCAAATCCTAACAATTTCAAAATCATAAAAATTATGGATTTCAACCTAAACCTATTTCTACCCATTAACCCAATTATACTAACCCATAATAATAAGGATTCTCCCCCTTACCTCTTCAATTTTTCTGGAACCCTAGCTTCTCCGTTGTTCTTCCCCTCTTCTCCTTACTTTTTCCTCTTTTCTTTCTTGTTGCCTTGAAAATGACCAAATGATTGCTACTTCTCACTCTCCTCACCTCTTACTATTCTAGTATTATATTTGGGCTTAAGAATGATACCTCTAATTTAATTATTAGGCCCAATAAGACATAGTATTATAATATCTCTATTTTGTTAAAATATATTAAACCAACACAATATACACATCAAGTTAATTAATATAATCAATTATTATACTATATAACAACCAATTAATTAATTAACACTCCAAATAACTAAAATAAAATAAAATAATAATATAAGAAATAAATACTAAAAATTGGGTTGTTACAACTCTCCCCCACTTAAAAGATTTTCGGCCTCGAAAGTTTACCTCAAACGAACAACTCCGGATACGATTCCTTCATCTTATCCTCGAGTTCCCAAGTGATATTGCCATTGGCGGCTCTGCCCCATATCACTTTCACCAAAGCAATCTCCTTACCACGAAGCTTCTTCACTTCTCGATCTTCAATTCGCATAGGTGATGTATCAACCGTCAAATTATCCCTCACTTGGACATCATCTAATGGAACAACATGCGATGGATCCGCAATGTACCTCCTCAATTGAGACACATGGAACACATCATGAAGATTAGAAAGTGACGGTGGCAATGCAATCCGATATGCCACTTCACCTACCCTCTCGGAAATTTGATAAGGACCAATGAAACGCGACATCAACTTACGCGACTTCAAAGCTCTACCAATACCCGTTATTGGCGTAACTCAAAGAAACACATGATCATCTTTCTCGAACTCAAGAGCTTTCCTCCTCTTATCATGATAACTCTTTTGACGACTCTGAGAAGCCTTCATCTTCTCTTGAATCATCTTAATCTTATCCGTAGTCTCTTGAATCAACTCGGGTCCAACCACAGCACTCTCTCCCGATTCGTACCAACACAAAGGAGTTCTACACCTTCTACCATAAAGAGCCTCAAAAGGTGCCATTCCAATACTCGAATGGAAACTGTTGTTATACGTAAACTCGATCAAAGGAAAGAAACTATCCCAATTTCCTCCTTGTTCTAAAACACAAGACCTCAAAAGATCTTCAAGTGACTGAATAGTCCTCTCCGTTTGACCATCAGTTTGCGGATGATATGCCGAAATCAAACGCAACTTCGTACCCAAAGCACTTCGCAAACCTTCCCAAAATCTCGAAGTGAACCTCGGATCTCTATCCGAAACAATGCTCGACGGAATTCCATGCAAACACACAATCCTCTCGATGTACAACTTAGCAAGTCTCTCCATCGAATAATCCATCCTTATCGGAATAAAATGAGCATATTTCATCAACCTGTCCACAACGACCCAAATCGCCTCACAATTACTCGATGTTCTCGGCAAGCCCGAAACAAAATCCATAGAGATACTATCCCACTTCCACTCGGGAATAGATAACGGTTGCATCAAACCAGACAGCTTTTGATGTTCAATCTTTGACTTTTGACAAGTCAAACATGAATACATAAATTCCGCTACATCCTTCTTCATACCTTGCCACCAAAACATCTTCCTCAAGTCTTAATACATTTTAGTAGCACCGGGATGAATACTCATACCACTTCTATGCCCTTCCTCAAGAATCCTCTTTCTCAAATCCGCAACATCCGGAACACAAACTCGATCACGACACCTCATGATACCATTCTCATCAATCCGAAAGTCACCACCTTTGTCTTAATTAATCAATGTCATAACATCGACTAATTTCAAATCTGACTTCTGACCTTCTCTAATCTCGTCAAGAATTCCACACGTGAGCTTTAACATACCAAGCTTAACACACAAAGACGTCGCTTCACAAACCAAACTTAAATCTCTAAATTGCTCCAACAATTCAAACTCTCGAATCATCAACATAGACATGTGCAATGACTTCCTACTCAGTGCATCGACTACAACATTCGCCTTTCCAGGATGGTAATTCAAACCAAAATCATAATCTTTCAAGAATTCCAACCATCTCTTTTGCCTCATATTTTATTCCTTCTGATCGAACAAGTACTTCAAACTCTTGTGATCACTAAACACATCAAATCTCGATCAAACAAATAATGTCTCCAAAGCTTCAACACAAACACAATGGCGACCAACTCTAAATCATGCGTCAGATAATTCCTCTCATGAACTTTAAGTTGCCTTGAAGCATAAGGTACTACTTTCCCTTTTTGCATCAAAACACCTCCCAAACCCAACAAAGAAGCATCACAATACACAACGAAAGGTTCTAACGGATCCGGTAAAATCAAAATAGGAGTCGTAGTCAAGCTTCTCTTAAGCTCTTGAAAATTCGCTTCACACTGCGAAGTCCAAATGAAAGCTTGACCTTTCCTAGTCAACTGCGTCAATGATAACGACAACTTAGAAAATCCTTCAATGAACTTCCTATAATAACCAGCCAAACCAAGGAAACTTCTAATCTCAGCAATAGACTTAGGAGCTTCCCATTGAGATACAACTTCAATCTTCGTAGGATCCACAAAAATACCACCACTCGAAATCACATGCCCAAGAAAACTTACTTCGCTCAACCAAAACTCACATTTAGAGAGTTTAGCAAACAACTTCTTCTCTTTCAACACCGATAACACAACCTTCAAATGCTCGGTATGATCCTCTTCACTCTTAGAATAAATCAATATATCATCGATGAACACAACAAAAAACTTATCCAGATAATCATGAAAAATTATATTCATATACTTCATAAATACACCAGGTGCATTAGTCACACCAAAAGGCATCACGGAGTACTCGTAGTGACCATATCTTGTCTGAAAAGCAGTCTTTTGAATATCCTCAGCCTTTACACGAATCTGATGATACGCAGACCTCAAATCAATCTTGCTAAACACACAAGCTCCAACCAGTTGATCCATCAGATCTTCAATCCTCGGAAGTGGATACTTGTTCTTAATTGTCACTTTGTTCAGTTGTCTATAATCAACACATAATCTCATAGAACCTTCTTTCTTCTTGACCAACAGACCAGGTGCACCCCACGGCGACATACTAGGACGAATAAATCTCTTCTCAAGCAAGTCTTCAAGTTGACTCTTCAACTCCTTCAACTCAGAAGCAGACATTCTATAGGGAGCCATCGATACAGGACTAGTTCCATGAACTAAATCAATCAAAAACTCAACCTCACCTTCCGGCGGTAAATCACTTATATCTTTAGGAAATACCTCCGCAAACTCACAAACTATTGGCAATTCTTAAATCTTCCTCCTCTCACGAATGTCCAAAGTTGCCAATAACATAAACAACTCGGCACCATCTTGCACCGATTCATCAACTTGCTTAGCAGACACAAACCAATCTTCCTTAGCACCAACCTCATGAAAAATAACTGTCTTCTCAAAACAATTGATATACACCTGATTAAATTCTAACCAAATCATACCCAAAATCACATCAAGCTGCTCTAAAGGAAGACAAACTAAATCAATTCCAAAATCCCTACCAAAGATACTCAACGGACAATTCAGACACACATAAGAAGTAGAAACAGAACCCATAGCAGGTGTATCAATAACTATACTTCTACGCATATCAGATAATATAAGATTCAATCTCTTAGCACAATCCAAATAAATGAAAGAATGTGTTGCACCGGTATCGATAATGGCAGTCAAAAGGTGTACCATTAATAAAGAACGTACCTTGGATTAGCCTAGCATCGGTAGTGGCCTCCGCACCAGACAATGCAAACACCTTTCCCTTCGCTTGCTCCTTCTTCGACTTATCACATTTGGTACTAATGTGACCTTTCTCACCATAATTGTAAAAAGTCACACTCGAACCAACTCCACACTTGTTTGCTTTGTGACCACTCTTGCCACACTTGAAACATGTCACAGAATCCTTACCACAATCAACAGCACGATGATCCTCAACACCATATTTGAAACACTTAAGTGGAGTAGAAGATCCTCCCTCACTTGGCTTCTTGCCAACACTGGATTGTTTCCTATTGTCATCGTACGGTTTCCCACGATCCTGATTTTTCCTCTTCAAACTCTTGTAGAAAGAAGCACTCTCCCTACTATCCTCATCATAAATCCGACTCTTGTTAACCAACTCCGCAAAACGAGTAATCTGTTGGTAACCAATGGAATTCTTGATATCATATCTCAAGCCATTCACAAACTTCAAGCATTTAGATCTCTCAGCATTAGCAGTATTGTAATGAGGATAATACTTGATAAGCTCCTGAAATCTAGCAGCATATTCCGCAACAGTACCATTTCCTTGCTTCAATTCAAGGAACTCCACCTCTTTCTTCCCACGACAATCTTCTGGAAAATAGTTTTCAAAGAAGACATCACGGAAAAGAGCCCAATTAACCTCAATGCCATCTTCTTCGAACCTCTGAAGAGTGTTGTTCCACCAATCTCCAGCTTCCTTCTCAAGCATATGAGTACCAAACTGCACTTTCTGAGCATCAGTACAGTTCATGACTCTGAAGATCTTCTCAATTGCCTTCAGCCAAGCTTGAGCTTTATCAGGTTCATGCTCACCCTCAAAGACAGGAGGATTGTTCCTCTGGAACCTCCCCAAAGCACGGAACTCATCATCATCTCCATTTCGGTTACCAGCATTCGCTTGAGGGATCTGACCAATGGAGCCAGCCAACATCCTTAGTGCCTTAGCAATGGCATCATCATTCCTGCCTGCAACCATCGTCCTAAACAACCCGAACAACCAGACAAACAGTATTGATCCTGTCAGATACACAAATCAAATACAACAGGATGGAAAACGTTAACGACTATTGACCAACTGGTCGACCATGCTCTGATACCACTAATGTAACACCCCTTTTTATACCCCAAAATACTTAACATATAATCAGAGTGAATAAGCACACATATAAACAAAAGGGCGTCACATCGACGTTTTCAAAAAACTAAAAAGCTTTCAAAAACCAACATCATTCATCATCAGTATACAATACACCTGGTAATATAACACATTTCAAATATCAAGAATATACAAGTCGATGCGTTCGCAGCGGAAAATAATGAATACTCATGTATTTCATAAAATGATTCATGTCCCATACCATGATCATCTTTCAATAACTTAAGATAAAATAAAATCATATCCAGACTATTTGGCATTATGGCCTCTAAAAACAGCAAATTGCAATTAAACGTGTTCACAAGTAATAACATAATACATATCCAAATAAGACAGGAGTTCAATACTACCAATCTACCCAGTGTTACATGACCAAAGCATTGACTCACTGCCTAGTCTCTAAGCTAAAACACAGAAACTCTTCGGCTAAATCTCGAGTGAGCTACCATCCACTTACTTCAACAATACTACTCTTGAGTATCTGCACGATGCCCATGTAATGACAACATTCAAACAGAAGGGTGAGAATTCGAATCATTATGAAGGAGTATAATAAAGCACAATGATTAAATCAACAATTAAAGGAATTCATCACACCTTGTATAGCCACGTAACTAATACTAACCAATATTTATTTCACATGTTTCAAGCATACATCAAAACTCAAGGAGTATAATATTAAAATCCAATGCTATATTCCCAAATATACACGTAACTATAATTATCACATAATCATACATTTTACCAAGTTATGTATCCAAACATCACCAACTCAATTACCATATCTCGTATACACATAACAATCACATAAATGCATATATCCAATTATCACATAACTCTAATGTGACTCAATGCAAGACATGTGACTCTATGCATGTGGTACCGCAATGTGAACCCAACGTTTCACCGCTTTCCGATTTAATATCTAGAATCCAAGCCACGCTTACGATCCGGACAAGATCAAAGCCATTATGCCTATTTCCAATAAAGGATCAACGTCTTCTACGCCTATTTCCATTCAAGGATCAACGTCTATTACCATGTGAACCCACAGTTTCACCGCTTCCACTATAAAGCCGACCATGCCATGAATGAATGTACAAATACCAACAATATATGCAATTAAGATCATCTCTACCATCTTAACATTCCACATATAACCATAATTCAACTCTATGAATTATCCACCAATGGTACGTATACACATTCATAACAAATATATTATTCACAATTATAGGCTAATTATCAAATACGTACACTTAGATTTTATTTCAAAATGGTTACAGCTTTTAAAAGTTCTCAATTTCCCCTTTTTCAATAGTGGTAACCGGTTAACGCTTTTGGAGTAACCTGTTAACCCGAAACAGAATTCAATTCTTGGGCATATTTTCAGCAAGTAACCCGTTAACGCATTTTGGGTAACCCGTTAACACGAAAACAGAATTCAATTCTTGGGCAGATTTTCAGCAAGTAACCCGTTAACGCATTTTGGGTAACCCGTTAACACGAAAACATAATTTTTTTTTCTTAACGTTACCATTACTGTAATTAAATTTAATAAACCAAGTGGCTTCTCAATCTATCCCTCAATTTCACTCATATGTCCATTCCAAACGAAATTAATCATCATAAATCAAAGATCACTCATCAAACCCTAACAATTTCAAAATCATAAAAATTAGGGATTTCAACCTAAACCTATTTCTACCCATTAACCCAATTATACTAACCCATAATAATAAGGATTCTCCCCCTTACCTCTTCAATTTTTCTGGAACCCTAGCTTCTCCCTTGTTCTTTCCCTCTTCTCCTTACTTTTTCCTCTTTTCTTTCTTGTTGCCTTGAAAATGACCAAATGATTGCTACTTCTCACTCTCCTCACCTCTTACTATTCTAGTATTATATTTGGGCTTAAGAATGATACCTCTAATTTAATTATTAGGCCCAATAAGACATAGTATTATAATATCTCTATTTTGTTCAAATAAATTAAACCAACACAATATACACACCAAGTTAATTAATATAATCAATTATTATACTATCTAACAACCAATTAATTAATTAACACTCCAAATAAATAAAATAAAATATAATAATAATATAAGAAATAAATACTAAAAATTGGGTTGTTACAACTCTCCCCCACTTAAAAGATTTTCGACCTCTAAAATTTACCTCAAACGAACAACTCCGGATACGATTCCTTCATCTTATCCTCGAGTTCCCAAGTGATATTGCCATTGGCGGCTCTGCCCCATATCACTTTCACCAAAGCAATCTCCTTACCACGAAGCTTCTTCACTTCTCGATCTTCAATTCGCATAGGTGATGTATCAACCGTCAAATTATCCCTCACTTGGACATCATCTAATGGAACAACATGCGATGGATCCATAATGTACCTCCTCAATTGAGACACATGGAACACATCATGAAGATTAGAAAGTGACGGTGGCAATGCAATCCGATATGCCACTTCACCTACCCTCTCGGAAATTTGATAAGGACCAATGAAATGCGGCATCAACTTACGCGACTTCAAAGCTCTACCAATACCCGTTATTGGCGTAACTCAAAGAAACACATGATCATCTTTCTCGAACTCAAGAGCTTTCCTCCTCTTATCATGATAACTCTTTTGACGACTCTGAGAAGCCTTCATCTTCTCTTGAATCATCTTAATCTTATCCGTAGTCTCTTGAATCAACTCGGGTCCAACCACAACACTCTCTCCCGATTCGTACCACACAAAGGAGTTTTACACCTTCTGCCATAAAGAGCCTCAAAAGGTGCCATTCCAATACTCGAATGGAAACTGTTGTTATACGTAAACTCGATCAAAGGCAAGAAACTATCCCAATTTCCTCCTTGTTCTAAAACACAAGACCTCAAAAGATCTTCAAGTGACTGAATAGTCCTCTCTGTTTGACCATCAGTTTGCGGATGATATGCCAAACTCAAACGCAACTTCGTACCCAAAGCACTTCGCAAACCTTCCCAAAATCTCGAAGTGAACCTCGGATCTCTATCCGAAACAATGCTCGACGGAATGCCATGCAAACACACAATCCTCTCGATGTACAACTTAGCAAGTCTCTCCATCGAATAATCCATCCTTATCGGAATAAAATGAGCACATTTCATCAACCTGTCCACAACGACCCAAATCGCCTCACAATTACTCGATGTTCTCGGCAAGCCCGAAACAAAATCCATAGAGATACTATCCCACTTCCACTCGGGAATAGATAATGGTTTGATCAAACCAGACAACTTTTGATGTTCAATCTTTGACTTTTGACAAGTCAAACATGAATACACAAATTCCGCTACATCCTTTTTCATACCTTGCCACCAAAACATTTTCCTCAAGTCTTAATACATTTTAGTAGCACCGGGATGAATACTCATACCACTTCTATGCCCTTCCTCAAGAATCCTCTTTCTCAAATCCGCAACATCCGGAACACAAACTCGATCACGACACCTCATGATACCATTCTCATCAATCCGAAAGTCACCACCTTTGTCTTAATTAATCAATGTCATAACATCGACTAATTTCAAATCTGACTTCTGACCTTCTCTAATCTCGTCAAGAATGCCACACGTGAGCTTCAACATACCAAGCTTAACACACGAAGACGTCGCTTCACAAACCAAACTTAAATCTCTAAATTGCTCCAACAATTCAAACTCTCGAATCATCAACATAGACATGTGCAATGACTTCCTACTCAGTGCATCGGCTACAACATTCACCTTTCCAGGATGGTAATTCAAACCAAAATCTAATCTCTCAAGAATTCCAACCATCTCCTTTGCCTCATATTCAATTCCTTCTGATCGAAAAATTACATCAAACTCTTGTGATCACTAAACACATCAAATCTCGATCAAACAAATAATGTCTCCAAAGCTTCAACACAAACACAATGGCGACCAACTCTAAATCATGCGTCAGATAATTCCTCTCATGAACTTTAAGTTGCCTTGAAGCATAAGGTACTACTTTCCCTTTTTGCATCAAAACACCTCCCAAACCCAACAAAGAAGCATCACAATACACAACGAAAGGTTCTAACGGATCCGGTAAAATCAAAATAGGAGTCGTAGTCAAGCTTCTCTTAAGCTCTTGAAAATTCGCTTCACACTGCGAAGTCCAAATGAAAGCTTGACCTTTCCTAGTCAACTGCGTCAATGGTAACGACAACTTAGAAAATCCTTCAATGAACTTCCTATAATAACCAGCCAAACCAAGGAAACTTCTAATCTCAGCAACAGACTTAGGAGCTTCCCATTGAGATACAACTTCAATCTTCGTAGGATCCACAGAAATACCACCACTCGAAATCACATGCCCAAGAAAACTTACTTCGCTCAACCAAAACTCACATTTAGAGAGTTTAGCAAACAACTTCTTCTCTTTCAACACCGATAACACAACCTTCAAATGCTCGGCATGATCCTCTTCACTCTTAGAATAAATCAATATATCATCGATGAACACAACAAAAAACTTATCCAGATAATCATGAAAAATTATATTCATATACTTCATAAATACACCAGGTGCATTAGTCACACCAAAAGGCATCACGGAGTACTCGTAGTGACCATATCTTGTCTGAAAAGCAGTCTTTTGAATATCCTCAGCCTTTACACGAATCTGATGATACGCAGACCTCAAATCAATCTTGCTAAACAAACAAGCTCCAACCAGTTGATCCATCAGATCTTCAATCCTCGGAAGTGGATACTTGTTCTTAATTGTCACTTTGTTCAGTTGTCTATAATCAACACATAATCTCATAGAACCTTCTTTCTTCTTGACCAACAGACCAGGTGCACCCCACGGCGACATACTAGGACGAATAAATCTCTTCTCAAGCACGTCTTCAAGTTAACTCTTCAACTCAGAAGCAGACATTCTATATGGAGCCATCGATACAGGACTAGTTCCATGAACTAAATCAATCAAAAACTCAACCTCACGTTCCGGCGGTAAATCACTTATATCTTCAGGAAATACCTCCGCAAACTCACAAACTATTGGCAATTCTCAAATCGTCCTCCTCTCACGAATGTCCAAAGTTGCCAACAACATAAACATCTCGGCACCATCTTGCACCGATTCATCAACTTGCTTAGCAGACACAAACCAATCTTCCTTAGCACCAACCTCAGGAAAAATAATCATCTTCTCAAAACAGTTGATATACACCCGATTAAATTCTAACCAATTCATACCCAAAATCACATCAAGCTGCTCTAAAGGAAGACAAACTAAATCAATTCCAAAATCCCTACCAAAGATACTCAACGGACAATTCAGACACACATAAGAAGTAGAAACAGAACCCATAGCAGGTGTATCAATAACCATACTTCTACGCATATCAGATAATATAAGATTCAATCTCTTAGCATAATCCAAAGAAATCAAAGAATGTGTTCCACCAGTATCGATAATGGCAGTCAAAAGGTGTACCATTAATAAAGAACGTACCTTGGATTAGCCTAGCATCGCTAGTGGCCTCCGCACTAGACAATGCAAACACCTTTCCTTTCGCTTGCTCCTTCTTCGGCTTATCACATTTGGTACTAATGTGACCTTTCTCACCACAATTGTAACAAATCGCACTCGAACCAACTCCACACTTGTTTGCTTTGTGACCACTCTTGCCACACTTGAAACATGTCACATGAAATTCTGGTATAGTCAGAGTTCAGATGTTCTACACGAAGTCATGACATTTGATCCAACATTGTTACTAATACAGCAAGACAGTTATAAAAATTAAAACCCAGTACTCATATGCACACAGTCACAGATGTCATGACATCTGCTACTATACCACAATGGACAGAAGAACATCCAGTTTTGTCCATCTAGTACAAAGACACAGTAGAGATCAAACATAACACTTATGTTTATTGATCCTGCCCAGTTATTAGCATGATGTCTCAACATTGATTTGAACATCACCTGTTCCAACATTACAGATGGTTGAACTGTAACAGACCAACCAGTCTATACATCAGTATTAGCAGTCAATGATGAATGTCATAACATTCTGTTTTGCATTCAGACTGCAGGCTATGTGTCAGGTCTGTTATTCCCTTCATAAACAGACTAAAACCAGACTGAGTTATAACAGATAAAATATAGTGTGCAGAAGGTAAAAACACCAGTAATTATTAACCCAGTTCGGTACAACATTACCTACTCTGGGGGCATACCAAGCCAGGAAGAAGATCCACTATTAGCAGTATTAATTCAGAGTTAAACTCCCCCGTTTACAACTCCTCACTTAATCCCTACCTAATTCAATCTATACCTAGGCACTCCTAGATAGAAACCTCCAGTTTCCATTCCTATCATTACAAGTACCATGTAATGTTTAAACAACTTGAACTTGCTTCACAGCTTCGTTCAAGAACATAATCACTCTTGCCTACAGGCTTTCAAGCACTGAGAAACACCTGGTAACCTTCCCACAGGTTAGGAGGTCTACCTCATACACACACCTCTAATTTTTACATTGTTTGAGGCTTGCGAAACCTAGGTTACAATCTACTATTTATAACCTAACCATCCAACTGGATTTGGGCCTTCAGAAATCGCAGCAAATCTTTTCTTTTGCTGTAACAGAGCTGGCAGAAATCTTCTGCTACAATCAAGGTCTTCAATCTTTTATTTCCTAAAAGATCTCCATATTTGGAAACTGTATATTCACCAAATATATTCACCAAATCTTCTGATTGAATCTTCTGCAAGGCTTGGACATCTTGAAAACCCTAAATCTATTTTCCAATCAAATCTTTTTATAACAGCTGGTCAGATCTCTTTGGAAAATAAGTAAATCTGGTTGTAATCCATGATTGAATGCGCCAGCTAGCCATATCTTCAATCATCCAAAGATTGTCATTAATTGTGCAATCACAAAACACCAGACATTCATACTGAATGTTCTGTGTACAGGATGTAATGACATCGGGTCTGACATCCTGGAAAAATCCTGCATAATCCAATTTCCTTTTATAGCAGGTACAACCATATCAGATACCATGACATTGTGTATGTCATTCGAAACAATCCTGCATGAACATGTCTTCCATATAAGCTCCAGCAGGTACAACCAATATCAGAAGCCTTGTCATTGTATGTGGCATTCTGAAACAATCCTGCTTGCACATGTTCTTTAACTCCAGCAGGTACATAGGATATCTCATGTTAAGACATCACACATGACATCTTGTGAACACTCTTTGTTTTACCAAAATTGCTGCCAACACTTAGAATCAACAAACTCCCCCTTTGGCAAATTTTGGATAAAACATATATCTGTCCTTTTTGTTCACAAGGCAAACTATCAACAGTTAAACCACATAACAGTAGTTTAATCAGCAGCAGAAGCAAAAACAATTACTAGCTATGGCTACTAGTAATACACACATGCACAAGGGTACTTCTCCTCCCCCTAAATCTGTGCAACAATCAACAGAATTACTAGTTATGGATGCAACTAGTAAGACACACAAATGCACAATGCACACGGGTACTTCCTCTCCCCCTAAATCTGTGCATTCATCAAATAACAGCTACTGTAACTCCAGCACCTGTACCAGCCAGAATGTCATACTGACATCTGCATCAACACCTGTGCACCATATTAGACATCCTGTTTGACATCTGTAAACAGAACAACATTCTGTTGTAGCACCTGTGCACTTCTTTCAATAATAGTTGTCTTCTGTCCAACCACATCCATCTCACAACTCCAGTACCCAGCTCCACATACTTCTCCCCCTTTTTAGTCAAAATTGACCAAAGGTGAGTAAATCTCATAGCATCTTCACACCCATCACATCTTTCACTAACTAACAAGGTGCCATACTTTGTTATCTGAGAACACATAGACCACAAGCTTGATGATTACTTGCAGTGCAAAGACAGAACTCCCCCTGTCAAGAACAACCAACTCTCCTCTTGAAACTTGGAGATCACACATGAACATATCCAACACCCCAAAGTTGGACCTTCACATACTTCCTGATTCAAAGAGAACCTAGACCACTTGATGAATGGAAAACATAAGACGCATCTTCATGTCTTCAAGAGCACACCCTCTGTTCAACCCTCTTGGCTGAACACATCCACACTCTGTGTCAATCTCTCTTCTAACCAGAACATAAAACCACTTCACAAAATGTTCTAACATAAGTTAGGACATCCTTCACAACATAACTAAAAACACCATCTGATAATCTTCAGATATCACTGAGTCACTAGCTTGATCCAAAAGAACCCAGACACAAATTGGGACACATACATTCTCATCCCATTACAAGAGATAATCTTCCATAGATAGCTCAGAACTCCTACCACATGCTCCAAGAGATGAATAGAAAACACCTCCTTCTGTCTTCAACTTACTACTTTTCTCCTCAAAAGTAATTTGTCTCAGACTTTCCTCAAGAGTAATCAGCTGCCATATGTTGATTATCTTGATTCTTCGAACTCATTTCTGAGATAAACCAATTGCCACTGGTTGATTACTGTAAGACCCCAATTTTTGCCCTAAGATCCCTCATGGCTCATATCATATCATATCATAGTCTCAAGGATCATTGCATGCCCTAGCTTCCCTCCTAGTGGGTGGGTGTCTTGTGAGTGTGGTTCTTGATCACCAAGCATGTATTGCATTTGTATGTCATTGCTTTTCATATGTTTACTAACCAAAGGTACAAAAATATTGTCATCTAACCATGTTTCTTGCAGCTGAAGCAATCATCAGTCAAATAGTCAAAATCAGCCATTGAGCTAGATGGTGACCATTCTTGAAGAATTTGGGCACCATGATCATTCATCAAGAGTTCATATGACTTGTGATATCATCTGGAATCAAGATCTCAATTGAAAGAGGCTTGGAATTCATCAAAACATGGCTCAGCCAACCAAAACCCTAGAAAAGTCAACTGTGGTCAACTGTGCATTTAATCAGGAATTGGAAGGTGTGAGATGGTTGGAAATGTCTCATTCATGCCTATATAAGCCTCATTTGGCATTTCAAAGGTCAAGGTTGAAGGAATTGAAGTCAGACAAAAAGTTTCCCAAAATGGAAATGACCTGTAATTCTCACCTGCCCAAAATGGAAAGTTTTTCTCCTCAAAATTACATCATGAACCAAGCTTCAAATCAAAATTTGTCCAATATGAAAGTTGAAGATCTTGTTCTCACCTTTCCAAAAAGTCCAAGAACATGCAATTTCCATGTATGGTTGGCAAGATATGGTCAAATCATTTTCAGAAAATGCCTAAATTCAAAGTGGCATAACTTTCACATGGAATGGCCAAATTGGATGGTTCTTCTTTGAGAAAACCACATTTGATATGTACTTTCATAATCCATCATCACATTTTTCCAAAAACCTTCACATAAAAAGGTCATTTTTCAAGTGTACTAATTAAAAACCAAGGGCAAAATGGTCCAACTTTCAAAGTACAAAGAATTTTGACATGGGACCAATTCCAATAGCTTCCAAATATGATTTATGATTTGCTTGAAGTGAGAAAACACTGTTCCATTGATCAAAACTATCCAAGGGCAAAAAGGCCAAAATGCATTACAAGCTCATTTTCACTAATCACACAATTTTGCCTAATCATGATTAAAGCTTGGATTAGTGTGAAGTATATAAGCTTAATTGTAACTGTTTCTCAGGGAATAATCACTTTTTCAGATCCAATCAAAAAAATCTCACAAATTCTCTCACTTTTTCTCCATTTTCACATAAGCATTTTTGATCAATTCTTCAATAATTCACGGTTGTTCTTGCAAGTTCTTGTTTGAATCTTCATATGTAGGTGATGTTGAAGTTCTGTTGAAGGATTTGGAGGCGAAAACCGAGCAAATTCACACTGTCCAAGTCTTGAGTTCTTCCATGGCAGCTGCGAAAATCCATTGATTCGTGCATCTTTGAGCTAAGAGTTCTTCACCAATCACCTTCATAATCATCATCCTTCATCTGTTTTCAAGAATTGGATCAAAACAAGCAAAGATTTCACACTGTGCTTCAAGAAGGTGAGTTTTTCGAATCTTTCAATTGTTGCAATTGCCATGTGGATTCAGTAGATCGTTGAACGTAGAGTGCATTGATGCTTGAATCGTTTAATTTCATCCACTAATCATCAAGATATTGTAGATTTAAGTTTGTGTACCAAAACTTCTTTCGATTAGATCTTTTTGCACGTTAACCTTTAGACACTTTCGTGGACATATTCGTAACCTACGTTGAGAGACGAAGAGATTGGTATAAGGCTCGTTCATTTTCGTTGAGATTTGCTCGTAACCGCATCTGGACTTGATGAACACATGAACACGATGATGAACCTTAAGATTCTGGGAAAAATAAGCGTGTAGATCCGTTTCCAGGCCTGGCATTTTCGAAATCTTGTTTACCGCCAAGAAGAGCCAATGAAACGCTGCCACTGCTTTAAGTTAAGCTGTGCGTTTTTGTCACAGCATGCAGTATTTACGTTATTGCCACTCGCTGAGAAATAAATCCATTAATCCATTAAATAATTATTTCATAAATATTACAAAACTTCTAAAATTCATATTAAATTCAATTTTAGTCCAAATTAGTTGGGACTTTTTTTGGTTAGATTCCAATTTTTCTCTAGAATTTTTTAGGCATAATAGTTCATGTTGTGCCTGGTAGAATTTTGGAATGGCTTATTGATATTTGACATGTGTGCATTATTCATATGTTTTACCATTTTAATCACCAAATAATCATGCTAGCTCCAAATTGAATGAAATTTCATATGATGATTCTTGACTCATGCCTGGAGATTTTGATGTGTAATTTGTGATTTTTGGATCTCTGGATTGATAGATATGATTAATTCTTTTTGTGTGTGACAATATGTGTCACACTATGCTATGCTGAGTTCATGATTTATTTTTCCATGCTTACCTTAGGCCTATGGCTCTGATTTTTTGCATGAGGTATCTTTTATATGTTAGGTTTCACCCTGATTGTTTGTGGATTTAATTGATCCATTTTCTAATTGATTGACATTTTTGATTGCTGTTTAGCATTTTTGGATTGTTTCTTGAGTAGCAAACTTACATGTCTTGTTAAATACTCATCCCTTATCCTATGAATATGAAATTTGGTGGAGTACTTCCTAACATGTTTAGCTTCAATTTGGCTTTGGTCCCATTCATTTCCCATGTGATATCACTGTTTTACAATTGGTTGAAGTTGACACTTGGTTTGTGACCTAGCTTAGGTTGATTTTTGCATGCCATGACATGTTGAATTTAATTTCCCTACTTCCACTAGTCCAAATTGCATAAAAATTGACATGTAGCTCATTGAATATATTCTGGTTAGGATAGAATTTTTGTGGAATTTATTGAGCTGTTTTGATATTTGTTTGGTTGTGATCGTGCTGTTGACTCATATGTGGTTCATACTTGACTACTTTGACTTAGATTGTGCATAAAATGAAATTAGTGCATAATTTTGATGTGAGGCCAATTGGATCCTCTTCTTAATTGAATTACCTTGATTTTGA
Organism: Lathyrus oleraceus; assembly: GCF_024323335.1. Lineage (NCBI taxonomy): Eukaryota > Viridiplantae > Streptophyta > Magnoliopsida > Fabales > Fabaceae > Lathyrus > Lathyrus oleraceus. The sequence goes on along the minus strand of NC_066581.1, from coordinate 397,143,529 downwards.
TCATGTTTCACTTGCTGTTTTAAGATTTTTCCATCCTTTGGACCCTAGGCTTGTCCTAGTGGTCTTGTTACTCATGTTTGAGTTTGACTTTGACTTTTCAGGTTAAGAAGCAAAGTGCTTTAAAGGAATTAATGCAAGTTGATTGTTTCATTTGACTATTGTGAACTAACTTGTTTGTGTTGTAGGGTGCTTGGTTCACTTGAGCTTTGTGCTATGCACATCATTGTTTGATTGTACATTGTCATTGATCATTATGTTGTTGTTTTGTTTATGTTGGGATGCTGATTATATTTGATTGATTTCAGGTACCCTTAGTTGCTCAATTCTCTTAAGAACTTGCATTGCTTTGCTTGTATAGCATTTGCATTGAGGTAGACTCTCTTGTCTCCATGTAGTCTGGAAGACCTGGCTTGTTATTTAGCCAGGCAACTGTCTGAAGTCCTCCTTAAGAGGCGATGTTTGTGATTGTTTATGTTTGTCCTAAGCAGGAAAAGTCCTTTAAATAAGGCAATTGGTGGATATAAGAGATATGTAGCCTATCTCCCACTATTCTGTGAGTCTTCTCCTTGCTCCCATTACATGGTTGTAGCATTGAGGTCCTAACCCAAGATCTATCGAGTCTAATTTGTGGAGAGAGTTCCATCTTTCTGAACTCCCACACCTTCTGATATTCAATACTCTCTCTGACCAGAGATAAGAGTGATGAGGCACACCCCTCATATCCTTTCATCTGCTTCACCTTAGCCCCTCAATGGCAAGGTTAAGAGCGCCTTTCACCCATTCCAGTGGACTTTTTAAGTCAAACCCTTTGATTGAGCCTCCTTGTTTGGTTATAGTGGGTGCTAAATGACTTTATTTGCTTGATTGATTGTCGCATTTGTACATGCTTACTTGCCATTGTGCATTCATCATTATTGATTGTTAATTCTTGTATGATCATTATTGCATATCCTTGTGATCTATGTTGAGTTTACCCATTGAGGACTATTGTAAGACCATGTTGATTGGCTTTTGCTCCCATGATATGGAGGGATAGAGTGTAAGACCTCATTGGTCACTCATATCTTCTTTGTTCTTGTTTGTTGTATGAGAGGATGCAATTGTAAGTCCCTGTGATGTGGCATTTGTATTCCTATGACCATACTTTGGAGGTTGGTTTAAGTCCAGATAGATTGGCATCCGACTTCCAAGTTTTGTTTTACTTTAGGAGGTTGGTGTAAACCCAGTTATTGGTATCCGACATCCGCTTTTGCTTTTGTGAGATTGGTGTAAGACCATTGATGGCATCCGGTATCATTGTTTTGTTTTAGGAGGTTGGTATAAACCCAGTTATTGGTATCCGACATCCGCTTTTGTTGTGAGATTGGTATAAGACCATTGATGGCATCCGGTATCACCTTGCTTTTATTTTGCTTACTTACTTTGTTGCCTCATTCCTAAAGACACTTGAATCATCTTCTATATGATTTCAAGAGGTGAACTTCTAGGAAGTTTTACACTTCATCCACACCCTTTTGTTTCAAAACCCTTTTCACTTGAAAAAACTTGTAAATACATGTTGTGCAAACATTCTCACCTCTTTTCAAATAAGAAACTTGGACCCTAAGTCCTCGACTTTTCAAACTCCTTTTCATAACACTTCTTTGAATCAATCTAACCACACCTTGACCATCCTTTTGTGAATAATCATAATCCATTAATCCAACTCATTCAATTGTTTTGTGGCTTTGTCCATGCTTGTTAAGTTTTCATACATTAGCCGTAGGTTTGATTTATCCTAGTTGGTTGATGTTAACCTCACCTATTTGTCCTTAGTTGATTGAATTGTAAGTCTTCCTCTCTTATTATAGGGTTAACCCCTCACTAGCGAGTGGAGGCTTTTCTCACATGGTGGACTTGTTGTTTCATAAGGTTGAGTTTTCTTCCGTGGATAACGTAAAACCTTAGTGCTACTGTTTTAAAATGAACTCACAAATGTTTGGAAAATTTTTAGCCGAACTACGGCGTTTTGATCCTTACCTTTGATGGAAGGTACGTAGGCAACGGGTTCATCCGTTCGAACACAAAAATAACTAACATGTACATTCTTTTCTCACCATCCCATTCGTGTTTGCACAATATGTCAAAACAAATAAACATTTTTATACAACAAGTGTGAAAAGGGTTCCCTAGGAGTACCTAGGACGTGATGGGTGCCTAACACCTTCCCATTGCGTAATTTACCCCTTACCCAGACTCTCTGATCTTTTTATTGGTTTTCTACGTGTAAAACTTCTTAGGTTTTTGTTCGCTTTTTAACCAGTCCTTAGGATAAATAAAAGTGCGGTGGCGACTCGATTCATTGTATACTTTGCTTATGGTTTAATCAATAAATCATATAGCGACGAATACACCGCTACAGAAAAGTGGCGACTCTGCTGGGGAGAGATTACATTAGACCTTCCCTGGTGGTATTGCCTACTTTTCACCCTTGTTGTATGATACTTGTTTATGTGTTATTTGACATAGTTTTGTACGATTTGGGATAACTGTATTGATTGTAATGTTTGAATTGCTTGATATACAATTGCTGTTTGCTTTGGTGATCTCTGTGAGATGAGTTCTATACCCGAACTCGAGTGCACTCTAGGATAGGAGAATGGCATAGTCTTGTCGACTGGTGTGGAGTATTCCTTAGCCAGTTGACTTGCGAGTCCATTCACTTGGTGGAGGTCATGTTGGATTGATAATGTCACACAAGTTATTTGTGGTTAGGCATTATTCGTTCAATCATGTGCCTTAGAAGCCAAGGACCTTAGTTTACCAAACCCATCTTGGCCTATTTTTAGGACGTAGTGCGGAGGTCGTTCAGATGTAAGATCTGATGCGATTGTTACGCGATACTACACTCATAAGAGTCTCTTTTGAGAATATTCTTGGAATACGAGTATTCGTTCCTCCGATAATATCCGAGAGATGGGACGATGATTATGGGAACCTCTGGTAGAACATGTCTGGCAGGTTTAAACCCTAGTACACTCCCTTTGGGGGGTTTTTAACCGAGACTCCATGCTCGTGACTCTCAGCAAACCCGTGATTCGTGGTTGAGTCGTTTAAACATCGTTAATATCAATGGAACTTGGGTATCGATAAGGTGTAAAACCTAAATCTACCAAAATGGATGATTGATATTAAGGATGTTAGAGCCGGTTCATGTACTGTTAATATCAATGGAACTTGGGTGTTGATAAGGTGAAAACCTAAATCCACCAAAATGGATGATTGATATTAGGGGATACAATGAGCTTTCCCACGACCTTTGTTTGGTGTGCTTTGCTTGATCCTTGAGTGTGATTGTTGCATTCATGCATTCATGCATTCATCTACATTCATGTCAACAAAAAAAAATGAGAAAATTTTCAAGGAACTTAAAGGGTTTATTTGCAAAATTTTCAGACATGGAAAGACCAAAAAGGCATACAAAGAAGTACAGCTTTAAACAGCCCGATGTAAAGGAGTTAAGGAATCTGACATCTTATGTATTAGATCCCTTGGGTTTCAAGGCTCGTTATGGGAAGCTTCTGCCTCTGTTGACTACTCAGGTTGACGAAGGGCTGATGAGTACTCTAGCTCAGTTCTATGATCCGCTGTATCACTGCTTCTCCTTTCCGGATTTCCAGTTATTGCCTACCTTGGAGGAATATTCTCACCTCATTGGGATCCCGATTCTGGATCAGGTGCCGTTCAGTGGCCTAGAGAGTATTCCGACCGCTCGAGAGATTGCAGATTTGTTGCACATAGACGAAGCTTTGATTAAAGCTAATCTGACTACCAAAGGTGGAATTCAGGGTCTTCCTTCTGATTTCCTCGATGCTCTAGCTACCATCTATGGGAAGGCCATGAGTGAGGATGCCTTTGAGGCTTTGTTTGTATTACTCATCTATGGTTTGGTGCTGTTTCCCAACTTTGACAAGTTCGTGGACATGAATGCTATTAGGATCTTCTAAGTTCTTAATCCAGTTCCGACTTTGTTGGGTGATGCCTATGTCTCTCTGCACCTAAGGAATATGAAGGGTGGTGGAGTTATTGTCTATTGTCTGCCTTTGCTGTACAAGTGGTTTATTTCGCACTTGCCACAGACACTTGCTTTTAAGGAGAACAAGAGTTGTCTACGGTGGTCTCAGAGACTCATGTCTCTCACTAATGATGATATCTCTTGGTATGATCGCGTGTATGATACCGTCCAGATCATTGATTACTGTGGTGAATTCCCGAATGTGCCTCTTCTTGGTACATGTGGTGGGATCAGCTACAATCCCATTCTAGCACGTCGTCAGCTTGGGTTCCCCCTAAAGGATAAACCTCATAACATTCTGTTAGAAGGTGTATTCTTCCAGGAGGGTAAAGATCCCCAAGGCCTGAAAGCCAGATTCGTCCGCGCTTGGCGCAAGATCTGCAAGAAGGGTAGGAATGAGTTAGGTCCGAAGAATTGCATTGCTTTGGAACCATACACTTCTTGGGTCAGACAGAGAGCTGCCACTTACTTGATGCCATACGACCATCCGAGACCTACACCGTTGGATGTGGCTGGGCCTTCAACCCTCCCTACCCAACGTGTAGAGGAGTTGAGAGAAGAAGACCTTTCACGTGCTTGGATCCGTGAAAGAGAGGAATTGCTGCAGCAGCTCAAAGAGAAGGACGCTCTGATTGAGTTCCTTGAGCATCGGGTGATTGATGATCCCAATGACACTTGGACTTCTCTGCTTCCTCAGTCTTCCAAATTCTGGAAGAGGAAGTATGATCGGCTTGCTAAGGAGAAAGCAGATGTGGAAGCTGCCTATGAGAGAGAGATCAAGAAGCTGTGTGTTTCTCGTCTTCCAGCATCCCGAGCTAATAGGGATCCATAGGATGTTATTTTCCTTTTCTCCTTGTAATTGAATCAAAAAATGATGTACTTCTTTGTCTCGATATATCGAATGAGATGTTTTCCATAATGAATTTAAATTGCTTAAAAATTCAAAAATCGCAAATAATACCCTAAGGGTTCCTTGAAAATAAAACAAGCATATGCATTAGCATTTCATGCATCATTCTGCATAAGCAAGTACCTTGTTTCTGGTCTCCTTGTGCTGACTCTGTGTTCTTCATTTATTTTGAAGACAAGCTGACTCACCGGTACTATACCAGAGCAAATTCGGCCAGAGTCATGGATCAGCTAGAGCAAGAGAACCGAGAACTGAAGGAAGAGGTCGCCAGACTTGGCGCTTTGATGGAGCAACTTCTTGCTGCTCAGAATCAGCCTGCTCAACCGCCTGCAACTCCTGTTCAGAGGATTGTCGTCTCTGAAATTGTGGCTCCGTCTGTGCCAGCCGCCAGTGCTCATTTTGCGTCTCATGCAATGCCAGCCGGGTTCCCTTGGGGTATGCCTCCGGGTTTCATGCCGGATATTCCTGCTCCAACCTTTGCTCACATGCCGGCATCTAGCCCGGTCCCTGTTGCTGCTCCTCCTGTCGTGCATGCCATGCCAAGGGCAGATGATATCATCTATCATTCCGAGCCGTCAGAGGGCCCGGACGTTAATGAAAAAATGGATGCTATGAATGACCAATTCCTCGAGCTGAGGAAGGAATTGAAGACCCTTAGAGGTAAAGATCTATTCGGCAAGTCTGCTGCCGAGTTGTGCTTAGTTCCTGGAGTCAAAATACCAATCAAATTCAAAGTTCCTGACTTTGAGAAATACAAAGGGAACACCTGTCCTCTTGCACACCTGGTCATGTACGCCAGGAAGATGTCTACACAGACCGACAATGATCAACTCTTGATCCACTATTTCCAAGACAGCTTGTCTGGTGCTGCGCTCCATTGGTATATGAGCTTGGACAGTGCCAACATCAGATCCTTCAATGACCTTGGCGAGGCCTTCGTCAAACAATATAAGTATAACGTTGACATGGCGCCTGACAGAGATCAACTCAGGTCTATGTCGCAGAAGGATAAAGAAACTTTTAAAGAGTACGCCCAGAGGTGGCGAGAGCTTGCAGCTCAGATTACCCCACCACTCGAGGAAAAAGAAATGACTAAGATTTTTCTGAAAACTCTTAGCTCATTTTATTATGAGCGAATGGTGGCTAGTGCTCCCTCGGACTTCACCGAAATGGTGAATATGGGGATGAGTTTGGAAGAAGGTGTCCGTGAAGGACGTTTGGCCAAAGATGAAGGCTCTTCTAGCAAGAGGTATGGCTCATTCGCTAAGAAGAAAGATGGGGAAGCACATGCTGTGCAGTCCCATAAATCAAGGAAACCTCCTGTTCAGAGGAAACCAACACGCGGTGCCAGTCATCAGCACCAGGTGGCTCATATAGCACCTGTATTCAGAGATAACGAGCAGGCTCAGCATCAGCAGTATCAACAACCTCAGTATCAGCAACAGCAACGCCCACAGCAACAGGTTTACCAGCCTCGTGGAAGTACAACAAATCAAGCCAATTTGAGTTATGACCGGAAAAAGATCAGCTTCGATCCTATCCCAATGTCATATGCAGAGCTTTATCCCTCCTTGTTGGAGAGGAAATTGGTAACTCCCAGGGATCCCCCTGCTATTCCTGCAAACCCACAGTGGTGGTACAAACCAGATCAGCATTGTGTGTATCACTCCGGAGCTCCGGGCCATAATATCGAAAACTGTTATCCACTCAAGACTAAGGTTCAAGACCTGATGAGATGTGGAATTTTGAGCTTCGAAGATTCGAGCCCAAATGTCACTAAGAACCCATTGCCTTCGCATGGGAAGTCTGTGAACATGGTCCAGGGATGCCATGGGAAATACAAGGTCAAATATGTAAGTCATATTCGACAGTCGTTGGTGGAATTACATTGCCTGCTGTGTCAGTACAGCCACATGGAGCATGACCACGACAAATGCCGCATCTGTTCGGTAAATCGCCTGGGTTGTAATCAGGTCCGCAGAGAATTGCAAGAATTATTAGATGAAGGAACCATTGAGATTCTGCAGAATCGCAATGTCGATGAGGACGAACCGGAGGTTAATGTTATATCCCCCGTGTTCAAATTACCCGAGCCTGTTGTTATTCGCTATGATAGCAGCAAGCCGAAGACTTCTCCCTCCTTGGTGATTAAACCTGCAGGCCCCGTGCCTTATTCCTCTGATAAAGCTGTGCCATTCAGATACAGCCCTGTTGCCGTGCAAGATGGGGTAGAAATGCCTTTGCCTTCAACTGCTGTAACTAATATCGCCGATGTGAGCGGCCTGACCCGGAGTGGTCGAGTATTTTCTGCGCCTGCTAAGGCTCCTGTTGCTTCTGAATCTGCTGAGCGTCCGGTTGGGACCGCTGTTAACATTCAGAATCCGGCACTTGATGTTGCCAGACCCTCCTCCATACAAAAGACTCCCACTTCTTCAGTTGGCCCGAGTGGCATTATGAGTGAAGAATCTGATGAGATGCTGAGGCTCATCAAGAAGAGCGAGTATAATGTTGTAGACCAGCTTCTACAAACGCCATCCAAAATCTCCATTCTATCCTTGCTGTTGCATTCAGAACCCCATAGGGAGGCTCTGCAGAAAGTATTGGATTTGGCGTACGTTGATCACGACGTCACGATTGAGCAATTTGACCATATAGTTGCAAACATCACTGCTTGCAACACTTTGAGTTTTAGTGACGCTGATCTCCCCGAGGAGGGAAGAGACCACAATATGGCTTTACACATATCTCTAAATTGCAAATCCGATGCTATGTCCAACGTGTTGGTGGACACTGGATCATCATTAAATGTATTGCCGAAATCCACACTCTCCAGATTGTCATATCAGGGTCCTCCTATGAGGCTGAGTGGGGTTGTTGTGAAAGCTTTTGATGGGTCGCGAAAGACCGTGATTGGGGAAGTTGATCTCCCAATCAAAATAGGACCAAGTGATTTCCAGGTTACCTTCCAGGTAATGGACATCCACCCATCTTATAGCTGTCTCCTTGGTAGACCATGGATTCACGAGGCTGGCGCCGTGACATCCACCCTACACCAGAAGCTGAAATTTGTGAAGAATAAGAAACTGGTTGTGGTAGGGGGAGAAAGGGCTCTCCTGGTTAGCCATCTGTCTTCTTTCTCATATATTGACGCAGAGGATGAAGTTGGAACTCCGTTCCAAGCTTTATCTATTGATGAACCGATTGAGAAGAAGTCTCCTTCATTCGCTTTCTACCGTGATGCCAAACTGGCCATTGAATATGGTGCAGTTGCTGGATTAGGGAAGGTGATTGAGCTGGAAGACAATAGATCCCGGACTGGCATTGGCTACTGTTCTGGGGCGTTTAATGAGCAAGGTTTGTTCACGAGTGGAGGATTCATCCATGATGATCAACCTGAAGAGGAAGCTGCTGCTATTCTGGAAGAGGATGCAGAAGATTTGAACAATTTTGTCATACTTGGTGGTGTCTGCCACAATTGGGTCGCTGTAGATGTCCCTACAGTCATCCATAGATCAGAGTAATTGTTCACTTTGTTTAAAACCCTTCTCCCATGCCAAAAGGAGAAGTGATGACATTGTTGGCAACATATATACAATGATGTTTTCATTCAACTAATGCATTGTTAAACATTTATTTTTCCATTTGTTTTCACTTTTTGCTTTTTGCACGAAATCAGTGATCACAAAAAACCCATAAAAACAAGAATAAAAGCAATCCTTTTCATCTGCATAATGATTTGCTTGTTTAAATTCTAAAGTTTTTCATTAACCAAAATCATTATGCAGGTTGATTCTAAAACCCATTGAACATAATGATCCAACGCCATCTCCCAATTTTGAATCCCCTGTATTCGAGGCAGAGGAAGATGATGTTGAAGGAATTCCTGATGAGATTACCCGTCTCCTTGAGCACGAGAAGAAGATCATTCAGCCGCACCTTGAAGATTTGGAAACAGTCAACTTGGGGTCTGAGGATTGTGTTCATTTGGTGAAGATTAGGGCACTTCTTGAAGAGTCTGTCAAGAAGGATTTGATTGAATTGCTACGAGAATATTCAGATATCTTCGCTTGGTCATATGAAGACATGCCGGGTTTAGATACAGATATTGTGCAACATTTCCTGCCTTTGAAGCCTGAGTGCGTGCCTGTGAAGCAGAAGCTCAGAAGAACTCATCCAGATATGGCAGTGAAGATCAAAGAGGAAGTTCAGAAGCAAATTGATGCGGGGTTTCTGGTGACTTCTACATATCCTCAATGGGTGGCCAAAATTGTGCCTGTTCCTAAGAAGGACGGAAAAGTCCGTATGTGCGTTGATTACAGAGATTTGAATAAGGCTAGCCCGAAAGATGATTTTCCTCTACCACACATTGATATGTTGGTAGATAATACCGCTAAATTCAAAGTCTTTTCCTTTATGGACGGATTTTCCGGATATAATCAAATCAAAATGGCACCAGAGGATATGGAGAAGACAACATTCATCACACCTTAGGGAACATTCTGTTATCGAGTGATGCCCTTCGGTCTGAAGAACGCCGGAGCCACGTATCAACGAGCTATGACTACCTTGTTTCATGATATGATGCACAAGGAGATAGAGGTCTATGTTGATGATATGATTGCCAAGTCCCGAACGGAAGTTGAACATGTTGAGCATTTGCTGAAGCTTTTTCAGCGTCTGAGGAAGTTTAGACTTCGCCTGAATCCGAACAAATGTACATTTGGAGTCCGTTCCGGCAAGTTGTTGGGTTTCGTGGTAAGTGAAAGAGGTATTGAGGTTGATCCCGCAAAGGTCAAAGCAATACAAGAGATGGTTGCACCCAAAACTGAGAAGCAAGTCCGAGGTTTTCTTGGCCGCTTGAATTACATTTCCAGATTTATATCCCACATGACTACCACATGTGCGCCGATATTCAAGCTCCTCCGGAAAGATCAGTCTCATGATTGGACCGAGGATTTCCAGAAAGCTTTCGACAGTATCAAGGAATATCTGTCCGAACCTCCGATCTTGTCTCCGCCTGTGGAAGGAAGACCTCTGATCATGTATTTAACAGTTCTTGAAGACTCGATGGGTTGTGTCCTCGGTCAACAAGATGAATCAGGGAAGAAAGAATTCGCTATATACTACCTCAGTAAGAAGTTTACTGACTGTGAGTCTCGGTACTCTATGCTTGAGAAGACGTGTTGTGCTTTAGCCTGGGCTGCTAAGCGTTTACGCCAGTACATGATAAATCATACAACTTGGTTAATATCCAGAATGGATCCGATTAAGTATATCTTCGAGAAGCCTGCTTTAACTGGGAGGATTGCCCGTTGGCAGATGTTGTTGTCTGAGTATGACATCGATTATCGAGCTCAGAAAGCTATTAAAGGTAGTATCTTGGCTGACCATTTAGCGCACCAGCCAATTGAAGATCATCAGTCTGTTCAGTATGACTTCCCTGATGAGGAAATTCTGTATTTGAAAATGAAAGATTGTGATGAGCCTACACTTGATGAAGGTCCTGAACCTGGTTCCAGATGGACAATGGTGTTTGATGGCGCTGTAAATCAGTACGGAAATGGAATTGGGGCAGTGATCATTACTCCTCATGGCACACATATTCCACTTACAGCAAGGCTAACTTTCGAATGCACAAATAATATGGCTGAGTATGAGGCCTGTATTATGGGACTTGAAGAGTGTATTGATTTGAGAATCAAGCATCTTGACGTTTATGGTGATTCAGCCCTGGTTGTCAATCAGATTAAGGGTGAATGGGAGACGAATCAGCCAAGTCTCATTCCATACAGAGATTATGCAAGAAGAATTTCAACTTTCTTTACAGAAGTTGACTTTCATCACATTCCTCGAGAGGATAATCGGATGGCAGATGCTCTTGCTACGCTCGCCTCAATGATTGTAGTGAAATATTGGAATGAAGTTCCCAATATTGTCGTGATGCGCTTGGATAGACCAGCTCACATATTTGCAATTGAAGAAGTCAATGATGACAAGCCTTGGTATTTTGATATTAAGAATTTCCTCCAGAACCAGGTCTACCCGCCTGGGGCATCTGTGAAAGATAGGAAAACCCTGAGAAGGTTGTCAGGCAGTTTCTACCTCAGTGGTGAAGTGTTATATAAAAGAAATTTTGATATGGTTTTGCTCAGATGCGTGGATAGACACGAAGCAAACCTGTTGATGACTGAGGTCCATGAGGGTTCATTTGGTACTCATTCCAATGGACATGCCATGGCTAAGAAGATGTTGAGAGCAGGCTACTATTGGCTGACAATGGAGTCTGACTGCTGCAAATATGTGAAGAAATGCCACAAGTGTCAGACTTATGCGGATAAGATTCATATTCCTCCGACACTTCTGAATGTGATTTCATCACCATGGCCTTTCTCTATGTGGGGAATCAACATGATCGGCATGATTGAGCCGAAAGCGTCCAACGGACACAGGTTTATTCTCGTAGCAATTGACTACTTCACCAAATGGGTTGAAGCCGCTTCGTATGCGAACGTGACCAGACAGGTGGTTGTGAAGTTTATCAAGAACCAACTAATTTGCCGTTATGGTGTGCCAGAGAGGATCATTACTGATAATGGATCTAATCTGAATAACAAGATGATGGATGAGTTGTGCGCTGAATTCAAGATTGCACACCATAATTCCTCTCCCTACAGACCTAAGATGAATGGGGCTGTTGAAGCTGCTAATAAAAACATCAAGAAGATTATCCAGAAGATGACTGTCACGTACAAAGATTGGCATGAGATGCTGCCATTTGCTTTGCATGGGTATCGTACATCTGTACGCACTTCAACAGGGGCAACCCCTTTTTCTCTTGTTTACGGCATGGAAGCTGTTCTCCCCGTAGAGGTGGAGATCCCATCAATGAGAGTCTTGATGGAAGCCAAGTTGACTGATGCTGAATGGATTCAGAGTCGTTATGACCAGTTGAATCTGATTGAAGAGAAGCGATTAACTGCCATGTGTCATGGTCAGTTATATCAGCAGAGAATGAAGAAAGCATTCGATAAGAAGGTCAAACCTCGTGTGTTCCGAGAAGGTGACCTCGTGCTCAAGAAAGTTTTGTCTTTCGTGCCCGATTCCAGGGGCAAGTGGACTCCAAACTACGAGGGTTCATATGTTGTTAAAAGAGCCTTTTCAGGCGGAGCTTTGATGCTTACAACAATGGATGGGGAGGATTTCACTCGTCCTGTGAATTCAGATGCAGTCAAGAAATACTTTGCCTAAAAAAAAGTATGTGCAAATGAAAAAACAGAATAGCCCGCTAAGTTGAAAACCCGAAAGGGCGGCTTAGGCAAAAATGAGCGTCTCGGTGGAGAACCCGCAAGGGTAATCCAGGCAAAAATTAGAGACATAAAAAAAGAGTATATTTGCATCCCGCTAGATTGAGTACCTCACCCTGGGGCAATCTAGGCAAAAATTAGGGATTTGGCAAGTAACTGCATCCTGACAAGACTTTCTGGTCACCAGCTGTCTGTTCGTCAGAGGATTCTCGATTCTTCATCAACTGAAGCTTCGCATACATCGAGATTCAAATTGGTAGAGAAAGGATCATTATGTTCAATGTAGCCCTCTTCCAATATATATCACTGATTTCAAATTTGTACAAATCTATGGAGTCTTGCCATTTGCAGGCTACCATTCCATCAAATAAATTTGAACTTTTCATCCCATTATTTGCACTCTTATTTGTTTCAATTCAACAAATGTTTTGCATGTTTTAATTGATGAAATGTCATTGTTTTAAACAAATAAATTTTTCAAAATTGTTGTTTTAAACAAAGTGAATATTCACAACGACAAAAGGATACTCAAGGATGTCTCAGTGCTCTCCCGGGGGTGGTAGGATTCCCAACAGGTAAGACAGGTGTTCATATTCCTGGCATTTGATTGTGTCCTCTTTCTCCCGCTTTGTTGTTGGGGTTGTTCCCCAAGCAGAGATGTTGTTGAAGACTCAGCTTCACCAGCAGTAATCTCCCCAGCATGGTTGTTCTCATTGTGGTAGATTCAGTGGTTGGTGGATTGATATCCCGGTACCTTACCGCTTTCCTCAGCATTGTCGCAAGCAGGGCTGTTGGTGGGGTTGTTCCCCAGTATAGTCGCGAGCAGAGATGTTGTTGAAGACTTCGCGTTCTTCTCCAGCAGTAGTCTCTTCCCAGTGCAGTTGCCAGCAGAGTTGTTGTGTCTCTCCTCAGCATGGTTGCTTTCCATTTTTCCAGCTTAGTTTGCAGAATGGTTGTTGTGGCAGTTTCTGCCTATTGAAAGCTATCTCAATCCCCAGTAGGGTCGGTTGATGGCTCTAGCATCCCAAAGATTGGATTGATTTCCTGATTACTTTTGATCCTCAGTAGAGTGGCTATTTGCAGAATCTACTTGTGTGATCCGTCGGATGTATGTTCTCCCCGAGTAGGGTGGCTTGTCGCAGAATCTACTTGTGTGGTGTGTTCTCCTTCAGTGGGTTGTTCCCCAAGAAGGATAGCTGACAACTTTCCCTAGTAGAGTTGCTTATGCAGTTGGATTCTACTCGGATGATTCTCCTTCAGCGGGTTGTTCCCCAGATTTGTTTGGAGTTGCTTTTGCAACAGTTCTTGGTTGAGCCATGAGCTCTGGTTTCTCAGTTGGTGCTGGGATCCCCAGCAGATATCCTCAGGATTCTCCTGATCCCCTACGGATTTGTCTTGGTGGCAGTTTTGCCTGTTGTGACTTTCTGTATCCTGTCTGGGTTGTTTTGCTGATCCATTGCTCAGAGATTTAGTGTATCCTGATCTCTTTGTTTCCCCTGCAGTACCCGCAGATCTTTGCTTTACAGCATGTGGATCTCTAGCAGATTGGCTTTCCAGTTGGTTTTCCCCCTGGAAATATAGTACCGGGCGTTTGATTCCTGGACCTGTTTGTGTTAGATATGTCTGTTTTGTCAGCATTCATCAAACATAAATCACGCATATTCATGCATATTCATAAAACATTCAGATATTCATGTTGCATTGTTTACCATATATCTTTTGATTGTTGGTCTCCTGCTTTGGGTGATACAGATCTCTTTATAGATCTTCCCAAACAGATGTCGGGTGGTTAATCTCTCCATATAGAGTCAGCCCATAAGCAGAAAGTGTCTGTATTTTCCTTCTGCAGTTCCCCACTGAGATTATCCTCGTGGATGACGGTTCCTTCCGTTTCCTCCCAACACATATATTGGGATGGATTTTCCTATTGAGTTATATCCTCATAGGACGTGTTTTGATTCAGTCTGTCTTTTCGGATCAATCCCGAATCGGCGTTGTGTCAGCTGTTTCTTGTGTTTCCCTGTGGAAGAAATGAATGGTTTGCCCTGTAACCGACAGCAATTCATTTATCCCCAGTGGATTTTGTGGGCCTCTACCCAGTAACCGGTAGTTGTAAGTCCTATGTTTCTTGCCTTTTGGCGGAATTTGTGGTTATATACCTTTTATTCCTCAAGCCAGAGTTGTTGGTCTTCTACCCAGTAGTCGGTAGTCGTAAATCCTATTTGCCTGCTCTCCAGCAGTGTGTGGTTTGTTATAAACCCTATTTTGTTTCCCGTGCGGATTTGTGATTCGTTCCATCCCCATGCGGAGTTGTTGGTATTCTACCCAGTATTCGGTAGATGTAAACCCTAATTTGTGGTTATTCCCACCAGAGTATGGATACTACCCCGTATTCGGTAGTTGTAAGTCCTATCTTGTTTTCCCCTAGCAGAGGTAACCTTTGTGGTTCGTTCTGGTTGATGGTGGATTTTCTGTTGTTGTGGTTTTTATCCCAAACAGAATTTGCGTTTCCCGGTGGTATAAGTTGAGTAAGTGCTCAGTATTTGGCCTTCATTCATCCTATCCCCAGTGGAGTTTGTGGTCTTCTACCCCGTATTCGGTAGTTGTAAATCCCATGTTGTTTTGTTCTCCCCATCGGAGTTTGTGCCTTATGGTACGAGTGGATAATTGTCGGATGCTTGCAATTTTATCCCAGCTGAGTCTTTGGTTCTACCCAGTAGTCGGTAGTGTTAACCTCTTGTTTCCTCAGCCAGATTTTTGGTATTCTACCCCGTATTCGGTAGTTGTAAACCCTAATTTCTCCCCTTTGCAGAGTTAACCTTGTTGTTCATCCTAACCGATGATGGTTACTCTTTGTGGTTATCTTCATTCAATATTTGATCTTGATATTCCTCTTTGCTTTTGGATAATTGCCGGATGCTAGCAATTTATCCCCAGCAAGTTGTCATCTGGATCATTGTCGTATGCTCGCAATGTTATTCCCTTTTGAAGTTGCCAGTGGGTCTTTTCACCGGTTGCTAGTGATTTGTTCCCCAGATCATTGATTGTTTATCAATGTATCCCCAGCCAGTCCCTGTGGATAATTGCCGGATGCTTGCAATTCATTCCCAGCGGATCGCCTTTCATTTACCCGGTTATTCGGTAATGATTGTTGCTGCTTTGATTGGTCATCATTATATACCTATTTTGGTATCTCGATGCCTTTCTTTTCGGTCGATTTATACTTCATTAACCCTTATACCGGTTGTGGATAATCTTCCATGCGAGTGTGTTATCCGCGTTCTGACGGTAATGGATAATATATCTCATGCGCTCTTCAGTTGAAGCCTTTTGTGTTTCCCTGGTCGAGTAAGATTCGTTATTTCCCTTTGTGGAGTCGAATATTTGTTGTTTGGATAATTGTCGGTTGCTTGCAATTTATCCCTTTGAGTTGTCTTTCGTTTACCCGGATGCTTGGTATCGATTGTCTCTCCTTTGGTTAGTCACCTATTATATACTTCGGTATCTCTGGTGTCTTTCCCTTTTGAGTATATTATTCACGGTCTGCCGGTAATGAATAGTATGTCTCATTCACTCTTTGGTTGGAATCCTTTGTTGATCTTCCCCAGTAGAGTAAGATTCGTGTTCTTTATAGAATCGAATACCCATCCTTTAACCAATTTGTGTTTTGGATGATGTGTGTTTTGGCATATATACCAATTCACGTTTTCGGTAGATCACCTATCATATACTTCGGTATCCCTGGTGTTTCTTACCATGCGAGTTTATTATCTACGTTCTGACGGTAATAGATAATATATCTCATGCGAGTATTCTATCCACGTTCTGACGGTAATGGATATTGTATCTCATGCGCTCTTTGGGTTTGTGTCCCCAGTTGAGTGAGATTCGTTTTTCCTGTCGCGGGTTCGAATGTTCATCCTGTAAGTCGATTTGCTTTTTCAAGCCCTCCTTTCGGATGATGAGTGTTTTGGCATATATACCAATTCACGTCTTTGGTTAGTCACCTATTATATACCTCAATATCTCTGGTGTCTCTTCCTTTTCGAGTATATTATTCACGGTCTGCCGGTAATGAATAATATGTCTCATGCACTCCTTGGGTCAATCTTTTGATTATTTTCTTCGCAGAGTAAGATTCACATTCCTTGTGGAATTGAGTATCCATCCTATGAACAAGTCTATTTTTCTAGCTTCATTCAGAATGAAGAGTGTCTTGGCATATATACCAATTCACGTTTCGGTCGGTCACCTATTATATACTTCGGTATCCCTGGTGTGCCTTCCTTTCTGCTCCCTATTATGACCTTGGTCCCCTGTGGAGTCAGATTTCCCTGAGTTTATGTACCTTTTTCAGGTCTTTCTCAGATGTTTGGATAGATTGATGTCTCTCACCCTTATACCGGTCTTAGATATTCATTCTTCCTGAGTTTGTTACCCTTATACCGGTAACATCTTATCCTTGGCTTCCCCTGGAAAATCTTTTTTCTAGATTTCCCCAGCGAAGTTGTGTTGCTATTTGTGTTGCTGTATTGGTGTTATCCCCAATACATGCATTTTGAGTCAGCTTGAGTCTTTCCAATGGAAATGTTTTCCTTTGGAATTGCTTCTTTCCCCGGCTTGAGTCCTTTACTTCCCCAGTGAGGTCTCCAGTCTGATTTCTGTTATCCCCTAATCAGAGTTGTGTCTTGCGCACGTTGTGTCAGTTTTGTTTTCCCCAACTCGAAGTCGTGTCCTGCTCACGCATTCTTTTTCTTTTATTATCCCCAATGAGAATCCCCATGAGAGTCTGGTTAGAGTCTCTGTTCCTGGTGAGTGTATTACTCCGATGGATCGTCTCTTCTTCTGTGTGAACAATATCCCCACAGAGTTTATGTCTTTTGCATGCATACATTTGCATCATGAGGTCTCTTAGGGACCAAAATTTGTCTCATTACTATTATTTAAGCCCATTCTACCGCGTCGAGATGAAGATTTCTAAACTTCACTTCTCCGGCTAGAATGACCTTAAATAAGGGCATCTGTAAGACCCCAATTTTTGCCCTAAGATCCCTCATGGCTCATATCATATCATATCATAGTCTCAAGGATCATTGCATGCCCTAGCTTCCCTCCTAGTGGGTGGGTGTCTTGTGAGTGTGGTTCTTGATCACCAAGCATGTATTGCATTTGTATGCCATTGTTTTTCATATGTTTACTAACCAAAGGTACAAAAATATTGTCATCTAACCATGTTTCTTGCAGCTGAAGCAATCATCAGTCAAATAGTCAAAATCAGCCATTGAGCTAGATGGTGACCATTCTTGAAGAATTTGGGCACCATGATCATTCATCAAGAGTTCATATGACTTGTGATATCATCTGGAATCAAGATCTCAATTGAAAGAGGCTTGGAATTCATCAGAACATGGCTCAACCAACCAAAACCCTAGAAAAGTCAACTGTGGTCAACTGTGCATTTAATCAGGAATTGGAAGGTGTGAGATGGTTGGAAATGTCTCATTCATGCCTATATAAGCCTCATTTGGCATTTCAAAGGTCAAGGTTGAAGGAATTGAAGTCAGACAAAAAGTTTCCCAAAATGGAAATGACCTGTAATTCTCACCTGCCCAAAATGGAAAGTTTTTCTCCTCAAAATTACATCATGAACCAAGATTCAAATCAAAATTTGTCCAACATGAAAGTTGAAGATCTTGTTCTCACCTTTCCAAAAAGTCCAAGAACATGCAATTTCCATGTATGGTTGGTAAGATATGGTCAAATCATTTTCAGAAAATGCCTAAATTCAAAGTGGCATAACTTTCACATGGAATGGCCAAATTGGATGGTTCTTCTCTGAGCAAACCACATTTGATATGTACTTTCATAATCCATCATCACATTTTGCCAAAAACCTTCACATAAAAAGGTCATTTTTCAAGTGTACTAATTAAAAACCAAGGGCAAAATGGTCCAACTTTCAAAGTACAAAGAATTTTGACATGGGACCAATTCCAATAGCTTCCAAATATGATTTATGATTTGCTTGAAGTGAGAAAACACTGTTCCATTGATCAAAACTATCCAAGGGCAAAAAGGCCAAAATGCATTACAAGCTCATTTTCACTAATCACACAATTTTGCCTAATCATGATTAAAGCTTGGATTAGTGTGAAGTATATAAGCTTAATTGTAACTGTTTCTCAGGGAATAATCACTTTTTCAGATCCAATCAAAAAAATCTCACAAATTCTCTCACTTTTTCTCCATTTTCTCATAAGCATTTTTGATCAATTCTTCAAAAATTCACGGTTGTTCTTGCAAGTTCTTGTTTGAATCTTCATATGTAGGTGATGTTGAAGTTCTGTTGAAGGATTTGGAGGCGAAAACCGAGCAAATTCACACTGTCCAAGTCTTGAGTTCTTCCATGGCAGCTGCGAAAATCCATTGATTCGTGCATCTTTGAGCTAAGAGTTCTTCACCAATCACCTTCATAATCATCATCCTTCATCTGTTTTCAAGAATTGGATCAAAACAAGCAAAGATTTCACACTGTCTTCAAGAAGGTGAGTTTTTCGAATCTTTCAATTGTTGCAATTGCCATGTGGATTCAGTAGATCGTTGAACGTAGAGTGCATTGATGCTTGAATCGTTTAATTTCATCCACTAATCATCAAGATATTGTAGATTTAAGTTTGTGTACCAAAACTTCTTTCGATTAGATCTTTTTGCACGTTAACCTTTAGACACTTTCGTGGACATATTCGTAACCTACGTTGAGAGACGAAGAGATTGGTATAAGGCTCGTTCATTTTCGTTGAGATTTGCTCGTAACCGCATCTGGACTTGATGAACACATGAACACGATGATGAACGTTAAGATTCTGGGAAAAATAAGCGTGTAGATCCGTTTCCAGGCCTGGCATTTTCGAAATCTTGTTTACCGCCAAGAAGAGCCAATGAAACGCTGCCACTGCTTTAAGTTAAGCTGTGCGTTTTGGTCACAGCATGCAGTATTTACGTTATTGCCACTCGCTGAGAAATAAATCCATTAATCCATTAAATAGTTATTTCATAAATATTACAAAACTTCTAAAATTCATATTAAATTCAATTTTAGTCCAAATTAGTTGGGACTTTTTTTTGTTAGATTCCAATTTTTCTCTAGAATTTTTTAGGCATAATAGTTCATGTTGTGCCTAGTAGAATTTTGGAATGGCTTATTGATATTTGACATGTGTGCATTATTCATATGTTTTACCATTTTAATCACCAAATAATCATGCTAGCTCCAAATTGAATGAAATTTCATATGATGATTCTTGACTCATGCCTGGAGATTTTGATGTGTAATTTGTGATCTTTGGATCTCTGGATTGATAGATATGATTAATTCTTTTTGAGTGTGACAATATGTGTCACACTATGCTATGCTGAGTTCATGATTTATTTTTCCATGCTTACCTTAGGCCTATGGCTCTGATTTTTTGCATGAGGTATCTTTTATATGTTAGGCTTCACCCTGATTTTTTGTGGATTTAATTGATCCATTTTCTAATTGATTGACATTTTTGATTGCTGTTTAGCATTTTTGGATTGTTTCTTGAGTAGCAAAGTTACATGTCTTGTTAAATACTCATCCCTTATCCTATGAATATGAAATTTGGTGGAGTTCTTCCTAACATGATTAGCTTCAATTTGGCTTTGGTCCCATTCATTTCCCATGTGATATCACTGTTTTACAATTGGTTGAAGTTGACACTTGGTTTGTGACCTAGCTTAGGTTGATTTTTGCATGCCATGACATGTTGAATTTAATTTCCCTACTTCCACTAGTCCAAATTGCATAAAAATTGACATGTAGCTCATTGAATATATTCTGGTTAGGATAGAATGTTTGTGGAATTTATTGAGCTGTTTTGATATTTGTTTGGTTGTGATCGTGCTGTTGACTCATATGTGGTTCATACTTGACTACTTTGACTTAGATTGTGCATAAAATGAAATTAGTGCATAGTTTTGATGTGAGGCCAATTGGATCCTCTTCTTAATTGAATTACCTTTATTTTGATCATGTTTCACTTGCTGTTTTAAGATTTTTCCATCCTTTGGACCCTAGGCTTGTCCTAGTGGTCTTGTTACTCATGTTTGAGTTTGACTTTGACTTTTCAGGTTAAGAAGCAAAGTGCTTTAAAGGAATTAATGCAAGTTGATTGTTTCATTTGACTATTGTGAACTAACTTGTTTGTGTTGTAGGGTGCTTGGTTCACTTGAGCTTTGTGCTATGCACATCATTGTTTGATTGTACATTGTCATTGATCATTATGTTGTTGTTTTATTTATGTTGGGATGCTATTTATATTTGATTGATTTCAGGTACCCTTAGTTGCTCAGTTCTCTTAAGAACCTGCATTGCTTTGCTTGTATAGCATTTGCATTGAGGTAGACTCTCTTGTCTCCATGTAGTCTGGAAGACCTGGCTTGTTATTTAGCCAGGCAACTGTCTGAAGTCCTCCTTAAGAGGCGATGTTTGTGATTGTTTATGTTTGTCCTAAGCAGGAAAAGTCCTTTAAATAAGGCAATTGGTGGATATAAGAGATATGTAGCCTATCTCCCACTATTCTGTGAGTCTTCTCCTTGCTCCCATTACATGGTTGTAGCATTGAGATCCTAACCCAAGATCTATCGAGTCTAATTTGTGGAGAGAGTTCCATCTTTCTGAACTCCCACACCTTCTGATATTCAATACTCTCTCTGACCAGAGATAAGAGTGATGAGGCACACCCCTCATATCCTTTCATCTGCTTCACCTTAGCCCCTCAATGGCAAGGTTAAGAGCGCCTTTCACCCATTCCAGTGGACTTTTTAAGTCAAACCCTTTGATTGAGCCTCCTTGTTTGGTTATAGTGGGTGCTAAATGACTTTATTTGCTTGATTGATTGTCGCATTTGTACATGCTTACTTGCCATTGTGCATTCATCATTATTGATTGTTAATTCTTGTATGATCATTATTGCATATCCTTGTGATCTATGTTGAGTTTACCCATTGAGGACTATTGTAAGACCATGTTGATTGGCTTTTGCTCCCATGATATGGAGGGATAGAGTGTAAGACCTCATTGGTCACTCATATCTTCTTTGTTCTTGTTTGTTGTATGAGAGGATGCAATTGTAAGTCCCTGTGATGTGGCATTTGTATTCCTATGACCATACTTTGGAGGTTGGTTTAAGTCCAGATAGATTGGCATCCGACTTCCAAGTTTTGTTTTACTTTAGGAGGTTGGTGTAAACCCAGTTATTGGTATCCGACATCCGCTTTTGCTTTTGTGAGATTGGTGTAAGACCATTGATGGCATCCGGTATCATTGTTTTGTTTTAGGAGGTTGGTATAAACCCAGTTATTGGTATCCGACATCCGCTTTTGTTGTGAGATTGGTATAAGACCATTGATGGCATCCGGTATCACCTTGCTTTTATTTTGCTTACTTACTTTGTTGCCTCATTCCTAAAGACACTTGAATCATCTTCTATATGATTTCAAGAGGTGAACTTCTAGGAAGTTTTACACTTCATCCACACCCTTTTGTTTCAAAACCCTTTTCACTTGAAAAAACTTGTAAATACATGTTGTGCAAACATTCTCACCTCTTTTCAAATTAGAAACTTGGACCCTAAGTCCTCGACTTTTCAAACTCCTTTTCATAACACTTCTTTGAATCAATCTAACCACACCTTGACCATCCTTTTGTGAATAATCATAATCCATTAATCCAACTCATTCAATTGTTTTGTGGCTTTGTCCATGCTTGTTAAGTTTTCATACATTAGCCGTAGGTTTGATTTATCCTTGTTGGTTGATGTTAACCTCACCTATTTGTCCTTAGTTGATTGAATTGTAAGTCTTCCTCGCTTATTATAGGGTTAACCCCTCACTAGCGAGTGAAAGCTTTTCTCACATGGTGGACTTGTTGTTTCATAAGGTTGAGTTTTCTCCCGTGGATAACGTAAAACCTTAGTGCTATTGTTTTAAAATGAACTCACAAATGTTTGGAAAATTTTTAGCCGAACTACGGCGTTTTGATCCTTACCTTTGATGGAAGGTACGTAGGCAACGGGTTCATCCGTTCGAACACAAAAATAACTAACATGTACATTCTTTTCTCACCATCCCATTCGTGTTTGCACAATATGTCAAAACAAATAAACATTTTTATACAACAAGTGTGAAAAGGGTTCCCTAGGAGTACCTAGGACGTGATGGGTGCCTAACACCTTCCCATTGCGTAATTTACCCCTTACCCAGACTCTCTGATCTTTTTATTGGTTTTCTACGTGTAAAACTTCTTAGGTTTTTGTTCGCTTTTTAACCAGTCCTTAGGATAAATAAAAGTGCGGTGGCGACTCGATTCATTGTATACTTTGCTTATGGTTTAATCAATAAATCATATAGCGACGAATACACCGCTACAATTACCTCCTTCATGAATCCTCATATGAAAAAGTCAAATGCCATTCTTTGACCTCTCCACGTTTATCAGACTTCTCCCAAAGATATTCTGACCTTCCAAGTGAGACTTGAACTTCAAGCTACATGTTGAACAAAACTTATATTTTCCAAGACATGAACATGTAACATCCTCTCCATCCAGCAACTCCAAAGAACTGCAACGAGATCGATCTTTTTGAAGTATCCAATCTACAACCCTGTAGACCCTTCTATCTCAAGTTGATGTGCCACTTCACCAACTAAGATTCTGATGTTGAACCAAATGTCTCAACATTGTGTTTTGACATCTAGCTGTTGAATTCAGCTCCTTCTTCTGCCACTTGAAAGAACTTCCTCCCTTCACAGAACAAGAGTTCAATGTTCTCATAGACTTGATTGTGGAACCAAGTTTGAGTAAACAACCTCCATCCTGCAGGTTTGCAGTTAAGTCATCCAAGCTCACACCTTGATGCATCCCTGCTTCTTCTCCAAAGACATCAGACACTCTGATGCATGAGTCTTCAGAAGGACCAGTTAGAAACTCTCCCTACAGCTATACCTAGGATTCCACTTCCTAAGATAAGGCTGTTTCCATGATGTTAAGAATGCTGCCACTTATTCTTAACTCCACAGTGTGCATTAGCCAATGCACTTCCTTACCTAGATCAGAAGTAAACTGATCCAAGTAACCACCATCAAGACTATGATGTTTTCTTCTTTTCGTACACACCAAGGCTGAACATGTTTCTTGCCAGGAAATCTTTTTCAGAGATCATATGCTTTTGCTGCCACCAAAGTGATAGATCATAAACCAATGTACTAACCTTCCTGTGATTCTTCACAGGGTCTTGAAGACAAGATGTTCCAACATCTTTTAAAAGAAAACATCAGTTATCTTGAGTTCCAAGGATAATCAATTAAATACTTGTACTTGGCACAAGTAGACGTTGATCTTAAATCCTTTCCCAATTTTCCTTTCAGATACTTCCACCATAAGAATATTTTGAGAATACTATTCTTGTGTCAACATCTTCTGCTTGCAAGCACCTCAACGGTTTTGAGAATCTTCCCAGAATAGATTCACCCTTAGGAATGAGAGGGATGAATCCTACCTTGCTAATGTATCACACAACAACCAGAACCCATGTGACACAGGTCAACAGCCAACCAGACCCTAGGCTGACCAAACGTGAGGAGTTTAACCAAAACTCCCACTTAAATTAACAATCATGGAAACTTCACACCAATATCCATGCATTGTACACAAATGTCTCAACATGACATACATCACCCTTAATGGTGGCAACTAACTCTCTGAGTTGAACCTCTACATACTCCAATCACACCAATCAGACTCCAGCTGACCATAAGTATTGGTGAAGGACAACAATACTCGTCAATAGTAGATATGCTTGCCAGAGCATACTATATCAACCAATCTCTGAATCTTAATATTCTCACTCCTTGAAAGAACTGCCACTTCTGAGCGTGGTGTTTGAATTACAAGATTCCTGGTCCTAATCCTCTTAAATGATATAGCAATCAGGTTTCCCCATCATTGACTTCTATCATCCAGGGGACATGTCTTCCAACACAACATGGTACTTCCAGGAGCAATTATCCAAGACAGATAGCATAAGGTTGCATAATGTCACATTTCAACCAGCTCCACTTCTAGAGATCAAACTTCTAAAAGTGACCTTCTTGAGCATCCTCATAGTTGACCCTACCCTTGTCAACTTAGCTCCCACAGATGTCTCCTCTTCCAGGTCAGGAGTAGGTTCCAAACACAAGTATCCCTTTGTTTGACACCTAAAAACATCTGCTCTTCAACCAGTAGTTGCATACTTCTTGAACAACATGTTCTAACATCGCATAGAACATTAGTTCCACCTCATTGGAACAACCCTCCTTAAAAGTCTTCAAGGTCTTCATATACACTACCCAAGAGAGTAAAAGAATTAGTGATCAGGTGATTCTTACAATACTGAAGTGAGAACGTCATCATGAGTGGACTTGAGGAGACTCAAGTATCTTTGACATCTTCAGTAGATTATGATGAAATCTTGAATACAGCAGCCTTTCATCCACATAAGGGGAAACTACATCAGAGTTTGAGTTTTTCCAGGTATTATGCAGCGGAAATCATAATACAACTCAACCTATGACCACGCACTTCACCAGATCAGCCTCCAAGAACATACCAAGTTTGAATATGTTTCAATACTAGCACAGTTGTTCCACATAAAGGCCAATTGCCAACATCCAGAGGTAGGTACACCTAGTTCCTGTCATGAATAGTCCAACCACCTACTTCCAGGGACCATTCATGGGAATCACAGAACCTTCCACAGGTTCCAACAACAGTACTGACATAACTCCTTGCAAGATACCAGAAAGTATCACCCATGGATCTCATCCAGGAACAGAACAGGATGCCTGCTCTAATACCAATTGAAATTCTGGTATAGTCAGAGTTCAGATGTTCTACACGAAGTCATGACATCTGATCCAACATTGTTACTAATACAGCAAGACAGTTATAAAAATTAAAACCCCGTACTCATATGCACACAGTCACAGATGTCATGACATCTGCTACTATACCACCATGGACAGAAGAACATCCAGTTTTGTCCATCTAGTACAAAGATACAGTAGAGATCAAACATAACACTTATGTTTATTGATCCTGCCCAGTTATCAGCATGATGTCTCAACATTGATTTGAACATCACTTGTTCCAACATTACAGATGGTTGAACTGTAACAACCAACCAGTCTATACATCAGTATTAGCAGTCAATGATGAATGTCATAACATTCTGTTTTGCATTCAGACTGCAGGCTATGTGTCAGGTCTGTTATTCCCTTCATAAATAGACTAAAACCAGACTGAGTTATAACAGACAAAAATATAGTGTGCAGAAGGTAAAAACACCAGTAATTGTTAACCCAGTTCGGTACAACATTACCTACTCTGGGGGCATACCAAGCCAGGAAGAAGATCCACTATTAGCAGTATTAATTCAGAGTTAAACTCCCCCGTTTACAACTCCTCACTTAATCCCTACCTAATGCAATCTATACCTAGGCACTCCTAGATAGAAACCTCCAGTTTCCATTCCTATCATTACAAGTACCATGTAATGTTTAAACAACTTGGACTTGCTTCACAGCTTCGTTCAAGAACATAATCACTCTTGCCTACAGGCTTTGAGTTACAACTAATCTCATGCTTTCAAGCACTGAGAAACACCTGTAACCTTCCCACGGGTTGGGAGGTTTACCTCATACACACACCTCTAATTTTTACATTGTTTGAGGCTTGCAAAACCTAGGTTACAATCTGCTATTTATAACCTAACCACCCAACTGGATTTAGGCCTTCAGAAATCGCAGCAAATCTTTTCTTTTGCTGTAACAGAGCTGGCAGAAATCTTCTGCTACAATCAAGGTCTTCAATCTTTTATTTCCTAAAAGATCTCCATATTTGGAAACTGTATATTCACCAAATATATTCACCAAATCTTCTGATTGAATCTTCTGCTAGGCTTGGACATCTTGAAAACCCTAAATCTATTTTCCAATCAAATCTTTTTATAGCAGCTGGTAAGATCTCTTTGGAAAATAAGTAAATCTGGTTGTAATCCATGATTGAATGCGCCAGCTAGCCATATCTTCAATCATCCAAAGATTGTCATTAATTGTGCAATCACAAAACACTAGACATTCATACTGAATGTTCTGTGTACAGGATGTCATGACATCGGGTCTGACATCCTAGAAAAATCCTGCATAATCCAATTTCCTTTTATAGCAGGTACAACCATATCAGATACCATGACATTGTGTATGTTATTCGAAACAATCCTGCATGAACATGTCTTCCATATAAGCTCCAGCAGGTACAACCAATATCAGAAGCCTTGTCATTGTATGTGGCATTCTGAAACAATCCTGCTTGCACATGTTTCTTTAACTCCAGCAGGTACATAGGATATCTCATGTTAAGACATCACACATGACATCTTGTGAACACTCTTTGTTTTACCAAAATTGCTGCCAACACTTAGAATCAACATCACAGAATCCTTACCACAATCAACAACACGATGACCCTCAACACCACATTTGAAACACTTAAGTGGAGTAGAAGATCCTCCCCCACTTGGCTTCTTGCCAACACCGGATTGTTTCCTCTTGTCATCGTACGGTTTCCCACGATCCTGATTTTTCCTCTTCAAACTCTTGTAGAAAAAAGCACTCTCCCTACTATCCTCATCATAAATCTGACTCTTGTTAACCAACTCCGCAAAACGAGTAATTTGTTGGTAACCAATGGCATTCTTGATATCATATCTCAAGCCATTCCCAAACTTCAACCATTTAGATCTCTCAGCATTAACAGTATTGTAATGAGGATAATACTTGATAAGCTCCTGAAATCTAGCAGCATATTCCGCAACAGTACCATTTCCTTGCTTCAATTCAAGGAACTCCACCTCTTTCTTCCCACGACAATCTTCTGGAAAATAGTTCTCAAAGAAGACATCATGGAAAAGAGCCCAAGTAACCTCAATGCCATCTTCTTCGAACCTCTGAAGAGTGTTGTTCCACCAATCTCCAGCTTCCTTCTCAAGCATATGAGTACCAAACTGCACTATCTAAGCATCAGTACAGTTCATGACTCTGAAGATCTTCTTAATTGCCTTCAGCCAAGCTTGAGCTTTATCAGGTTCATGCTCACCCTCAAAGACAGGAGGATTATTCCCCTGGAACCTCCCCAAAGCACGGAACTCATCATCATCTCCATTTCGATTACCAGCATTCGCTTGAGGGATCTGACCAATGGAGCCAGCCAACATCCTCAATGCCTTAGCAATGGCATCATCATTCCTGCCTGCAACCATCGTCCTAAACATCCCGAACAACCAGACAAACAGTATCGATCATGTCAGATACACAACTCAAATACAACAGGATGGAAAACGTTAACGACTATTGACCAACTGGTCGACCATGCTCTGATACCACTAATGTAACACCCCTTTTTATACCCCAAAATACTTAACATATAATCAGAGTGAATAAGCACGCATATAAACAAAAGGGCGTCACATTGACGTTTTCAAAAAACTAAAAAGCTTTCAAAAACCAACATCTTTCATCATCAGTATACAATACACCTGGTCATTTAATATAACACATTTCAAATATCAAGAATATACAAGTCGATGCATTCCCAATGGAAAATAATGAATACTCATGTATTTCATAAAATGATTCATGTCCCATACCATGATCATCTCTCAATAACTCAAGATAAAGTAAAATCATATCCAGACTATTTGGCATTATGGCCTCTAAAAGCAGCAAATTGCAATTAAATGTGTTCACAAGTAATAACATAATACATATCCAAATAAGAGATGAGTTCAATACTACCAATCTACCCAGTGTTACATGACCAGAGCATTGACTCACTGCCTAGTCTCTAAGCTAAAACACAGAAACTCTTCGGCTAAATCTCGAGTGAGCTACCATCCACTTACTTCAGCAATACTACTCGTGAGTATCTGCGCGATGCCCATGTAAAGACAACATTCAAACAGAAGGGTGAGAATTCGAATCATTATGAAGGAGTATAATAAAGCACAATGATTAAATCAACAATTAAAGGAATTCATCACACCTTGTATAGCCATGTAACTAATACTAACCAATATTTATTTCACATGTTTCAAGCATACATCAAAACTCAAGGAGTATAATATTAAAATCCAATGCTATATTCCCAAATATACACGTAACTATAATTATCACATAATCACACATTTTACCAAGTTATGTATCGAAACATCACCAACTCAATTACCATATCTCGTATACACATAACAATCACATCAATGCATATATCCAATTATCACATAACTCTAATGTGACTCAATGCAAGACATGTGACTCTATGCATGTGGTACTGCAATGTGAACCCAACGTTTCACCGCTTTCCGATTCAATATCTAGAATCCAAGCCACGCTTCCGATCCGGACAAGATCAAAGCCACTACGCCTATTTCCAATAAAGGATCAACGTCTTCTACGCCTATTTCCATTCAAGGATCAACGTCTATTACCATGTGAACCCACAGTTTCACCGCTTCCACCATAAAGCTGACCATGCCATGAATGAATGTACAAATACCAACAATATATGCAATTAAGATCATCTCTACCATCTTAACATTCCACATATAACCATAATTCAACTCTATGAATTATCCACCAATGGTACGTATACACATTCATAACAAATATATTATTCACAATTATAGGCTAATTATCAAATACGCACACTTAGATTTTATTTCAAAATGGTTACAGCTTTTAAAAGTTCTCAATTTTCCCTTTTTCAACAGTGGTAACCGGTTAACGCTTTTGGAGTAACCCGTTAACCCGAAACAGAATTCAATTCCTGGGCATATTTTCAGCAAGTAACCCGTTAACGCATTTTGGGTAACCCGTTAACACGAAAACAGAATTCAATTCTTGGGCAGATTTTCAGCAAGTAACCCGTTAACGCATTTTGGGTAACCCGTTAACACGAAAACATAATTTTTTTTCTTAACGTTACCATTACTGTAATGAAATTTAATAAACCAAGTGGCTTCTCAATCTATCCCTCAATTTCACCCATATGTCCATTCCAAATGAAATTAATCATCATAAATCAAAGATCACTCATCAAATCCTAACAATTTCAAAATCATAAAAATGAGGGATTTCAACCTAAACCTATTTCTACCCATTAACCCAATTATATTAACCCATAATAATAAGGACTCTCCCCCTTACCTCTTCAATTTTTCTGGAACCCTAGGTTCTCCCTTGTTCTTCCCCTCTTCTCCTTACTTTTTCCTCTTTTCTTTCTTGTTGCCTTGAAAATGACCAAATGATTGCTACTTCTCACTCTCCTCACCTCTTACTATTCTAGTATTATATTTGGGCTTAAGAATGATACCTCTAATTTAATTATTAGGCCCAATAAGACATAGTATTATAATATCTCTATTTTGTTCAAATAAATTAAACCAATACAATATACACACCAAATTAATTAATATAATCAATTATTATACTATCTAACAACCAATTAATTAATTAACACTCCAAATAAATAAAATAAAATATAATAATAATATAAGAAATAAATACTAAAAATTGGGTTGTTACACAGTGAGCCTTGTTTTGTGGGGAAAGTTCTAGGCTTTGTCTCTTGTGCTGTTTTGGTTGATTTCTTGATCTTTTTGCCTATATTTCATAATGCATAATTAAAATATCCAGACATATATTTTATCATTTTTCATTAATAAATTAGTGGGTTTTTATTTGATATGTTGTAAAACAAGTTAATAAAAGTATACATATTTAATGCACTTTTGACACTTATCGACTCTCCCCAACTTATGCTTTTGTTTGTCCTCAAACAAAATCATTCAAATAGTTCAGAAGAAGTTAAAATGCATATTTTACAAGAAGTTGAATGGCTTGATAAGGTACTTTTGAAAAAGCGTTGTTTTTTGACATAATTCTTTTTATAATGAAAATTCATAATATATATTATAATTATAATCAAATCATAGCATTGATGTGTTCCTTCTCTAGGATGCTTTCCACAAGTGCATAGAATGTATTCAGGGTAATATAAAAGGTGTCTAACCCACAAAGACCTATCGTCAATCTTATCACTATCTACTGTTGCTATGTAAATTTAAGGTTAACCGGGTTTAGATGAGAAGGAAAATTAAATCAAAAGGTAAAGCGAGTTGGTTTAAAATGTAAAAGTGAGACCAAAATATGACTCACATCGATCAATAGTACTCACAGCTAAGTCAGATTGATTAATTAATTCGGGATAATATTTCTCTTAAATATGAAGAAACTTAATTCAAATTAACCGTTTGTGTTCGCTAAATTGGAATCGAGCTTTGTTTTAAAATCTATACTTCCACTGTCGCGGTTCAGCGTGTTAAAGTATAAAACTTATGTTTTTGAAAGTCAAGAACTTCTAATTAATTAAAAAGTCATTTCTAGTGAAAAATAAGTTTAAAGGCGATATCGGTTGTCGCTCACGTAGCACCAGAGTTTAAACTTACAAACACCTATTGTCGTAACACATTTATTCTTCTAAACTCTATCTTTGAAAACGATTACTTTTGCAATTTAAAATAAGCTTTGAAGTCGCAATTGATTTAATTTAAAATCTAAATTTTATTTTCTAGCTTAGATACGGGTTCCTCTCTTTCGAAACGGAACTGATATCTCTAAGTTTAGCGCTTTCGCAGTAATTAGTTTCAGTTTAAAATACTATCAAACTCAGTCCCAAAAACGAGTCCCATTTTAACCGATAATTTCCAACATAGATGTGAGTACCGTCGAAACGGCATCCTCATATTCTGCACCCTAAATGGCTTAGCTTTACAAATTTGACATGATATTCACACTATATTTACCATCCATACCAAGTAGAAATTTAAACATAATAATAATGATGATGAAAAGTAGTAGTAACTAGCATGCACATATGAATGTATCTATAACATTACATTTAGAGTTTAAACGGAAACATTTATGCCAGTGATACTAGTAGACAGTTATGCTTGTTAAACTTGTGATCTAAACAATAGGAATTAAAACAATAAAAACTTAACAATTATAATACTAAGTGTTGAAATGATAAAATGCAGAATTAAAATAGTAAAGGAATACATACTGTAAATAGAGACAACTGCAGAATTGGAAACGAAAAACTTGTAAATTAAAATTATGGAATTAATATGGCGACACAATTACAAAATGAATTATCTAAGAAAATTTTATAAATCCTCAAATCCTAACTCTAGGGTGCACTTATCACTCGATGTGAGAAAATAAGTGTTTTTCAATAAGTACGTCTTCGATCTACTTGAATTCTAAAAACTTGGATATCTAAAACCTAAAAAATATGGTTTTATATAGTGTTCCAACTAGTAGGAGACGTCTAGAATTCGTACCAAGGAAGTGGGAGAAAAGTATGGGAATTGCGAGAAACTCATTCCACGCAGTTGCTATTTTTTCAGCTCCTAAAGCCCATGGCGGACGCCATGGCTTCATGGTGAATGCAATGAGTGTTTATATGGTGAACACTGGATGAATGGGGGTCATGGAGAACACCATGTCCCTATGGAGAACGCCATCAACTTCATGAACTATTTTTCAGCATTTTTTTAAGGTGGGTAGCGCATCATGGTTGCCATGTCATGGAGAATGCCATGGAGGTTCCCACCAGTACATTTTCTTAATTTCTTCTTAGTTTTTCAGTCGTTTCCGTTCTATTTTCTCGCGTACCAACTCCTACATGTAAAGTACCTGAAATAGACGCAAAATACCAACATAACACTATAAAAAGGTGACAAAGTAACATCAAATTTTAAGTGAATCGAGTCGAAAAATGCGGTATATTATGTGTTTATCAAAATCCCATTCACTTAAATCTTTGCTTGTCCTCAAGCAAGCAACCAACATGATACAAACATTGTAAGTGCAACATAATGACATAACATCACTTCTACTCATACATGATTGTTCATTTTGGTTCGACTAATGTTAGATCGATAGGTACTAGTTGGTCAACACCAAGGATATCGTAAGGACACAATTCCATATTCCATAGTAAAAAATATTCCTCCTATGCAAACTGATATGAATCACGTTGTTATGACTCAACCTAGATCACTTATCATTTTTCACCCTTTTTTCAGTCAGGCTTAATCACATTAAGCCCTTTATCTTTTCACACACATAGTAAGGAGACATGTTAGTGACTATGATATTTATTTAATTTAATTCATGCACTTTGGCTTTAGCATTAAATATTTTTGGAGGTTCAGATACCATTGGACTAAATGACCTGGTGATGGCCACCTAACTTAGAGAGCACATTCCTATTTTGATCTTTTTTTAACACATGATCATTCACTTATCGGTCTCCCTACATAGTGTGCGTCAAAGATGGTGATGACTGCTAATATAAACTAATCAAGGGTTACTTAAAAATAAGACTTAAGTTTTCGACATAAAAAGTATCCAAATTGATATGCATAATTGAGAGACTTAATGTGTCAGGACGATAACGATTTTTGTCGGGACTTTCCCAAGTCTCTCAAACATAACCAATACACTAAATATATACCTTTGATTTTTAGATGATGGAGGTCGAATTTCCCCAATCAAATCTAAATCCCAACCCCTAAATGGCCAAGGCTTAATGATAATGTAATTCACTTGCAGGGGCGTGTTGTATGCCTGCATGCATCTGACGTTCCTGGCAACCCTTTGTGAATTCAACACAGTCTTTCAAGATGGTGGGCCAATACATCCCTTGGTGAAATAAAATCCATTTCATCTTATGACCGACCTGGTGTGCTCCACACGCCCCACTATGTACAGTCGAAAGGGCTAAGTACGCCTCTGACTCACTTAGGCACTTAGTCAAAATTCCTTCAGGAGATTTTTTTAAAAACTTTATACCCAAAAGGACATAACTCAATGCTCGATACCCAGTTTTTCGATCAGTAGAGGCTGTTGGGTTCTGCAAATACACCATTATTAGCTCCCTCCAATCTTCATCCATCAAATTGTCTATTGCCAATATATTGAAATTCCCTTCATCAGCATATCCTTGCTTTGTCTTTTCGAAGTCTAGGGATGTTAATTTGGTTGCCACAACCTTTCCTCTGACTTCAATGACTTTATGCAAATTTTCTTTGAAATTTTATACCCAGATGCAATCTGAGTCAAATCGTTAGCCACTTAATTTTCTAGTCGAGGTATGTGTCGAATAGAAACCATTTCAAATATTTTTAGCAGTCGACTGGAGATTATGAAGTACATGATTAAATTCTCCTTAATACATATATATTCCTTTGTGATCTACTTTATGACCAACTCTGAATCACCCATTATTTTGACTCGAGTTGCCCCCAATTCTAACAACATTTCAAGTCCCACTACGAGGGCTTCGTATTCAGCCTCATTGTTTGAGCAGGTGCCTTCTAATTTGTACTGGAATTTTGTTGGAATTTTATTAGGAGAAATAATTACAACCCCGACGCATGTACCATCCTTATGACTAGATCCATCGAAGTATAACTTCCAAGGTCCCAATTCGAGATAGTTCAGTGTGTTTGTGTCCATGGAGTGGTCGACTATAAAGTTTGTTACCACTTGTCCTTTAATAAGTCTTAATGGAATGTATGTTAAAGAAAACTCATTCAATGCTAATGCCTATTTCCCAATTCGACTATGCAAAATTGGTTTGGATAACATATGTTTAATAACGTCACAATGAGATGAAGCATAAACGTCAACAGGTTTGATATAATGTTTCAATTTTGTACAAGAGAAATATAGGCATAAACATAATTTTTCGACCATGCTATACCTAGTTTTTGCATCATTTAAGACTCTACTAAGATATTAAATGGATCTTTCGACACCATTATCATCCTCTTGAGCTAACGTGCTTCCTAAAGTCTTGTCAGATGCAAATATATACAATCTCATACTTTTATTTCTATAAGGTGGTGTCAAGATTGGTGGATGACTCAAGTATGCTTTAATCTTATTGAGTGCTTCTTGTTGAGGCTTCCCCCACTTGAACCCTTCCTTGTTGAGTCGAAGCAATGGTGAAAAAGCCTGCATTTTCCCACTATGGTTTGAGATGAATCTCCTTAGGAAATTGATCTTGCCTAACAGTAACTGCAAACCTTTCTTCGTCGATGGTGTTTTCGCTTCTATGATGGCCTTGATCTTATTCTGGTTTATTTCGATCCACTTTTTATGGACCACAAAGCCTAAGAAATCCCCAGTCTGCACACAAAAAGTGCATTTTAAAGGATTTACTTTTAGACCATGTTTTCTCATCCTCTCGAAAGATATTAGAAGATGGTCTACGTGAATCTTCCCTGAAACAGACTTAATGACAATATCATCTATATAGATTTGAATAAAAGTTTCTATGAAATCGTGGAAGATCGAATTCATCGCTCTTTGGTAGTTTGCCCTAGCATTTTTCAAACCAAAAGGCATCACTGCCCATTTGTAGGTGCCGAAGGCTCCAGGGCATCAAAATGTTGTTTTCGGGACATCCTCTTCAGTGATAAATATTTGATTATACCCAGAATACCCATCGAGCATGCTTAAATATTCGTAGTCTATAGCAGAATCGACTAGCATTTCTGCCACTGGCATCGAATATTCATCTTTTTGGGTTGCTGTATTTAAATCTCTAAAATCTATGCAAACCCTTAAAGTACAATTCTTCTTTACAACTGGCACAATATTAGCTAACCATTCGACAAACCTGGTCGTGCGAATGAAATTACAGCGGAGAAGCCTTTCTACTTCCTCTTTAATCTTCGAAAGTATTGCTAGAACAAATCGTCTTGGGTTCTGCTTCACAAGCTTCTTTCCAGGCTTGATCGGCAGTTTCAATTTGACCAGCTCTCTGCTTAAACCAAGCATTTCATCATAGTCCCATGTGAAACATTCCTTAAACTCTCTCCGCAATTGGACCACTTCGATCTTAAATTGAGGATGAATGTTGGCACAGATGTAAGTTGGCCTTTTTATCACTCCCTCTCCCAAGTCTACTTCTTCAAGGGGATCCTAAGCCAACATTTTAATGTTTATTGCTAGCGGATCCTTCTCAAAACCCAAAGGCCCATTGTCATAGATCGCATCGAGACTCTGGTCTTGCTCTTTATTCTGACTTTTATCAGGTGACATTAGGTCAAAGTCCTTTCCACGACCTATCGATTGAGAAACTTCACTAGCTTTGATAGCCATATTTTTTATTTTGGCCTCTAAGGCCAATTGTTGTTTGCTCTCGGCTATGTAATCCGAAATCCTCTTTAGCGTTGTAAACTCAGTTATCATTACTGAATTCACTTCCCCATCCTGTGGGGTCGATTCGAGACACTCCCAAATATCCGAAGTCGTCTTCACCTACTATCTATCTGTCCCAGCAAAAACCACAGTGAGGATGTAGTGACATGGAACAATAAGTGTTGCCATCAGGGGTAAATGTAAACTCAGCCGAATCACAGGGAACTATGGTGGCCAAGTGCTTCTCAAATTGGCGTCTATCAACATGATTGATAGGGGTTTTAAAGTACCCCTGATCCGCCTCTATTTTTTCGAAGATGCCATATGGGTGCCAAATTATTATCCTCTGGTGCATTGAAGATGGGACAGCTTCGACCCCATGTATCCATTCTTTTCCAAGCAACAAATTATAGTTAGCCTTTGTTTCCATAATCATAAACATTGTAGACCTAGTGTTTGTCCCTATAGTTAATTCGACTTGGATAGCCCCCATGGTGGAACCCACTTTACCTTCATAGTTGGTTAACACCATATTATGAGGTTTGACATCAGTATCATATTTGCCAAAAAATTTTAGCATGCGGTGAGGCATCAAGTTCACAGTCGCTCCATAATCCATCAATATTTTATTAATGGGGACGTCTTCGAATTTTCCAGTGATGAAGAGGGGTTTCAGGCGGCTCTTCATGGCTTCAATGGGCCTCTCGAAAAAGGCATTTTGCTCTTCAACACAACCGTTATTCATCACATAGTAACACATTGGCTTGTGAGCATCCATCTTTCTCTTTGTGATATTGTCGTTGTCTTTGACTTCAGTAATCCGGTCGAATTCCCTCATCATCACGAATACCACCCCGACTAAGATATCTAAGGAGGCTTCTGACCCTGATTCGAAGTTTTCAGTTAACATTTCATCTTCGCGTGACCACCTGATTGTATTTTTCACTTGCCTTTTTAACTGGAATGTTGGGATTTCTTTTGACGAAGTTTGAGTCCTCCCTTTTCTTCACAGCCACATTGGTACTCGACTCAACTTGATCCCTCTCACCATCGTCTCTCTGGGCTTTTATCCTTCTTTGTTCTCTCCTCCACTGAGATATGGTCATAGGGTTTTTTCCCTTATAGTTCTCGAACACATGTGAGGTCCTTTTGTCAGTCTGAAATTCCTTGCGGCAAGCCAATGACGAACCTCTTTCAACCTCGAAGTTCTTCCACTTTCCACGACCACGTTTCCTGCCATCAGTTTGCTTGACCCACTTTTCATTTGACCCTTCAATACTAGGCTTAAAGGAAATGGGTTTGAAATTTTGCCCTGCTTGCTTCGTTTCACTCAGCTTCACCATGGGGCGTCTTGGATCAGGATATCTTCTAGGATTGAAATCCCTTCCTGGATTACCCACTTGATGATTTTGGATGGATTTATGACCATCTTGGTGATTTACTCTCCTAACCCCTTCAAGATTTTGAGCTGCCTTCTTGTCGAATACAACACTGCATCTAGGGCACAACATGACTTCCGACTTCTTTTTCTGACACCTTCAGAGGAATTCATACAATGTTTCTTCCTCTTGAGGGAAGGAGACTTTGTTATACTCTTCCTGTCGACACTCATCGTCGATCTCCATAGAGGTTTCTTGAGATAACTCGACCATATTGACTTCCATGTGGATATCCTCAGTAATATCTGTAGCGGTGTATTCGTCACTTTATGATTTATTGATTAAATCAAAAGCAAAGCATACAAAGAATCGAGTCGCCACCGCACTTTTATTTATCCAAAGGAATGGCTAAAAAGCGAACAAAAGCCTAAGAAGTTTTACACCTAGAAAACTAATGAAAAGATCAGAGATCTGGGTAAGGGGTTAATTACGCAATGGGAAGGTGTTAGGCACCCAAAACGTCCTAGGTACTCCTAGGGAGCCCTTTTCACAACTTGTTGTATGAAATGTTATTTGTTTATGAAATATTTATTGTGCAAACATGGATTGAAGGGATGAGAAAAGAATGTACAAGTTATTATTTTTGTGTTTGAACGGATGAACCCGTTGCCTACGTACCGTTCCATGGAAGGTAAGGTTCAAAACGCCGTAGTTCGGCTAAAAGATTTCCAAAATATGAGTGGGTTCATTTTAAACAAAAGCCCTAAGATCTTTCATTATCCACGGGAGAAAACTCAACCTTATACAAACAACAAGTCCACCATGTGAGAAAAGCTTCAACTTGCTAATGAGGGGTTAACCCTATAATAAGCAAGGAAGTCTTAAAATTCAATCACTAAGGACAAAAGGTGAGATTAACATCAACCACTAAGATAATTGAGATCTATGGCTAATGTATGAAAACTTATCAAGAATGGACAAAGCCACAAAACAATTGAGTGAGTGAAATTAACCAATTAGGATTATTCACAAAAGATGGTCAAAGTATGATTAGAATTCAATTCAAAAGAAGTATTATGAAAATGAAGTTTGGAAAAATCAGAGGCTTAAGGCCTAGGTTTCTAGTTTGAAAAGAAATGAAGATGTTTGCACAATATTTTTCAAGTTTAGGATTAACATGCAAATGAAGGTTTAAAGGAACAAAAGGTGGGAGGGCTAAGGGATGTAAAACTTCTTAGATGTTCACCTCTTGAAACCATATGTAGATGATTCAAGTGATTCCTTTAGAATAGGCAACAAGGCAATAAGCAAATAACAAATGATAAAGTAAATGGATACCGAAGGGCAATCAATGGACTTATTCCAATCCCCTAAAACAAACATGGATACCAGATGCCAATCAATGGACTTATACCAATCTCCTAAAACAAAACATGGATACCAGATGCCAATCAATGGACTTATACTAGTCTCCTAAAACAAAAAGAAACAATGATACCAGATGCCAATCAATGGACTTATACTAGTCTCATAGGAATGATCATAGGAAATAACTGCCAATAAATGGACTTACAATTGACTCCTCACAAGAAACAACCAACAAATGCAATAAGCAAGAGGAAACAAGTTGCCAATAAATGGTCTTACACTCGACTCCAAGGAAAGGATGCCAATCAATGGTCTTAGTCCTAACTCCTACCAGATCATAGGAAACAACTGCCAATAAATGGACTTACAATTGCCTCCTCAATGGACAAACAAAGTGTCACAAAGATATGAACAAATGATCATGAACTGATATACAAGTAATGATGATAAATGCACAAAAGCACACTCAAGGAAATATGCACAGATGAATCAAGTAAGCAGACAAACAAGTCAATTAGCACACACTATATACAATCAATTAGGCTCAAGCAAGGTTGGGCTTTACAGCCAAGTGGAATGGAGTATTTTGTGCTCTTAACCCTAACATTGAGAGTTAGGGTGAAGCAGATGAAATGGAGATGAGGGGTGTGCCTCATAGCTCTTATCCATGGTCAGGGAGAGCTTTAAACAATAGAAAGTGTGGGAGTTCAGAAAGTAGGAACTCTTCTCCACAAATGGATTGACTCTATAAGATCTTGGGTTCTTATTCACAATGCATCAACACATGGTGTGAGCAAAGTGAGTGACACACTGAATAGCAGGAGATGGATTACACATCTCTTTTATCTGCCAATTGCCTCATAAGAGGACTTTTCCTGCTTGGCACAAAATTAAACAATCACAAGCATTGCCTCTTAAGGTGGACTTCAGACAGGTGCCTGCCCACATAACAGGACAGGTCTTCCAGACTACATGAAGATTAGAGGTTATACCTAAGTGGTTAAGCAACCAAGCAAAGCAAAGTTCAAAATGAACTTAAAGCAACTTATGTACCTGTGGAAACATCAAACCAATCAGTACAATACTCAGACAAACAGACAACAGTCAATAAGCAACAGACAATCCCAATGTACAAAAATGTGTAAGCCAAAAGTCAAACTCAAATGAGTTAACATCAACCTACAAAACACACAAAGATTAGTAATCAAAAGCAAACATTAATGCTCAAATGATGGAGCATCATTAACCATGGAACTTGGATATTTAACCTGAAACCAAAGCTCAAATGTAAGTCACAAACCACTAGGTCAAAGCCTAGGGTCAAAGATGGAGAAAAATTCAAAACAGGAGCTCAAATTTAACATGAATCAACTTCAATCACATCTTGACACATTTCAAAAGGTCTCATATCAAAATCATTAACCACAAGCATTTCATGATCAAATGAAGTTCAAGGCAATTTTAAAGGTCATATGTGATCAACCAGAATGAAAAATCTCAATTAAATCAGAAATGATTCAAATAATTCCAACAAAATTCAAGCATATTCAAGACATCTAACAAAATCATCATACAAAAAATCAGGACAATTGGAGATCATTTGGCATGGCAAACACATCATATAAGTTGAACATCAAAAGGTGTGACACAAATTGTCACACCAACTTATCACAATCATAAAACAGAAATCACAATTGATAAAAATACCAAATCAACACCAAAATGTCAAGCAATGTGTCTATTTTCATCATGCAAAATTTCAGAATCATTGGATCAAAGACCAGCATTTCAAAAAGGTATAAGCATGGCAAGGTCAAATAAGCATACATGTTCAAACATTCTAGCACAAAAAATTATCCAGCCAAGCACAACTTGAAAATCATGATGATAAAACACTAGAGAGGATAAGGATCATAATGCAAAAAACCTGGTAATTTTTGGATTAATTTTCAAATTGATATGAATTTTACAAGATGAGAAAAAATTAAAAAAAAACATATGAAGCATGTATGGAATATATGGAGGGAAATGAGAAAATATGAGAAGCATTTGAATTTCGCTGCAGCCAAGGATCGAACCACAAACGAATTTGAATGAAAGAAGCGCCAAGGTGCAACGCACCGTTTCATTAAAGTGACATGGCATGGCCAAGTGCTGAGTGTGCAAGTCAAACGAATGTGAGCCAACGGATATGCTGTGTGGACGCTCACGTGGACCAGTACATGTCCAGCCCTAAACTAACACATGCAAACCAGAAAAACTGTTTCCAAATGGATCAAAAGCGTGGCCGAAGGTTGAGCTTCATCTTCTTCATCATGCAGCTCATGAACAGTAACACGTGTTCATCAATTTTCCAGAAAATTCTCCCAAAAATCACAATTGAACACACTAACATGTAGGTCTTCCAATGTAGATTAAAGATCGATGCATAGTTAAGCTTAATTCCACATAACAAGATCAAATCGAACACAACAAGATTCATGCATGAAATTTCAAATTAACCTAACTCAGCCAATAGTGCATGAAATCACACGATTCAAAGCTCAACATAACCAGGACAACAAGATCTACAATAATATCACAATAATTTTGAGAAATAGAGAGATCGAGTCATGACCTCTTGAAGAGCAGAAGTGGAAATCGTGCTTCAAAAAGCTCAGCAATGCCTTACAGTTCCTCTATAATGATTATTGAGGTGATTGATGATGAATTGGAAGCTCAACAACACCTGAATCCAGCAAATTTTGGAATCACCATGGATGCTTCCATCTTCGAGTATGCTTCAATCTGGCACTGTTTCTCTTGGTTCCACGTCCAATTCTTCTCAAGAACACTTCAGGATCATGAATCAAGCAATGGAATGTGCTTTTGTTTGAAGAATTTGGAAGAATTTTTTGAGAGAAAAATTTGAGATTCTTGATCTAGATCTGAGAAATGAGTGCTAAATCCTGAAAACAGTTAGGGTTTTCTTTATATATGCCTTGCTAATTATGCTGTAATCATGCTTAAGCCAATTGCTAATGAGATTAGTCAAGTTTTAAGGTGTATGTGCAAATTGGTTTTTCACCCTCATTCATGGAATGCATGTGTGAACAGTGCACGAAATTGGTTCATTTTCACTTAAAATCCCATTTTAAAACCAATTGTGATGGCCAAAAGTTCAAGTCGTGCACCAATTTTGAATTTTAAGATTTCCTTCCAAAAAGCCAATGGATTAACAAGTGCTCATATGAAGACAATTCATGTAATGTGATGCATGATTTGGAAATTAGAGGTCAAGAGGAGAAAAATGCAAAAAAGAACCACTCATTTTGGAGCTTTGGTTGAAAAGTTATGGCCATTTGAAGTTCCATGCACACTTTGCCATGTTTTAATCATATCTCCTTAACCACACATGAGAAATTCTTGATCTTGGACTTTTTGGAAATGGGAGAGAAAAATCTACAACTTTCATGTTCAACATATTTCCATTTGAAGCTTTCTTGATGCTGTAATTTGAAGTTGAAGTTGAGCTAAAACCTTTTCATTTTTGGAAAGTTCAAATTATAGGTCACTTGCTATTTTTGGAAAGTTTTGACTGGACCTCAAATTCTTCAATGTTGATGTTTGAAATGTCAAATGAGACTTGTTTGAACATGAATGAAGTATTTCTAATCACTTCCCACCTCCAAATCCACAGTTGACTTTCTAGGTCTTCAGATGACTGGAGAATGTTCTGATGAAATTCAAGCCTCTACCACTTGGGATTTTGCTTCAAAATAACATCATGGTTCATATGAACTCTTGTGAATGATCGTGGGGTTCAAATCTCAAGAATGACCATCATCTATTGCTCAATGACTGCTTTTGATTGCCTTGACTGTTGATTGTTTCATCTGCAAGACAAAGGTTAGATGACATATTTTTGTACTTTTGGTTAGTGATAGAAGGAAAAGCAATGATGTACAAATGCAAGGAATGCTTGGTGATCAAGAATCTCTCTCAAAAAAAGATAACCCACCCACAGGGAAGGAAGCAAGGTGCACAATGATCCTTGAGGCAATGAAATGATATGATATGATGCCATGAGGGATCTTAGGGGCAAAATTGGGGTCTTACAATATCCAACCTTTGGAATTGTCTTTGAAGGCCCTTAGTGGCCTTGTCCATCTGAACAAAATCATCAACGGTTTCTTTAGTGATCATCATTAACTTTGAACTCTCAGCGTCCTCAACATCGGAGGCTTCATCATTTTTGCAGGTGATATCTCCTACAACCTTTTGAGTAAAATCATCAAGAGGTGTTTGCTCGAAGTACTCATGAACCCTGTCCATAACAGGTCCATTAACGAAGTCCTCAGTGACTTCCGTCATGTTGAAATGATCAACGACTTCAATAAGGTTCACTTTTTCTTGTTCAGTATAATGGGCCTCAGCTACCTGTAGAGGATCGGAGTCGATCTTCATCTGGCTCCGAGTTTTGTCTCCAAACTTGAGTCTTCCTTCCTGGATGGCATTTTGCACAAGATCCCTTAAAAGAAAACATTGAGACGTTATATGACCCAAAAAACCATGGTATTTGCAAAACCCTCTTTTCTTTCTTTGCTCTAAAGGGGGTACTTTAGCACCCGGAGGTACTATCATTTGACCATCTTTGACTAGTAAGTCAAAAATTTCATCACATTTTGTAACGTCGAACATATAGGTTTTCTTAGGAAATTTGTCACTCTTTTCAGGTTCGACAGGATTTTTCCCATTCGAAGGTGCTAAAACTTTGCATGCATTCAGCAATGTCGATCTCATTGTCGTCGAAATCTGAAAGTCCATGACATGAACCTTCGTTGTCATTCCTGAAATCGACATAGGCTAGCCTTTTACCTTTATTTGCCCTAGCCTTTTCTTCCTTCAAACGTTCTAATTGTCAAACCCTGTAAGCTACTTGGGCCATATCCCTTAGGTAATGAGTATCTAATTTCTTTCTAATCGAATAGTCTAGGCCCCCAGTGGCCATTTCGACCAGTTCATGCTCTGGTATTTTCATAAAACACTTAGCTTTGAGAAATCGAAACCTATTTAGATAATCATCAATTGGCTCAGTGAAATTTCGCTTGATACTAGCCAACTCCTTCAAACTTATCTTCTTTTGCCCCATGTAAAACTGTTCATGGAACATTCTTTCCAGTTGGTTCCAAGTGTGGAACGAACTTTAGGGCAAGGTGGTGAACCATGTGAAAGAATTCTTTGTGAGAGAACTTGAAAAAAAAATTATCCTAAGGCTCTCATTATTTGACATATCTTCAGCCTCAATTAAATATCTCGTCACGTGCTTAACAGTGGACTCCGTGGTATCCCTAGCAAACTTGGTGAATTTGGGGATTTTGGTTCTAGGAGGTGCTTCTTCCTGTAAGATATACTCTTATAAAGGCGACGTATAATTTGGCTTTCTAAGGCCGAAATTTACCCTATTTCG
The DNA here is from genome assembly GCF_024323335.1 of Lathyrus oleraceus. Classification (NCBI taxonomy): domain Eukaryota; kingdom Viridiplantae; phylum Streptophyta; class Magnoliopsida; order Fabales; family Fabaceae; genus Lathyrus; species Lathyrus oleraceus. Next base: position 397,099,671 of record NC_066581.1, on the reverse strand, counting down.
GACCATAATTCTTTCGACTATAGCTACTAGATTATTATCTGCTGCCACATCGTCATGTCAAACTTGCCGTATGATATCATCAACATTTTGGTTTCTATTCACCATTAATATCCTTGGTTCCCTGGGTATTTATGGTTTGATCCTAGGGGTACTGCTCCTCCTCCTTGGTTTTGTGGGATCTGGTTAATGGTGAGGTCTTCTTCAAAAGTGACCTCTTGATTTTCTCTTACCCAATCTCTAGGAGGAGGTCGTTGGTGATGAGGTACACCAATGAATTCAGACATTCGAGCCACTTGTGCTGTCATCTGTTGATTCAACTGAGTCATATTTTGAATTAGAGGATTCATCACCATGGTCAAAGTCTAAGTCAACATTTGAACCATTTCATGATTGCTTTCGTCCATCTGTTGCCTCCATGCTGCCACTGAGTTATTGGTATGAGTAGGTAGTTGTGTTGGGTGTCTCAAACCTGAAGATTGGTTAGTTCGGCCCATGTTAACCCCATACCCTTGCACTGGAGAATTTATGTTAACCACCGGTTCTGAAAAAGTAGAACCGGTGGGCATTCCATACGAATGTTCTCGACTACCAAATGGTATTGAGAAACCAGGGGGTACCAATGGCGTATTTGGAATATCTCTAATTGGTGGGGGAGTATGAGGAGGTCCCCTAGGCCCAATGTAGGTTAAAATTGGTTCAGTATGAGAAATCGAATGCGTAGGAATTGAACTCACCATATATGGAACTACTTCAGACACATGCGTTGTGGCCGTGTTTGCCCCTATCAAAGAAGAGGGGGTGTTATCTTACTGGTTGATAGATTTTGAGAGTTTTGGGTGTCTGGCGCATTCACATTCTCCATCCTAGTATGGGATTATTTCCCTGTTTGTTGTTCGTTGTTTATGGCTATTTTAACACTTCTTAATAACATACAACGAATCTTTTCCCAAAAAAAACTTAACAACCAGAATTACGCACAATACATAACGTTAGCACTAGTCCTACCAGGTGTGCCAATTTGTTTACCTTGAAAATTGGTAAACAACCGTTGATCTTCCAAATTTCTAAATTTGGTTACTTACAGGATTGATCAGATTGATCCTAGGACATGTGCTAACTGTTTTGAAAATGAATTTTGGTAGTAACGAATGCTCCAATAATAAGCGCAAAATTAGAGTTTGAAAACTAATAAGAAGGGTGATATGAACGAGAGGACTTGTAAATGACGAAGTAAATGTTGAAAGTAAGGAAATCTTAAGACTGTAAAGTAAATGTTGAAAGCAAGGAAAAAGCAAGAAAATATTAAAACTGTAAATGACAAAGAAAAAGAAGAAAAGTGTGTTTGGAATGAAGAAGTTAGAAAGTGTATTTCTGGAAAAAGAGTAAGGATAAATTTATATTGCTTTGAAGTAACTAATAATGGTATAAGCAAACGTACATTCTGTGATTTACATTTCTTCTTCACATGAATACTTAGTAAACTTATAGGTTTTTGTACACAGTTTGACACACACTTTTCTTACACTAAGACCCTATATTTATACTGGATGAAGATAACCGTTTCTGATGGTTCTTCAATCACGTCGAGACACATGGTGCCTTGCATATGCACATTTACCCACTATGCTCCATGTGTTCTCTCAATGGTTTCTGATGAGGGCGAAGTTCCCTCCCTTATTTGAATTTTGAATCTTTGATCGAAAACCATTTTCAGCTGCCTTCAAGAGACCTTTTCTGGAATCTCAATCATATGTTGATCCTTATTAACCTTGACCAATCGAATCACCTCCAGCTTGTCGAATACCACTTCCTAGTCGAAAAGCAGTTGTACATATGATTTCCAATTTTGGTCATTCTTAATGGGCCTCAAAAATATGATTTAACATATATGGATTTTTGAATGTTATCCAATAAAAGGCTCAAAGTCTCATTAGGTTAATTGATCAACCACAAATGATGTATAATTTAGAGTTTAGTCCTACTATCATACTAAGAATGCACAAAAAGAATCAATCACATCACACCATAAATCTTTAATCAAGAGAACAGAGAAAATACTCACAATTGCAACTCGAAAACCACGGAAAAAATATGTCATTTTAAAAATAAAATAAAACAAGTAAGTAAATGAAAAACAAGAAAACACACAAGTAAATGATTCCCTCCCCCATACTGAAGACACACATTGTCTTCAATGAAAGAAGATAAGTATAAAATAAGAGAGAAGAGAGATAGGAAAGAACACACCCGAGGAGTCAAGGCGGATAGATGATCGCATAAGAAACTTTTCTCTAAGAGAGATCTTTTACAGTATCTTTTTCCAAAGTGGGCCTCTCATGGAGTAGCTTAAGGTGGTGTCCATTGACTTAGAAATTTTTATTAGTGCCTTCAATGTTTATTCCCGAGTCAAAAAACATTCTTCTATAGGTGAAAGTATTGAATTGACAAATGAAAGTGGTCTTGTTTTTATCCTCTGGTACAATATAGATCTCATTTTTCACAACATCCAAGATTATGGGGTTAAATCGCCTTTGGGGATGCCTCAATACTTTTGCTCAATCTTCAAGTAAGACTTGATTTATACACATTGATGAGCTAATACCAAGAATGGTAGCCAAAGTCCATCCAATTGCCTTCTTATGTTCCTTCAATACCTGTAACAACTTTTGTTCCTGTTCAGATCAAATTTAAATGAAATTATTACATGAAAATTTTCAGTAAATTCTAAAAATGCACAGAGTGGTTGTAGCTCTAAAGTAGATGGTTGCTTAATGGATGTAAAATTTTGGCAGCAAGAACTACATCTACATCTACAACATCAACTTTGTCGATAGAAATCTCATAATAAATATTAGAATAAATACCAACCTTTAAAATAACTTTGATTTCAGCTTAAACTGAACATAAGTGACTATCAGTAGAAACTTCACAAGTATAAGTGTCATCAAAATCTGACAAAGAAGAGATATCAGCAAAAAGTGAATCAACTGTAGCAAGTTCTCTTAAGATTCTATTTTGATCAGTCATGATACGATTATTAAATTCAAAATCAGAATCAAATCAATGTAGAATCAAATATCACATGCAATCAATAATAAAATCAAAATCATAGTAAAATCAATACATTATCAAATCAGACTAATAAAATCTAATGAAAAAAACGATTAAAATAAAATCTAATGAAAAAGACGATTAAAATAAAATCTAAAATTTATGAAAGTATGACTAAAAATCACATAAAATCAAATAACGCATATACAATTTTTTTTTGGATTTTTTTTTAGAAAATAAAAATAGAAAATAAATCAATAAAAATAGAAAATTAATAAATTTGCAATTTTGAGGGTCAAAATCCTTTAGAAGTCTCTTCAAAGGGAGTACTATTTCTTTAATTTTTTCTGATTTTCTAGAAAACAATTTCGGAGCAATTCAGATAGTAGCTTACAAAGTCGCTTGATAGGTTGTTGGGATAATTACACCATTATACTACAACCCTGAAAAACAACGAATAAACAAAAAACAAAACAAAATGCTAACAAGATTCTAATATAGGATTCTAAAATTAGTTAATATTATCAAAGAGTTCCCAACAACGGCACCAATTTAATCTGATGTCGCACACGAGTCAAAATTGAGTAACTAAGAACAGTAGTGTAGGGAAGTGACACTCGAGTATCGTATCGCAAGGACTCTTGAAAAATTAACCAAATAAGAAAACAAAATAGGGGGGGTTTGATTCGATTTAGAATAAGTGATTATAAAAAGGGATTATAAAAAGTGATTATGAAAAGTGATTATAAAAAGTGATTATGAAATAAGTTGATCTACTGTTTTGGTTTCCTAACTTATCATTGGTTAGTATAATTTTTATGCCCTAAGTGTATTCTAATCCCTTTTTATAACAATAACAAGCGCAATGATACTAATATATGATATGTGTTCCTAATTTCTGAATTAAGCAAACAGATTATGAATTAAGCAAACGGGTTAAGCACACACGAATTAAGCAAACGCGGTTATTGAACATATATCAATCAAAGTTAATCAACACATATTATATATAAATTGAATAAATCATACAAGACATAGAACAAAATATTGAAAGGGAAAAGACATTTGATAGAAAATTAAGAAACCTCAAAGCATTGACAGAAACCGACTACAATAGATCAACCTTGTGAAAATTAGTTTTCCATGCAATCGTCTAAACAATATTGTACTGTGAAAATTCAGAATAGGATTATTGTAGCAGTGAAAGACCTAATATAATAAAAGGGAAATTTGGGCCCTTATGGGATCCGACTCGAACATTATAAAAATCGGCTCAAACTAACTATTTTAATTAAGTCTGGAACTTCAACGAATTATTCGACTCTAGTTCACTCTAAATATTCTTTTGACTTCAAAATGAAACTTGTATTTCTTTCTCTTATCTTTCCAACATATATTAGAACACGTTAATATGACTCTTAGAGCCGAAGTTATGATCTTCATATTGACAATGTATCAAATAACTATTTATGCTAAAAATAAAGTACGAAAATAAAATAAAGGCAAAAATAAACTTAAATATAAAAACACACTAAAATAGTAAAAATAATATAATAAACTATAGAGTTACCTAAGTACAATAATATAAGAAGGTGCATCAAAATGCACCGATCAACAACTAAGCTAAAAATTTAAAATATTCATATAAAATAAAGAAGCTAGCAAAAAGATAAAATCTAAACTAGAAAGCAGTAAATAGAAAGTGATAAAGTTCTTCTCCCACACTTAAACCAAATAGTATCCTCAATATTTTGATAAAAGCGGTAAAAGGAATAAAAAGTACCTGGTGAAGCAATCAGTGTCGGCCACGACCTCGGCCTCTGAGTCATCCAAAGTGAGGAGGTGATGGCGAAATACCCATTTTATGCATGCAATGAAAGATATCCTCTAGGGTGTGATCATGGGTAACCTACATCTGAAAATCTATGGAATCTCTCTCCTCGAGCCCTATTTATAGTCCATGAATCCTCTTGGTGAATTCCTCAATTTAGTGCTCATTCCTCCCCACACTATCATGCTATTGCTCTTAGATTTGCTGTATATGTGCCATCATGTCAACCTAATACTGATGTATAGCTCGAAATAGGGTGGCATGCTTGGCATCTACATCATTCCGATGGCGGAGCTCTTGGAGAACATTGTCAAGGGTTGTCTGAATAATAACATAATCATACTCTAGTTGAGACTGCTTCCTGGGTGAAGTCTGCATCTAACGCATATATTGCATCATTCCTGTCTATTGTTGATGCATGGCATAAACCATATTATCACACTCGGTATCTACGGCATTACAGGCGTGCATCTCCCTGAGTATGTCATCAAGTGAAGTGTGTGTGGCTTCGGAAGAAGTACCAGCAAAATGGTTAAAAACAAAAGGTGTGGTGAGTGCAGGTGAAGCAGGAATATGGAGTGAATGGTGTAGGGGTGACTAATGCTTTGGAGAGACTTTATCTCTCTCTCTCTCTGATCAAATTTATCATCTATTTGACCCCCTTCATTAACCTGTTTAGGAATGTCCATTGGTTCAGGATGGCCAGACGCGGAAGCGGTAAGATCTTAAAGCCAATTGCCCTTGTTTTGCACATCTGTTCGCTTAGGGCAAGGTAAAACAATGCTTCTGACCGTGATTTTTTGAACCATTAACAAATATTTCCCATCAGGCCTAGCTCTAATTAGGCGCATGTGCCTACAGGCAGGGAGATCAAGGAGACATGGTGGTAAAGGTTCTAGGGTTGCAAGTTCTGTATCAAGACCCAAGGCACGGGCTACAGAGGTAATTAATCCTCCAACAGAAATAGACCCCTTCTTAGAAGTGCCAATTGCTTGCACATGGGCTATCGTAAATAGGTCCGAATTTACCCGTGTTGGTTTAAAAATAGAGAGAATAAAAAGCAACTCCTTAGCATTGATTTTGTTAGTGTTCTCCCGGAAGAAGATAGTGATTGCCAATATTTGGAGAAAATAGTAGATGGTCGGGTTGTGAATTTGAGTTGCAAGATTACCCTCAAAGCTATCATTAATATGTCCCATTAATAGTTCTAAAAAATTGCCAAATTCAAGTACCCCACCAGTATCTAATCGGGCTTCACAGACAACACCCCTCGCCATACGAGAATTGCAACATATCAGCAATTTTATTAGTACTAAACTCATATTCCCTTTTAAACATGCGAAACATAATAGTGCCTCCTGTGCTAGTAGTGCCAATCTGTGTGGTGTAGGAAAGTGAGCTTTGAAATTCAAGTGTGAGCCTAAAGTAAGTAGGGTATTTTCGTGATCAAAAGTATGACAATCCTAGTCTATTAAGCATCTAATGTACACTACCAAACAATCCTAAAGCACATAGGCAAGAATTGTAGGCGTACCTGGTTGGAACAATTGTCCAGTTCAAAAGAGCTTGGTATTTCTTTTGCTGTCTTTCTCCATCTCTTCCTTCCCGAAATAGAACCTCATTGAATCCATCATTTACCCCTTACTCCATCGTTGAAAGCTTGAAAAGAAAGTAAAAGTTGTGGTGTGGAGGAAGGTTTATGTAAGTTAGAATGGTGGAAGTGAGAGATGTAGTTTGAATGTGGAGTTTGGTTTAAATAGAAGTGGTGGAGTGGAAGTTAGAAGAGTGAAGAATTTTGAAGATTTTGGGGAAGTGGGAGGAAGTGAATGTGAGTGGGTTTAGTAAAAAAGAACAAAAAGATTAAATACCAGCTTTTGCGTATTTGGTGTTTCATGGAGAACTCCATGAACTGTATGGTAAACGCCACGAGTTTTACTTTTGGGTTTTTAATATTCTGAAGCTCGTGGCGAATGCCGTGGGTTTGTGGAGAGCGCCATGGGTTCATCTGTAACGTTTTTGTGTGCTTTTTGGGCATACATCAGGGTTACTAGAGCAGTTTTTTTTTGCAAAATTTTAAAAGAGAACTAAATAAGAGTAGTAAATAAAGAATAATTAAAAGTTAGAAAAGAAAAAATTCAAATTAAATCGAATAAATAATAAAAATTTAGTGAGTTTCCTCCCACACAACACTTTATTTAACATCGATAGCTCGACAATTTTAAACACGACTAAACAATAATGAGAAATTGAAATAAAATAAATAAAAAATTGAAATAATAATGAAAAATAACGGGGTAAATACCCCCCCCCCCCTCCCTTACTTAAACTCAACATTGACCTCAATGTTTTTGTGAAAGTGGGAAAAAGGAAAGAATAAACCTCTAGGTGATTCACGTATCATGGTGTCTGGCTGGTTAACCCAATAATCTCCGTAAGGAATATACTTCTTGGAACATATGGTCCAATTACTTAGTTGTTCTATCAGATTGATCGTGTATTGTATGGGAAAGAGCTATGACTTCTCGTCAAAGGTTGTTGAGCTTATAATCAACATTATGCCCATGTGGTGGACCTGAAGAAGAAGATGAAGAAGAAATATCATATGTAGGAGTTGGGTGGTATTCAGGACAGGGAGGAATGTCAGGTGGTGTTGGTGTCTTTCCTTGATCTTCTAATCGGTATAGACGGTTCTCAAGGTTGTGGACACTCATTCTTTCAGGATTCGGGAAGAAAAAATGATGGACAACCTAACTAGCAATTAGTATCTGGAGTGCATTTGGGCCGTTTTGCCTCACCAAAGAGTCCAAGATCACTTCATCTGGATGGGAATTGAAGGACTTGCGCATGAGGTCTTTCCATGGCTTAATTTGGCAAGTTTTGAACTTCAAACATGATACAACTATGTCTGGCTTCATGTGGTGACTTCAGCAACCATTTGGCACGAATTTGAGTGGATTTCAATCATTGTTTGGGCCTGAATATGCACCCATGCACCAAGATTACTCAATTTGTATTCAAATTTGGAAAGGTGTGGAAATCATTTCCTTGGCCTATAAATTGAAGTGAATTAGCTTAGAATCAAGGGAGAACATGGCCCTAGCTTTGCTAGCCATTTCCATAACCTCAGATTAGAGAATACATTGAAGATTTCTCTTGAAACCGAGTTTTGTTCAACTCTAGTTTATGAACAAAAACTTGAAGGATTCAATCCCTTTTTCATTCCATTGGACTTCTACAAGCAAGAGGAGAAGAAATCACTTGGAATTACATCAAGAATCAAGCTCAAAATATTCTGACAGAAGGTGATTTTCATCAAACTTCTTCTCTTTGATTCTCCCTCAAAATTCAAGATCTGGACTCAATTTTGTGATGGCTGAAGTCCTATTAATCTAGGCAATGTGACTGAGTTACTTTGAGATTGAATCGAAGCAACTCAGGTTGGACACCTCGAATTTCATCTCAACTTTTATGATTATAGAGTGAGAGATGGAACAAAGTGAGGTGATATTCATGATCCTTGCAACTTTCTCTTTAAATTGATGTATGATCCATGAATTTTTGTGCAACTTTGGTTTGGACAGTCCGGAGACCCTCATCAGAGAAGATGATCGGAGCTAGGGCTCCGGTGTTGTTGTGGCAAGTCCCCCACGCTTGGATCTCTTTCCCATCTTCTAATCTTAGCCCTTTCTTTTAATTACCACATGTGTGGACGCGTTGATTGAGTGCACCATGGAACACGTGTTTGTGTCCATCATATCTGCCACCTCAATTAATGAGGGAGATCTGATGGCTCCAGTTTTTTTTCTTTTTATTTTATTTTCTAAATTGATTTTTAAATTGTTATTTCTTCCTGAATTCATTATACTTTCATTTTTGATCTAAAAATTGTGGGACCTATGCCAAAAATTTACAAATATTTTCCTCTTCCTATTTTTGATTTAAAATTAATTTTTGGATTGAGTTTGATGTTTTTGGTGAATTTTGTGATTTTTGACTTGTTTTAATTAGTTTTTAATTACTTATGACTTTTTAAAAATGGAAAAAAAATTAGTCAATGGTCCTTTGACCTTGCTTAACCTATGATAAATCTCTTGGCCATTTATTTGGTGTTTTAAAGGGGTTTTAGGTTTTTGACCTTTAAAGATTTATTTTTATTCATTTTAAATTTTATTTTAAAATAGTTTAATTTATTTATTACTTTGATGAGCTTTTGTATTGACTTTGTGTTGACTTTACTTCTGTTTGGCCTTGGTCTTGGTTGAATTGGACTTTGACTTGGTCAGTACCATTGGATTTAGGAGGTTGATGAAGTTTGAACTTCATCCCTCAAGATGAATGAATGGTATTGATCAAGTGAGGTTCATCCCTTGACCAATTTGGGATCCTATTCACTTCTATTATCCATCTTCATCTCATTTCTTCCCCAATGCTCTCTTGGTCAATGACTTCTTATAGATCACTAGCTTGTTAATTTATCAATGACTTTATGTCAGATGAATCAACATTAGCTTGATTGAGATAGGCTCATCCTGTCTTATTTTTGTATGTGGTATGCTTTAGGAGCTTGGTCTTGATATCTTGTCTCTAGCATGCATTAACACCAACATAATTATTGACCAGCCTCAGATAGTTTTGACTTCTACATAAGTCCAATTACGATTGCTTAACATAGCGCTGAATTTGTCCCAAAGGCAATGGCATATTTGTAAGTGAGATTGTAAGTCTCCTATTCCTCATGGTATTGTGTGAAAATTTTGCTCCTTTTTCATTTGTGAAAGCTAGCAGCATACTTGTTGATTTTATCCAAGTTGAAGCCCTTCTTATAAAGTATGTATAGGTTCATATTTCCATGCTTGTGAGTGGATAGTTGAGTGTTCTCCAAAAAGTGACTAAAACATCTTTTCTTATTTCACTAACATTTACTAACATCTTATTATATTAGCTTTATTTTAGTGTCATTTGCTTAATGCTTTTATTTCTTGTTATTTACTTTATGCTTTTATTTTAGCATATCATATCATATTTGCTCTTTGCCCACTTGGTCCTATTTGTTTATGCTTCAGTCATTTTTATTTTTCTCACTTGAGATGTTATATTTTGTGCTTGTGACCTTAAAACACTTAATAAAAACAAAAACACTAAAAAACATATTGGTGGACTGTTGGATCTCTGTCTGTGACTTGATTTGGACCTATGGGCTCAGAGTAGACAACATTCCTGCGCTATGGAAGAAAACTTGGCCAATGACATTAATTTGAGACTAAGGACTTGGCCAATGCCATTCATCTAACACAAGCTTGAGGGACTCCCTTGGGTTTATCTGATACACTCTTTCTCTTTGTCTGAATTGTTATTTTGATCTTATTGTTATCATTTGATATTTTCTCTGTGAGTATGCTTCAAGGGATTTTTCATCTTATACACATAAAAGACATTGAATATTGCTTGCTTTGGAGTGCTAGATTGGATGTTTTGTTATCTTTATTTGATACCATTGGTTTTCTTATTAATTGCTTGGATGATTATGGTTTTATTGCTTGTTTGACAATCCAAAGGAAATGGGTTTCTATCTGACACTATTGTCTTATGGACGCTTCTCACGGGTTAGATATTTTCAACTTTAAACTTTTAAATCATGTCTAAGATAGCCTCTTCATCTCCACCTCTTTCTTCTTTAATTTCAAAATCTCCTCCTCATTTTCAAAACTTTATTGTTTTGTTGTTGTTTTTTTCAACCTAGACTTGTTTTAATGAGTAGAAACGTTGGCCTTATGCCATTGATTTTTAAACTACCTTCTTAATCAAATTTGTAAAAAGAATTAATCATATTTACTTTACTTTCAAAAAGACCAAAAAGAACTAACAACCTCATTTAAGCATTTTCGCCACCTAGTGCCTTTTCTTTTTAAACATTTCAAAAAGATATCACTTAGATTTGAGTTATCCTTGGTTGAGATGTAATTCTCCCATTCCATGATATATTAAGTATGACACTTTCCATTTACTAGGGGTTAGTGGCATACTTGTTGATTTAATCCAAGTTGGAGCCCTCCCTCTTAAATGTTGTACAACCCTCATTATCGGTGGATGTTTGGTTGAGTATTCTCCCATTGATAACGAAAGATCTTTAAGCTTTTGTTAAAATCAATTCACCCATCTTTGAAATTTTTACCACGAACTACGAGGTTTCGATCCCTCATTTATGTTGGTACGGAGGCATAAGACCGAAAGTCTTATCAAACACAAAAAAAATGTAAATAATGAATTCTTTTCTCATTCCCTCATTCTATTTTTTTAAAACAAACATCTTTTCAACCAAAACAAATGCATACAAAAAGGGCTCCCTTGGAGTACCTAGGACACTTTGGGTGTTAATACCTTCCCTCTATGTAACCAACCCCCTTACCTATAATCTCTAACATTTTATTAGTTTTGATTTGAAAACTTCTCATCTTTTGGTTTTGTTGGTACTTTTTCCCTTTTCCTTTGAAAATAATAAAAGTGCGGTGGTGACACTGGCTTTAGTGACATTGAGTTAACTAATAGCTCAATGGTCATAAATTTATCGCTACACCACTCTTTCGGGTTTTCAATCCACCAAGACGCTCATTTTTGCCTAAGCCACCCTTTCGGGTTTTCAATCCATCGAGACACTCATTTTTTCCTAAGCCCCTTTCGGATTTTCAACTTAGCGAGACGTTCTTTTATTTTTCTAGGCGAAGTATTTCTTGACTGCATCGACATTCACAAGACGAGGAAACCCTCATCATCGATAGTTGTTAGAATCAATGCACCACCATAAAAAGTTCTCTAAAAAACATATGGGCCGTCATAATTAGGAGTCCATTTGCCCCTAGAATCAATGTTGAAAGACAAGATATTCTTGAGCACAAGGTCACCTTCTCTTAATATACTAGGTCAAACCTTTTTGTCAAATGCTTTTTGTCATTCTTTTCTCTTCAATAAAATTCAACTGATCATGTGTGCTTTGACACGATTCAGCCTCAAACAAACTGACTTCCATCATGATTCGCATTGATGGGATCTCAACCTCCACAAGGAGCACTACTTACATGCCATCTACAAGATAGAAAAGGGTTTCCCCTGTTGAAGTGCGGACAGATGTACGATACCTATGCAAAGAAAACAGAAGCATCTCATACCAATCTTTATACGTCATAACCATCATCTGAATGATCTTCTTAATATTCTTATTTACGGTTCAACAACCCCATTCATCTTGGGCATGTAAGGAGAAGAGTTATGATGTTCAATCTTGAAGTCATCACAAAGTTCTTTCATAATCTTTTTATTCAAGTTCGACCCATTATCAATAATGATCTTACTTGGAAGACCATATCGAAAAATAATCGGATTCTTGATAAATCTGACCACAACCTGCTTGGTCACATTAGCATAAGATGTTGCTTCAACCCATTTGGTGAACTAATCAATAGCTACCAGGATGAAACGATATCCATTTGAAACTTTGGGATCAATCATACCAACCATATCAATTCCCCACATAGAGAAAGGCCATGGGAATGAAGTAACATTGAGAAGCATCAGAGGCACATGAATCTTATCAGCATAAATTTGACATTTATGGAACTTCTTCACATATTTACAACAATCAGATTCCATTATCAGCCAATAGTAACTTGTCCATTGGCATGAGTACCAAACGATCCTTCATGAACTTCTTGCATTAGCATGTCTGCGTCGTGTCTATCCACACATCTGAGCAAGACCATGTCAAAGTTTCTCTTGTACAACATATCTTCATTGAGAAATAAATTTCTAGCCAGCCAGTCTTCTCAAAGTTTTCTTATCTTTGATGGATGCCCCAAGCGGGTACTCCTGCTTCTGAAGGAAACACTTAATATCATAATACCAAGGCTTGTCCTTTGTAACTTATTTTGCTGCAAACATATGAGCATGTATATCAAGGCACATAATTGTGATACTGGGTGCGTCATTCCAACTATTAACTTTATACATAGAAGACAAAGTAGCCAGAGCGTCCTCCATCTAATTATGTTCACGAGGTATATGATGAAACTCTATTTTGTTAAAGAAGGTTGGCAGCCTCCTTGTATAATCTTTATAAGGAATCAAGCCAGGATGATGTGTCTTCCATTCTCCTTTAATCTGATTAACCACCAAGGCTGAATCTCCATACACATCTAGGATTTTAATTCTCAAGTCAATGGATTCTTCAAGACCCATGATACAAGCTTCATATTCTTCCATATTATTCGGATAATCAAACATCAATCTTGCAATAAAAGGGATATGAGAACCCTTAGGAGTAATAATAATTTCCCTAAGTACATCGGGATCTAGGCTCTAGTCCTTCTCCAGGCAACAACTCATCACAATCTTTAGCTTTTAAGTACATAGCATCTTCATCAGGGAAATTGAACCTGATGGAATGACAACCATCGATCGGATGGTGAGCCAAATGATCTGCAAGGATACTTCATTTAATTGCTTTATGAGTTCGGTACTTAATATCATATTTAGACAATAGCATATGCCAACGAGCTATCCTTCCAGTCAAAGTAGACTTTTCAAAGATATCTTGATTGGATCCATTTTGGATATCAACCAAGTGGTATGATTGATCATATATTGGATGTTTGGAAGCCCAGGATAAACCACAATACATCTTTTCAAGCATGGAGTAACGAGACTCACAATCTATAAACTTCTTACTCAGATAGTAGATGGCATGCTCCTTTCTACCAGTTTCATCTTGTTGTCCAAGCACACAACCCATGGACTCTTCTAACATAGTCAAATACATAATCAAAGGTCTTCATTCTACTGGAGGAGACAAGATAGGAGGTTAAAGCAAATACTCCTTGATGTTGTCAAAAGCTTTTTGGTAGTCCTCTATCCAAACACAACCTTGATATTTGCGGAGAAGCTTGAAGATTGGCCCACACGTGGCAGTCATATGAGATATGAATCTAGATATATAATTCAGACGCCCGAGGAACCCTCTGACTTGCTTTTCTGTCTTTGGCGCAGAAATTTATTGAATAACTCTGACTTTGTCAAGATCTACTTCAATTCCTTTCTGTTTGATAATGAAACCCACCTACTTTCTTGAACGGACACCAAAGTACATTTATTAGGATTCAACCGGAGTTTAAACTTTCTAAACCGCTGAAAACAACTTCAACAAATACTCAGCATGATCTTCTCCAGTCTTCGACTTAGCAATCATATCATCAACATAGATTTCTATCTCTTTTTGCATCATGTCATGGGAAAAAGTATTCATGGCTCTTTGGTACATTGCACCAACATTCCTTAAACCGAAAGGCATCACTCTATAGCAGAATGTTCCCAAAGATGTAATAAATGTTTTTTTCCATATTTTTGGGTGCCATCTTGATCTGATTATAAATGGAGAATCCATCCATAAAGGAGAAGACATTGAACTTAGCTGTATTATCTACCAACATGTCAATGTGTGGCAGAGGAAAATCATCATTCGGGCTAGCTTTGTTCAAATCTCTATAATCAACACACATTCGAACTTTACCATCTTTATTTGGAATGAGTACAATTTTATCCACCCATTGAGGATACTCAACAGTAACAAGGAATCCATCATCAATCTGCTTTTTCACTTCTTCATTAATCTTGACGGCCATATCAGGATGAGTTCTTCTTAACTCCTGCTTAATCGACGGACACTCTGGCTTCAATGATAATTGATGCTCCACAATATCAGTATCAAGACCTAACATATCTTGATAATACCAAGTGAAAACATCCACATAATCTCTAAGAAGCTCTAACATCCTCTTCTTAACATCTGGACAAAGTAGTGCCCCAATCTTGACTTCTTTCTTATTATCTTGGGAACCCAGATAAATCACTTCCAACGAATCTTTATGAGGCTGAATGGTCTTCTCTTCATACTCAAGCAACTGAGAAATATCATCAGGAATCTCTTTGCCATCCTCTTCTTCCATTTAAAACACAGGAAATTCAAAGTTGGGAGAGGGCATAGGGTCATTGTTTTCAATGGGTTTAAAAATTAATCTACACAATGATTTTATGCTTGATTTTAGAATATGAACAAATAAACGCACATTGTGATGCAAATATAAAAGTGATTATTATTTTGTTTTTTATGTTACCATTTTTTCCGGAATAAGCAAAAAAGGAAAAATGTAATAGGGATAAATGAAATAACATTTTATTAATGATAATGAAATTTGAAAAAAAAAACCCACATAGATTCACTTTCACCTTGGGCATAGTGAAAGGATTTTGAAAATACAAAAAACAAACATATTACTTTGACAAGTGAATAATAGAAGGAACATCAACAATAATCCAATTTTGGCATATCGATCCACGTGTCACAAATTCTGGAACTTTTTGTTCTTCATTGTCTTCTAAAATTGTGGTAGCAGACTAATCTCTGGAATGAATAAAACTAGCATTATGGAACACTTCTTGAATTTGCTTCAGATCTATTCAGTTTGCACCAGGTGAAAAACCCAAACCATCTTTGTTCTTGTTCTCGGCAAGCTCAACAATCTTCCCCCATCTAGCAGATTAACCATTCTCCACCACAAACTGCGCATCTTTTAAGGATGACATGGATTCACCATTCTTCTTAACATCGATATTATCAAAAGAAAGAGCTTGAAATGACGTCCCCTCATCTTCGTCGGCATCTATGTACAAAAATGAAGAGAGATGACTCACCAACATGGCATGCTCACCACCCACGATCACTAACTTTCCATTCTTCACAAACTTCAACTTCTGATGTAGAGTTAATGTAACTGCCCCAGCCTCATGAATCCACTGACGTCCTAAGACACAACTGTAGGCGGGATGAATATCCATCACTTAAAAAGTGATCTAAAATAAGCACGGACCTATCTTTATTGGGAGATCAACCTCTCCAATTACAGTCTTCCTCGAGACACCGAAAGCATTCACAATGACTCCACTAAGTGATCTGAAATAAGAAAGTTTAGACATCGTAGACTTAGGAAGAAAATTCAAAGATGATATAATATTCACTAGCACATTGAACAGGGTATCTTCTTGATAATTATAGAGATATGTAGGGCCAAATTATGATTCCTGCCCTACTCGGGCTGCTCTTCCTCACTGAAGCTCAAATTGTTACATGCGGTAATATTGGCCACAATGCCAAATTGATTAATTGTCACGTCATGGTCCACATAGGCCTGCTCTAGGACTTTCTGCAAAGCTTCTCATTATGCTTCCAAACTCATCAATAGGGATAATACAAATATCTTAGACAGAGTGTGCAACAACTGGTCCACCAGATTGAAATCACTCTTCTTGATCAATTTCAGCACCTCATTTTGATCAAATTCTGATTCACAATACTGGATTGGTCGGCTTGAACAACATGAGTTTTCTCTTGACTTTATTTCTCCATCCTCATATCTTCAGTCCTCTTAGGAGCTGCAGTAGCAAATATCCGACCACTTCGGGTCACACCACTTACATCGGAGATGTTCACAACAGACGGAAAAGTAGGAATAAGCACTTCTTTATCATCTTCTACCATAGTAGCATTATACTTGTAAGGCACAAATTTATTAGACTCGTAAGGCGTAGGGTCCGCCAAATGAATAACCAATGGAGAAACAACAATCTTCTGACCATCATATACAATCACGAACCGTTATGGGAGATTAAAATGAGGAACTCTGACGTTCACCTCATGCTCGTCTTCATTTCTATCCCTCGTAACTTGAATAAGATTCTGATCCAATATCTCTTGCAAGTCTCTTTTCACAACAGCACATCCACGAGGATCTCTGGAACAAACTTGAAAAGAAGCATGGTCATGCTCATAATAGCTCAATTCACATAAAGTAGCATGCATTTCAACCAAGGATCTTATGATTAGATTGACGTCAAAAAATCGATACTTTCTAGGACATCCTTCGACCATATTCACAATTGCATTGCCATGTTTGGGCAGCGAATTAGTTTGTACATTAGGATTAGAATCTTCAAATGACAAAATACCATTTTGCATTAATCTTCTTACCTCAGCCTTCAAAGCAAAATAATTCTCAATATCATGGTCAGGAGCTCTTTGGTGGAATGCACAATGTTGTTAAGCTTTATACCACCATGTAAGCTCTTTCGGAATAGCCAGTGGAGTTCTTGTTTGCACCAGATTCTTTTGAATTAATGTAGGAAACAACTTTGTAAAGTCATCGGAATTGGGTCAAACTCTATAGTCCTCTGGGCACGATTCTGTTGATTCTATTGATTTGTGTGTTGCTGGAAACACGGTTGATAACTTGGTGCTGCTTGAGCAACTGGAGCAGAATTAATCACTGGAGTAACTGACGCCACATGTTGATGATGTTGACTGTTCCTCGGAAGCCTTCTACGTCTCTCTTGTGAGGTAGTGTTTGCATCGTGTTCCTTCTTCTTGGGTACACCATTCCCATATTTTCTGGAACCATCAGATGAACCAACTTCTTTCAATCGTTCTTCACGGACACCTACTTCAAACCTCAAACCCATATTCACCATTTTAGTAAAGTCAATAGGTGCACTCGCGACCATCTGGTCATAATATAATGGACTTAACGTCTTTAAAAATAGATTTATCAATTCCTTTTCCTCCAAAAGAGGACTAACCTGTGCAGCGATCTTGCGACACCTCTGCGCGTATTCCTTGAAGGTTTCCTTTTCCTTGCGGGGCATATCATGGAGTTGATACCTGTCCGGTGCCATGTCGACATTATATTTGTAGTGGCGAAAAAAAGCCTCACCTAGGTCATTGAACATTGGAATATGAGTACTGTTAAGTCCCATATACCACTACAGAGCAACCTCAGTCAAACTGTCTTGAAAGTAGTGGATCAACAATTGATGGTTGTCAATCTGAGTCGACATCTTACGAGCGTACATCACCAAATGTCTCAGAGTACAGGAGTTGCCTTTTTACTTTTCAAAATTCGGAACTTTGAACTTGTGCGGAATCTTCACATTAGGAACCAAACACAGATCATGAGCATTCTTCCCAAACAAATCTTTCCCCCTCAAAGCCTGAATCTCTTTCTGCATAGCTTGAAACTGATCTTGGAACTTGTCCATTCTTTCATAAACACCAACAATCTCGCTTTGGTCAACATGAAAAATGTGTTCTTCGACATAAGGAACAAAATGAACCATGAGAGGTGGTACTGACATCACAAGTTGAGCCACTAGAACCTCAGGTTGGTACCCCTTGGGCACAAAGTTGGGATGCATGCCCCAAGGGAAACTAGAAGGCATGTGGTGTTGTGGAGCACTGATGGGAGCCACTGAGATAGGCGTAGAGACAATCTCGGAAGTCACGGTCCTCTAAAGCGGAGTCTGAGGAGGAGGTGGTGGAGGCTGATTCTGAGCAGCCTCCAAAGCTTCAATCATAGCAGTAAGCCTCTCATAACCGTCCCTCAAAGTTGTCACCTCTTCAAGGAGTTCGTGATCTCTTGCTCTAGGTGGTCCATATTTTTCAACTGATTAACTCGAGTATTGTACCAGGGAGACATGTTGTCTAAATGAAGACCAAGAAAGAAATAAGACCCCTCGCTAACTTGCTCAAAGAAAGACCAAGATGCAACATAATGCATGATATGCAAATGCGAATGTTATTATTGTTATTTTCCAAGGAACTTTAAGACATAAGTTTCAAACATAATAATAACACATTTCAATGTACTAAAAATCTCATTTTATTAATAATATAAAGGATTACAATCAGAAATACAATTTCAATGATCATAAGCGGAATAAACTATACCTATGGAATCATGTCTGATGACGACCCAACTCCAAGCTGACACTTCTTGTGAAGCCTTTTGATCTCTCTTTCGTATCTATTTTTCATAGCATCTTTCTTTATCATGAGTTGGTCTACAATGCCTTTCCAAACGCTCGAACTAGGAAGATGAGTAGATGATGAACTATTAGAGGAAAATAAATCCTCTTGGCCTCTACATCTCTTCACAGCATGTTGCTCGAGAAATTCTATCAAGTCGTCCTTTTCCTTTTGATGTTTCTGCAATTCTGCTTTCTCAAGGTGTGGAGTGTGAAATTTTTCTTTCGAATCGCCCCTCTCTTGCCTCATCCTATCCAAAGTCACTTACAACTCCTCTATGCCTTTAATAGTGGGAAATTTGACCATTACTAAGGACATAGGTCTTTCATAAGCGTATGGCATCTTGAGTTCTTTTGCTCTCTTCTTAATCCAACTAGTGTAAGGCTCCAAAGCTACACAATTCTTCAATCCAAGCTCACCTTTCCCTTCCTATGAATATTGTACCAAGCATGCTTTATCCTATCTTTCAACCCTTTATTGTCCTTCCCTTCTTGAAAAAAATAAACCTTCTAACAAAGTGTTATTATGTTTGTTCTTCATAGCATACCCAAGTTGACGTCTTGCAAAAGTTGGATTGTAGTTGATTCCCCCTTGTGTACCAAGAAGAGGAACATTATAGAGCTCCCCACAACTATCAATCATATCAACATCATCGTAAATAAAAGAGTACCAAGTAATGTCGTCATTGGTGAGAGACATGAGTCTTTGAGACCACCTTAAACAATCCTTGTTTTTTGTGAAGATAAGAGTTGTGGCAAGTGCAAAATAAACCACATGTACAATAAAGGCACACAACAGACAATAGTCCCACCTCCTTTAGAATTCCTATGATGAATGGATAAATAAGTATCGCCAAGCAGAGTTGGAGTCGGGTTCCTAATCAAGAAGATCCTCATAGCACTAACATCAACAAAATTGTCAATGTTGTAAAACAAGAGCGAACCATATATGAGTAAGGCAAGAACAATCTCGAATGCCAGCGTGCTATTAGCATTAGAAAAAGAAAAGTATTTTTCAAATAGAAACTTTAAAGTCAACCATTTGATACCTCCTTTGACAGTGAGATTGGCATCTATGTCAGACTTCCTCATATGAATGGCTTTGGCAGTAACCCGAGATTCAAGAGTTCCTTCCACCCCACTACCAAGAGCTCTATCAAAAACTGGTATACCCAAAAGATAAGCATACTCCTCCATGGTAGGCAACAACTGATAATCAGGGAAAGTGAAGCACTGGTAGACAGGATCATAGAACTGAACCAAAGTACAGAGAAGACGATCCTCAACATTAGTAGATAACACAGATAAAAGTATTCCAAAACGGTCTCTGAAACCTTTTGGGATCATCCATAATAGATATTATCTTCCTTAATTCCACGAAATTGGGACATCTGAAACTGTATTTCTGAGTGTTCCTCCTTCCAACATCCATGATCAAAGTATCTGCGATATTTTCAAAAAAGAGTCTCTAAGTTCCTTGAAAATTGAGTAAAAATTTTATGAATGCATGATGCAACAACCACAAACAAGATCACACAAAGCCCACAAACAAGGTCCAAAGGTTCAGAGTCATGAGCATGGAGCTAAGGGTAAGAACCAACCCACAATGTATGTACTAAGGGTATAATCACCTGTAGAACAAGGTTCTAAAAAGTTCCCAGAATCGTAATTCCATCCTTTGGATATTATCGGTTTATATAACTATCCGTCAACTAATAATATTCTCAAGAGAAACTTGTCTAAGTGTAGTATCACGTAACAACTAATTTAAGTTTACACCTGAATAGCCACTACATTACATCCTAAAAGGCCAAGATGGTTTAAGGTTTCTAAGGTCCTCAACTTCTAGGGCTCCCAGGTCGGAAAAAGAAATGTGAACTACGACTACTCGTGTGACATCAATAATCCCAAAAGGGTCTCCACTGAGCGGGGAATCTCAAGTCATCTTATTAAGGATTAACTCCATGTAAGCAAAACATGACTATACCACCCTCCTATCATAAGAGCGCTCAAGTCTGGGTATAGGACTTATCTCACCACACAGAGATCACCAAGCACCAGACAGAATAAGCAATAATAAACAACAACAAACATAATATATACACAAAAACAAAGATGAGTTTAACCCACTAGGGACTACTTGTAAGACCCTAATTTTTACCCTAAGATCCCTCATGGCATCATATCATTTGCTCATTGCATTGCCTCAAGGATCATAGCATGTTTGGCTCCTTAACCCTAGGGTGGGACTTGTGTGAGTTGGTTTGAGACCACCAAACATTCTTGTATTGTATATTATTTCTTTTCTTATTTTGTTTACTAACCAAAATCACAAAAATATGTCACTAACCTTTTTGTTTTGAAGCTCAAGTGATCATGTGCTCACAATGCTCCTAGGAGTCTCCTAAGCTCAATGAAATGGCTAGATGAAGGTGAAAACAAGCATGAAAATGGTCTAAAAAGTTTCTAATCATCATATATGTATCCCAAGTATCTCAATTTTCCAATTTGATCAAGATAAACCAAATGTCTTGAGGATTGTTTCCCAAGGAAACCCTAATTCAACTGTGCATTGACTGTGCCTTGCTCATGAAGCAACCTCAAACTTTGATCAAATTTAATCAAGTGAAGTTCTTACATTAATTATTTTATGCATATATGAGATTATTTGAGTATCCTCAATCATTCATTCATCAAGGTTTGAAGTTTGGCCTTGAGAAGTTGACCAATCAAGTTATCTAACTAAACTGAAGATCACTGAGACACAACTTGTGATGTGTTTGTCAAATGAAGATTACCCAAAGATAACAAATGTTCTTAAGAACCATATGAACAGATTTCATGTTCATCAAAAATCCATTTGAAACTTGTAAGGTCATCATTCATTTCAAAACATTATAGGTCATTTTGACTGAAACCCTAATTTTGGGTCAACTTCCCAAAGACCTAACTTCCTTATTTTTTATGATTTTGAGGTGATACCAATTGCATTGTAAATATTAAGATGTCTAATTAAAGTGTTATGTTGGACAAAATTTCATAATCCTAAAAGAAACACAGGTGATAATACAAAACATTATAGGTCACTTTGGACCAAAACCATTGAATTTGAAAAATGTCCAACTTCAAATGCCCATAACTTTCTCATCAAAAATCCAAATGATGCGAAATTTAAGTCCAAAATGATCATCTTGAAAATATATATAACTTTTATGTTGGAGGATTTTCCATTTGAGGCTTGTATCATTGAAAAATTAGGGCTTGAAGTTACTTGGTTTTGGCAAAAAATTTCAAAGGGAACCTAAACATGTTTTGTACCTCAAACTTCAAAGCTAGTTTTCATAAATTTCCAAACTCCAAATGGATTTTTTCCCAACATAGCTTTTGTTCCTTATGTCAAGATCTTTTTAACCATTACTCATATGACCATGTTTGGATTTTCCATGTGTGATTTTCGAAGGGCTTAATGTTTATGATCAATTATGCAAATCACATTGAAACTTCATATGCAAGCAAATGCCAAGCCTTGTACACGTCCAATTCACTCCAAAATGATCTCAACTTGCAATTCTATTCACTTTTAGGCCTCACATGCGCTTGTGCAGGCCCATGCATGGAGGACCCAAAGTTCATGCACACGAGCATTTCACTACCTTCCATCAAGCTCAGCTATAAATACATGTGCTTGCTCATTCAAAAACAAACCTCAAGGTGATCTGAAACTCTGCAGAATTGGAAACCCAACCTCACTCAAAGGAATTTCAGTTTTTATTTCTCAATTTCAAGCTTGAATTTCAACATCCTTAGTTGATCTTCAAGTCTTAATTCCTTAGCCTTGCATCATCATCACATCTCCAGATCAAATTGGAATCAAAAGCTTGAAGAGATCGTGTTGTTCAAAGCTGCATTTCAGAGGTATATCACTCAACTGTTTTGATCTGAATCTTGCTATACAATGTGAATTGCTTGAGTTTGAATTGTTTTTTGAAGTCCTCGAGCAAGAGGTAGGCCAGTGGTGGTCTTAATTTCATGAATCGTGCCATTTCAGTTTGTGCACCTTGATCTTCAACCTCAAATTTCTCATTAAATAGAAACATTGAGGAAGATCCAAGGTTACAGGGGTGATGTACATCACCCCAGCTTCATTTTGGTACATGGCTTTTTTATTTTGGTTAAGGTTAAAAACCCTGCGCGTGGTGGCCGGAGTTTGTTCTCTGGCCGGAGAAGATGGTGGTTTCCATCACCATCCCCACGTGGGAGCCTCTGAGCCCTTGAATGATGCTCAAACGATCTAATCGCGGCCTTTGCTTTTGTTGACTTGTTTTAAATATGTTTGTTGCGCGCTTGACTTTGGAACATGGTGCATCGGCGCTTCTGGACAGTGGGATGGTGCCACGTCAATTAATGAAACAGATCCAATGGGCGTTGATTTTTGCTATTTTCTATTTTCTGTTTTAATTTCATTAATTCCTTTTATTTTCAAAAATTCATAAATATTTTATTTGAAGTCATAAAAATATGAGACCAATGGTAAAAAATTTCTTGAAAATCTAGTTTCATATTTTGACTTTTAATTAATTTTGTGACTTCTTTTAATATTTTTTGTGAATTATTTAGTTTTTAATTTATTTTAAATACTTTTTGATATCTGAAAATTCCAAAAATATTTTCTTAACACATATGGATCATGATAAGTCTACGAAAAATAGTCTCATCAATTTCTTAATTGATTTGAGATTTATTTGAGATTTTAATTCATTTGTGTTATTTTTCTTTGTTTTTAATTAATTTTAAATAGTTTCTGATTTCAAAAATTGTTGAGAAAATTTGTCAAACCTTGTTTGACCATGTTAGACCTATGAGAATTTAATTAGACTTGTTCAAGTTGATTTAAATTGAATTTGAGGTTTGACCATATTTTGTCCATTTTAATTTTGCATTTATTTTAATTCCAAAAATACCAAAAAATATGTTTGACTTGTTGACTTCTAATCTTCATTTCTCTTCTGTTTTACATTGGTTGATGTTGATTTGATTCACTTTTGACCAATTGTGTTTGACATTTGAATGTTCTTTCCATTTCATTTCATCTGCATCTTATTTCTTTTTATTTTGGCCAATGAGTTAATGTCTTGTGGTTAGTCTTGACATATGGGAGGCTTAACCTTCTTTGATCCAAATCAAACTTAACTTGATCCATGATCAAGTGAGTTGCTTTGTGTCCAAGATAGGTTGCTTCTTGGTCAAGCAAAAAAACCTAAAGTCCATACAAGGCTTTCCGTCTTTTCTTTTGGCATGACAAGTTGTAGGAGCTTGGCTTACTAGTCATGATCTCTAACTTGTGTTTATTTTCCTATAGTTTTATTGATCGGCCTCAGATAGGTGTGACTACTACATTAGTACACTTACGATTGCTTAACATAGCGCTAAATTGTCTTACGACACACTAACATAACCATTAACTACTAACTTTAATTTGAGCATTTAATTTCTTGCAATTTACTTTAATGCACTTTATTTCTTGCTCATTTATTCATATTGCCTTTTTCCCTTTGCTCATTTGAGCATATATTTTATGTTTATGCCATTTTCCTTTTGCTCATTTGAGCTCATTATTGTATATAAATATATTGTTGCTTTGTATTTGTTTTCTCTTTATTTTGTGTGAATCCAATGCAAAAGAAGAAAGGACTTAGAATTAGGACCTTACCTATGCTTAAAGGGGTTCAAGAGCAACTAGGACTCATGCCTTTAGAATGCTAAATTGGTTGAAGAGCAACTAGGCCTCATGCCTTTAGAATGCTAAATCTTAAAATTGACTTCAAAGGACTTCCTAATCTAAACTCATTCTTTGTCCATTCCTCTTATTGTGTTGTGAACTTTTTGATGTTTGTTCTTATGTGATTGGGGTTCCATCTTGAGATAGTGAGAAGGACCATTGTCATGAGTATCCAAGTTAAAGAGAGACAAGCCAAATGGAGATCTTAGAAGCTTGAATGTATACTTGTTTTGATTGCTTGTTGATTGTTAAGTCCAAAGGAAATGAGCATCTTGAATCATCTTTATGATCTCAAGAAAAGTAACTCCAAGGGTTTTATCTCTTCTCTTATCTTTCTATGCTTTAGGACTAGCCCTTCTCTTCTTCTCTCCACTCTAACCCAAGCCAAACTCATTTTGTGCAAACTTTGACATTACTTTCAAACTAGAAACCTAGGCCTTAGGCCTTTGACTTTTCAAAAATCTTTTCATTAATACTCATTATGAATGAATCTTAATCATACTTTGACTTCATTTTTGTAAATACTTCTAACTTGTAAATACAACTCGCTTCAAGTTGTTTTTGTGGTTCCAATGGCCACCTTTGTTAAAACCTTTTTTCATAAACATTAGTCATAGGTTTTAGTTATCATAGTGGTTGATGTAAACCTCACCTTATCCTTAGTGATTGGACTATAAGTCTTCCATACTTATTATAGGGTTAACCCCTCACTAATATGTTGAAGCTCTCCTCACATGGTGGATTGTTGGTTTAGGTTGAGTTTTCTCCCTTTGATAACAAAAGACCTTAACGCTTTTGATCAAATCAATTCACCAATCTTTGAGATTTTTACCCCGAACTACGAGGTTTTGATCCTACCTTTGTGATGGTACGTAGGTAATGGGTTTATCCATTCAAACAACAAAATTGTAAATATAATCTATTCTTTTCCTATCTCCCCAATCTTTTGCATATATTTTCACAAATACCAACCTACAACACACATTCTGCAAAAAGAGGTTCCTTTAGAGTACTAAGGATGTTTTGGGTGCGTAAAACCTTCCCATTTTAAAACCACCCCTCTTACCCAGATCTCTGACATTTTTATTAGTTTTTGATTTGATAAAACTTCTTACTTGGCTTTTGTTCGCTTTTTAGCCTTTCCTTTGGGCAAATAAAAGTGCGGTGGCGACTCGAATTGTATGCTTACTTTTGGTTTAGTCAATAAGCCATAAGGTAACGAATACCCTGCTACACTACTCCCCAGCAGATTCGCCACTTTTTTGTAGCGGTAAAAACTTTGAGATTAAGCTATCAATTAACTTAACTACCGAAGCAAGAGTCGTCACTGCACTTTTATTGTTTCCAAAGGAAAAGGGAAAATTACGAACAAAACCCAAAGAAGTTTTAAAATAAAACTAATAAATAGAGAATAAGGGTTCGGGGTTAGTTATGTAAAGGGAATGTATTAGCATCCTAAACATCCATGGTACTCCATGGGAACCTCTTTGAAAATGTGTACATTTTGGTTTTAAAAAAGTGGTGTTTGTAAAAGATCGGAGAGATAGGAAAAGAAATATATTTTTCTTATTTTTGTGTTTGCCAAAACTTTTGAAGTCTCATGCCTACGTACCAACAAAGTGCAATGGAGGATCAAAATCTCATAGTTCATGGTAAAAATAACAAAGGGAGTTTGTTTTGATTTATTTTTTATGGAAAATACATTTTGTCATTTTTTAGGATAATACTCAACTAGTCACCCACAAGTATGAGTACTTTGCATCATCATGAGAAGGGCTCCAACTTGGATAAAGATCAACAAGAATGCCACTAACTCCCATAGATGGAAAATAGTTATCATAAATACTATGGATATAGGAGAATTATATATCAACTATGGAAATAACTCATATCTAATACTTTAAGAAAAGAAGTTTTAAAAGGAAAAGTGCACAAGGGCATAAAACTGGTTTAAATGAGTTATGCATTTTTTAGTATTTTGAAATTGGTCTGAGTATGCTTAAAATGGATTAGCATTTATTAAGAAAAAGGTTTTGAAAATCACTTGACAAAAGTCAAGGTTTATTGAGAAAGATGATATAAGTTTGAAAAACAAGAAGGTTTTGAAAAAGAGGGAAGATTTTGAAAATTAAAGAAGGGGAGGAGAAGAAGAGATTATCCTAAGATAAGGAGTAAAGATCTAACCAAGAGATAGAAAATTTTATTACATAAGTCAAGCAAGAATTCTCTCCTTTGGATTAAGCCTCGAGCAAGAAAAATAAGAAAATAATAATCCATGTATCAGATGAGACCAAAGTAACCAAACCAAGTCTTCACAGAGAAGTCCAAAGTCATAGATATCAGATGAATTCCAAGGTCTCAAATCACAAGTCCCAAAGCAAAGGTCTAGATCCTAATTCTAAGTCCATAACTCCATAATGATGCCAAGGATAGTAACCATAAGGCCATGAGTTAGGAGAAACATGTTTCTTTTTTTAGGTTCTTTCCTTATTAGTATCTTCTTTACAATGATAAAAAGGAAAGATCCAAATGGACGAAGAACAAAATGACATAATCACCAATAATATGATATGAAATTCTAAACATAAAGTATAAAGTAAATGGCGTAAAATTAAGGCATAAAGTAAATGACATTAAAATAGAAGTCAATACAAGTGAAGAGTTAGTAAGGGATGTTACTAAAGATGAAAAGATGTTTTTGGTCATTTTTTTGAGAACACTCATCTATCCACTCACAAGCATGAAAATATGAACCCATAAATCATTTATGAGAAGGGCTCTAACTTGGATAAAATCGACAAGTATGCCACTAACTCTCACAAATGAAAAAGGAGAAACGTTGTCATACAATACTGTAAGACCCTAATTTTGTCCCTAAGATCCCTCATGGCATCATAACATTGCATTTGCATAGCCTCAAGGATCATTGAGCATCTTGGTTCCCTTTGCCTTTGGGTGGGACTCTTTGTGAGTGGTTTGAGATCACCAAGCATGCTTGAATTGTATATCATTGCTTTTCTCATTTTTTTTACTAACCAAAAGCACAAAAATATGTCACTAACATTTCTTGTTTGTAGCATGAGCAATCACAAGATCAAAAGCTTCAAGGAGGTCATTGATACAAAGACATTGGTCAAGAGGAGATGAAAGCAAGCATGGTAATGGTTCCCAAATCTCTCATCCATCAAATATGCCTCCCTAATATCTCAATTCATCATGTTTGATCAAGGCAAGTCAAAGGATTTGAGGTTGGTTCCCCAGAGAAACCTTATTTCATCTGTGCACCACAATGCCTTGCTCATGAAGCAACCTCAGCCCATGGTCAAATACAATCAAGGGAAGTTCTTTAATTCATCATTTAATGCATATTTGAACTTATTTGAGTATACTCAATCATCAATTCATCAAGATATGAGTCATGGACTTGAAAAGTTGATCAGTCAATTCATCTGACTATTTTGAAATGCAATGAGACCTAACTTTTTATGTGTTGGTAAAATGGAGATGGTTCCAAAAGAAAAACTGTTCTTAAGGACAATATGAACAACTTTCATGTTCATCAAAAATTGATTTGAAGCTTTGAAGACCATCTGCCATTCCAATACATTATAGGTCATTTTGACTGAAACCCTGATTTTAGGTCAACTTCCCAAGGACATAACTCACTCATTGTTTATGATTTCGAGGTGGGATCAAATTAATTGGAAAGCTTACGATGTCTACTTCAAATGTCATGTTGAACAAAATTTAAAAATCTCAAAGAAAACACATGTGATAATGCAAGACATTATAGGTCCTTTTTGACCAAATGCATTAAAAGTCAAAAAAGTCCAACTTCAAGTGCCCATAACTCTTTCATCAAAAATTCAAATGATACAAAATTTAAGTCTATTTTGATTATCTTGAAAAGATATACAACTTTGATGTTGGAGGTTTTTCCATTTGAAGTTTGCATCATCGAAACAGAGGGGCTTGAAAGTTGGCCAATTTTAGAAACCTTGCCTTAACATGTTTTGCACATCACACTTTAAACTCAAATTTCATAAATTTCCAAGCTCCAAATGAAGTTTTTATCAACATAACAAATGATCCTCATGCAAAAAGCTTTCCAACCATTACCCATAAGGCTATGTGTCACTTTTGGATATGCCATTTTCGAAAGCCTGAACATATTGGTGCATTTTTGGAAACCAATTAAAATTGCATTGCATGAGCTCAACATACACCATCTGCACGTCCATTCTCATTCTATTTGGCATCAGCTTGCAAATCCAAGTGGAATTGGGCCCTCCATGCGCCTGTACAGGCCCATGCATGGAGGCCCTTCCCATTCATGCAACACTTTGATCATGCATTTCAACCATGCTTTTGCTATAAATACAATGCTCATGCCTCTCATTTTAGCAACTTGAAGGCGCCTGAAACTCTATTGAATTGAATCCACAACCACACTCAAAGGAACTCTCTCTTTTCTCTAAAAATTTCAGATCTAGAATTCAGTTTCCTCGACTGTTTTCTTTGATCTAAAAGTTCCTAGACCTCTTCAGCTTGATCCATTGGACTTCTGTTTTGATAAAGCAAGCAAGGTTTCATGCTCAATTCACCAGAACTCAAGCTTGCACTCCAACTGGTAATTTCCTCGATTTTCTTCATCCATGGACTTTTTTGCTGGGATCTAATGTTGGCTGAAGTCCTCTCAATAGAGGCATTTGATTTGTGCTTTCAATTTTGCAAAAACATGAAGTTCATGATGAACACCATCATACTTCCAACTCTGATTTCTCCATTTATAGGGATCTAGAGTGAAAGTGCATGGCATAGGAGTGATGTACATCACTTCCTCTTTCGATTGATATATAGATCGCCTCATTTGGTGGCCATTTGCGTTTTCTGCATTTTTTTGAACTTGGTCGGAATCTGGGAAGCTCGCCGGAGAAGATGAAGTTTCCGGTGGCTTCATCGTGTCCAGTTTGAATCTGGACCGCTTGATCTGATTTCCAGATTGAATCTCGTGCATCCATTGTTATGACTTCATTAAAGGTTAGGTGTATCTCGTTTGACTCACGTGTTTGGTGAACGTGCGCTTCTAAGCCGTGTGATGATCCACGTCAATTAATGAAGGATGATCCAATGGCTCACGCTTTTTCCATTTTTTTAATTTCTGATTTTATTTTCTTTTATTTCTTTTAATTCCATGTTATTTCTAAGATCCATATCTCTCTTATTATTGGTCCAAAAAATATGGGACCAATTGCATTATTTCCCAAATAAATTCTAGTTTCTATTTTCTGATTTTTAATATTTTTTATTTCATCATTTGATATTTTTTGTGAATTTTCTTTTTTCTGGTTGTTTTTAATTCATTTTAAATAGTTTTTGATATTCAAAAAATACAAAAATATTTTCCTAACCTATTTGGATGATGATGGATCTATGAAAAATATTATCATCAATTTTTGAATTGATTTGAGATTTTAGTTCAATTAGGTTATTTTTATTCATTTTTAATTGATTAAAAATAGTTTCTGACTTTTAAAAATGCTGAAATTTTTTGTCAAACTTTATTTGACCTTATGGAACTTGGGATAAATCAGTTGGACCTTTCAAGGTTGATTTGAAGTGATTTTGAAGTTTGACCTTTCCATTTTATTTTAATTCAAGTTTATTTTTAATATTAAAAAATGCCAAAAATATTTTATCCTTTTCTTGACTTCCAATCTTCATCTCACTTCTGTTTTTGATTGTTTGACCTTGACTTTCAATGTTATTGGTCAACATATGAGGATTGGTACATGATATTCCATTTAATGCATTTTATTTTGTCATTTCCATTTTCTCTTATCCATCTTCTCCTTCTTCTTCTTCTACTTCTTTTTCTTTTTGATCCATGAGTTGAAGGTTGATAAGTTAGCATTGATTAAGGGGATTTAACATTCCTTGATTCAAATCTAATTCTTCTTGATCAATTGATCAAGTGAATGGCTTTGCATTAAGGATGTGTTGTCTTCTAAATCATGCAAATGGTTTAAACCAATACAAGATCAATTCTCTTCTCCTTTTTGGCATGGAAAGTTGTTGGGACTTGGTTCACTAATCAAGACTCCTAACTTGTGTTTGTTGCCTACATTATTATTGACCGGCCTCAGATAGTTGTGACTTCTACATAAGTCCAATTACGATTGCTTAACATAGCGCTAAATTTTGCCTTATGGCATACTAACCATTAACCACTAACAACTAACCTTTACTTTATGCAATCTACTTTTATGCAATTTACAATTCTTGCACATATTATTCATTTGCTTTTTCCTTTGCTCATTGGAGCACATGTTTATGTTAATGCCATTTGCCTTTTGCCCACTTGGGTTTATAATTGTGAATATATCTTTTGTGCTTGTGTTTGTCTGTTTGTTGTGACCACATATCAAGAATTGGATAATATGGACTTAGAATTTAGGACTCATACCCAAGCAAATGGAATTTGAAGAGCAACTAGGCATTGGGCCTTTAGAGTGCTATAAAAGTCAAAGAGCAACTAGGCATTGGGCCTTTAGAGTGCTATAAAATTGAAGAGAACTTTGAAAGGACCATATTCTAAACTCCCTCTTGTCCATTCTTTGATTTGTTTATAGAACTTTTTGATGTGTGTTTCCTTGTGCTAGGGGATTCCAACCTTGAGTCACTTTGAGGAACCATTACCATGAGCATCCAAAGGGAGAGATACAAAAGCCATTGAAGGATCCCTAGAAGCATGATCTGTGTGTTTGATTGCTTGAAATATTTGCTTATGATTGCTTATTCCAAAGGATGGGAGCTACTTGGATCATCAATATGATCTCAAGAGAGGAACTCCTAGTGTGGTTCATTTTCTTATCCCTCACCTTTTTGCTTCACTTAGGACTTAGCCATTCTTCTTCTTCTCTCCACTCTAACCCAAGCCAAAACTTTTTTGTGCAAACATTTCATTTGTTTTCAACATTAGAAACCTAAGCCTTATGCTTTTGATTTTCAAACCTTCTTTTCATAATACTTATTTTGAATTGAACCTTTTAATCCACTTTGACCATTTTTGTACATACTTATAATTGGTAAATATAACCCATTCAAATTTCTTTTGTGGCTCCAATGGCCACTTCTTAATCAAATTTTTCCATAACCTTTAGTTACTAGGTTTGAGTTATCTTTGTGGTAGATGTAATACTCACCTTTGTCCTTAGTGATGGACAATGAGCCTTCCATGCTTATTATAGGGTTAACCCCTCACTAGCATGTTGAAGTTATCCTCACATGATGGCCTTGTGGTTTTAGGTTGAGTTTTCTCCCTTTGAAAATGTCGCAACGCAAAAAACAACCGGCAGGAAAAGACACAGAGCCGCCACCGTGCGTTATTTATCCCAAAGGAGGGAAAGGAAACGCTCAAAGTAAACCTGAAAAAGGGAAAGGAAGGAATGGTCTCACGACCAGAGATTGTAAGGATCGGGAGTCGGTTACGCAAGGGGAAGGTATTAACACCCCTCACATCCGTCGTACTCGACGGGATCCATGCTCAAAAGAATAGAATAAGGTTGCTGATAAACTGCTCAAAAAGAATGCACACACACTGGAATAAAACACAGATGGAAGAAGACAGAAGCGGACTCGGCAGGATGTCGCATCCTGGGCCTACGTAGTTTGTCAGAAACAAACATCAGAGTCGACGTAGTTCAGGGAAAATGGGAAACAGGCTCGCTAGGATATCGCATCCTATGCCTACGTATCTCATCGGGAATGAGAATCAGAGCTACCGTAGTTCGGCTAACGCACGCCGAAACAAAACACAACACAAAGACGCTGAGACGTCAAAAGAAACTCAACAAGGAAACGGAATACCAATAGTTGGGCTTACATCTGACTCCAAACAAAGGCAAACAAGGAAACGGAATGCCAATAAATGGGCTTACATCCGACTCCAAACAAACAACACAAGGAAACTGAATGCCAATCAATGGGCTTACATCCGACTCCAAACAGACAAGCAATCACTAACCAGCGAACACCAAAGGTAGAAAACAAATTGACAAACTAAAAGGGAGTCTGGAACTCGAGCCTAGAAGACGTAGTTCCCCTTAACAAGGGAGAAACTTTCTCCTAACCAGAGACCAAGGGAATAACGGGCTAAAAGGGAGACTGACTCGAGCCTAATAGTCATCATGCAAATTATAACCCTAGGTTGAGGTCTCTAACAAGAGTTTGACTCACACAGGCAGTGAGTCAACTCAAGTCTATCTCTACGTACGTTCAACTTCCTCGAAAGTTGATCATACGACTCCTACAGAAAGGAGATGAGAAGCAAAAGCAGATAAACATCAAAAGGAATCATCACACGCTATATGCAAACAAGCGGCTCATACAAGGCTGGGATTTAGTCAATGGGTCATATCAACCTCGACAAACAAGCCAATACTAGAAAGGGTGTCTGAGGCTCTTAACCACTGACATTGACCGTCAGGGTGAGCAGATGAAAGGTAATGAGGATTGGACCTCATGGCTCTTAACCCGGGCCTGGGTGAGCTTCAAATCAAAGAAAACAAGGGGATCCAGAATGAGGGACCCTACTCCACTTGACTGACTCTATATACAAAGATCTTGGGTTAGGTTCAAGAGCCTTAACACGTAGTGTGAGCATGATAAACGACTCAAACGATTAGCAGGGGATTGATTGCTAAACCCTTCTATCTGCCAATTGCCTCTTCACTTAGGAGGACTTGAAGTACATGGCACAAATATAAACAATCACAGTCATTGCCTCTTAAGGAGGACTTCAGCCAAATGCCTGCCAAAAGAAACGACAAGGCTTCCATACTACATGGAGTTAGAGGATGATTACCTAGGTGGTACGCCAACCACAAGCAAAGCAAAACTCAAGCAATGAGCTAAAGCGACTAAAGTACCTGGAATGGCAGTGATGAAAAACAGTGTATTCAAGCTTCCTAAGCCTCCAAATCTCCTTCTCCACACTTGTTATGAAGCTTTGGATTAGAATTGATACTTGAATTGATCTGGATCTAGCTTAATTTGAACTTTCCATTGATGTGCACATACACTTGAACAGCTCCAAACCTTGCTCAATTTCCACAAAAAATGTATGGATCTTGCTCAAAACTCCATGATGATGAAGGATCTATGAAGAAATTATGTGTTTGTGTGGAGAAAATTTGAATTCCAATGAGAGAGAAATTTGGAGGGAAATTTTTTTCTAGATCTAGAATGTGTGATTATGCCAAATTCTGTTACAATTAGGCTTATATACCATGTGCTAATGACTCTCAAATGATAATTAGGCAATGGTTAATGGAAGATTAGTGAGAATGAGGTGCATGGCAAAATTAGCAAAAACAACCTTGCATGGTGAAAGCACACATGAACAGTGCCATGTGAGGGCTCAAATTCACTTAAAATCCTCTCATGAACACAATGGCATTGGTATTTTTCATGTATGATCAATAGAATTCAAATTTTCCATTTTCCCTCCAAAATACACATGCATGGGCCAATGATCATATGATTTAATTTCATGAAATGCAATGATGGATTTGGAAAATATAGGTCACAAGAAGCAAATTGCCAAAAGAGTGGCTCAATTTGGAGTTTTGAGTCAAAAGTTATGCCATGTTGAAGTTCCATGCACACTTTGTCATCATTTGAGCATAACTCCTCAACCATTCATCATAAATTCATGATCTTGGACTTTTTGGAAATGGGAGAGAAAGATATTCAACTTTAATGTTGGACAAAAATTCATTTGAAGCTTATTTGATGTTGGAAAGTCAAGTTGAATGTGGTCCAAAAACTTGCCATTTTTGGAAACTTTCAATTACAGGTCACTTTCCATTTTGGGAAACTTTTGATCTGGCTTCAAAATCTTCAAGATTGATGTTTGACATGATGAATAAACCTCTTTTGGATATGAATGAAATGCCTCCAACCATTTCTCCCCCTCCTAGCCCTCAGTTGACTTTCTGTTGACTTTTATGGGCCCCAGATGACTTGAAAATGCACTGTGGACTTTGAGCCTCTACCACCTGAGGAAATGGCTCAGAAATGAAACCCCTAGCCCATATAAGCTCTCCACATAACCATATGATCTTCATCATCAACAAATACCTCATCTCCTTGATAAACCCTGACTGGAAGAATGCATTGATTAGGGTTGACTAGAGGTCAAAACCTAATCCCAAGGAACTCGAGCATGCACAGTGAAGCCCTTGAGGATAACATAACCATGATGATGGTAATATACCCTTGCAATCAAGACACTACTCAACCTTTGAAGGATCAAGAAACCCTAATGCACTGCAAACCCTCAGATGGTTGATCATTAATTCAATAAGACCCCCAGGCTTGAACCATATACCACCTCCATCTTCTGAACAAGACATTAGAGGATGATCTCTTATTCCATATGATATGCAATATGCAAATGCCTAATGTCCTAAAACATGAAATACAATATGCTAAACTAGTCCCAAGAAGAGGAGGGCAAATTTTGAGGTGTTACAGCTGCCCCTATTCAATCCATTGTGAACTTGTCGATATGAACAGCCTCGGATCTCAGATGATCAGGGTGAAGAGTGATTGAATACCAAGAACAGACGAACAACTTGCGCTCCGCTGGGGATTATTATATTTTTTTTTGCTTTTCTTGAACCCCGACACTTTTTCTTTGATTGATTTTTTTTATTTTTCTTGAACCCCAGAATTTCCGATTTTCGCGCGTATGATCCCTGATCACCGCATTTGAACCCCGACAACTTCATAACACTCCTGTTTTCCAAACAATGAACCCCGATCTCCATTTGAACCCCAGTCGCCTGACGATAACTCGCGATCACCGTTGTGAACCCCATTCTCCCGAAAACACCCCGTGTCTCCCTTTCTCCACTTGAACCCCGTTCTCCAGAAAATGCCCAGCACTTCCTTCTATCCATTTGAACCCTGTTCTCCATTTTCTTGTGATAATTCCGCTGGCAACGTCGGAAATAACACCAAACACCACTCTGATGGCGACATATCAGAGGGTACACCTCCTCAACAGGAAGGTAATCATGTGCATTTCTTCCTCCGAAGATACCCATAACGACTTTTGTAGGCCTCGCCAAAGTCTAAGGTGACACATGATCAGAAGACAATCCTAAGGACCTCATCCTGGATATAATCTTCAACTCCAATCTCCATTTGAACCCCGCTCTCCAGAAAATGCCGCAACACTTCCTTTTCTCCATTCTTCGATTTTCGCGTTGATCGTGTAATGTTCTCTGATCTTTATTTCCATCTCCGCTCGACGGAAAAATTTCCTCCAATATCGCACTACTGGGGAACATTGTTGATCTGACGTCACGATGCTAAACTCCTCAGAGTAACACCTTCTAATTTCTATCTCGCACGACAGAAATCTTCTCCAGTATCGCACTACTGGGGAATACCGTTAACCCAAAATCACGATGCTAAACTCCTCAGAGTAACATCTTCACCATCCGACGAAACCAACTCTCAAGCGGTAACCACGGCTCGAGACTAACTGATGCTCGCAATGCTGATGCTGATCTTCCAACCAGCGAAACCACTTCTCAAATGGTAACCACGGCTCGAGTAGCATCTTCACCAACCGACGAAACCAAATCTCAAACGGTAACCACGGCTTGAGACTAGCTTATGCTCGCAATGCTGATGCATGATGATTTTTTTCAGCGTAATGCTCCATAACCATGGAAATGCTACGCAATTAGGTATGCAATATGTTATGCATCTCTAAATGATGAATGCATGAAAAGTATCCCCCTCAGGGACTCTACTGGGGAGCTCGAGGCACTCTGTTGAGGAACTCGATACCACTCCAACCTCCACCCTGCTGGAGAATAGCACTGCTGCTGGGGAAAGAACAACCCTCACCAGGGATGACCTTCACCGAACTCGATCCGCTTGGGGACTTCGCTGGGGAAGAAACCACCAACACACTCTGCGGGGAAAACAACAATCTTCGGCTTGCTGGGGAACTAACAAGCTCCAACATGCTAGGGGAAACGACAACCTTCAGACCTGGTTGTCCAGGAAACACCGATCTCAAACCCGCTGGGGAGATAACAATCCCGACCCTGCTAGGGAAAATACGGAATATTGACACGGAACCCCTGTCGACTCGTCGAGCACTGGCGTTCAACATCTAACCAAAGTATCAACTTTCCACTTTTCAGACTTTGAAGAGTCTTCTTGATTAATCCTCCAGGATCGTCGCCATTCTTTCACTGTCTTTTCACCATTCTTCAATTCCTCGTCCCTAATTGGACTCTGCAGGGATCTCTTGTCAAAAGTTTCACATCACAACCTGCAAGTGAGTGAAAATATCTAACAGCTCCTACAAAAGAGATCGTTAGATAAAAACGTGCCCCAGGCGTGCCAAAATTTCAACACCTAGGTCACTCTACCTTCCGAATAAGATTTCAGGCTTTCAATCTTATAAACATGCATTGGAAGGGACCCCTATGTCTCAAAATGCAAATATTCTTTATCAAAATAAACTGATGTTTTTGCAATCAAAGCGGTAATGAAAACAAAAACAAAATTATTTGACTGAATATGCATTTTATTGATTGAAAAATGTGGCTCAAAATTGAGCAATACACAGGAAGCAATCCCTGAAAAGAGGTAATTGCGCACAAAAGGAAAATCTATCCTAATGGAAATATGGAATCGTGATCTCATCGAGTTCCAACTCGGTTACACCACATATGTCCTCAAGACTCTCCGTGCTTTCTGCCTTCTAAACAAGACGCTTCCGACCGATCCCTGTCGGGGATTATCCATGTGTCATATCCACAGTACAAACGATCATGCTAGACGCAGTTGTTCGTTTCAATCCCTCTTTTGCCTGGACCGCCCTTTCGGGTTTTCAGTCCACCGGGATACCCTTTTTTGCCCAAGCCGCCCTTGTGGGGTTTTCGACTTGTCGGGTGTACAGTTTTTCCTTTTTATCCCTAATTTTTGCCCGAACCTTTTCATTTTTTCTGGTTCGCCGGGATGCCCATTTTTTCCTGGACTATTTATTCTTTTCGTCCAGCGGGTCTCTTATACGAAGTATTTTTTAACTGCGTCCGCATTTACAGGGGATGGAAAATCTTCGCCATCCATGGTCGTCAACAACAAGCCACCGATAGAGAAAACCTTCTTGACCATAAATGGACCTTCATAATTGGGTGTCCACTTGCCCCTACGATCGTTTTGAGGAGGAAGGATCCTTTTCAATACCACGTCTCCCACATGATACCCACGAGGTCGCACCTTTCGGTCAAAAGCACGCTTCGTTCGCTGCTGGTACAACTGCCCATGACAAACGGTTTCCAGCCTATTTTTCTCAATTAGGCTCAACTCTTCGTACCGAGTCCTTACCCATTCAGCCTCTTTCAATTGCACGTCCATCAGGACTCTCAACGATGGAATCTGAACCTCAACCGGTAACACGGCTTCCATCCCATACACAAGAGAGAAAGGCGTTGCCCTAGTAGATGTACGCACCGAAGTTCGGTACCCAGGATACAAGCTTCGTACTTGCCACATTGTTGGTGCATTCAAATGTTAGATGAGCAGCAAAGGAACATGGGATCCCTTCGGCATAACCAAAACAGCATCAACTCCGTTACCATCCACGTCAACGGCCCCATCAAACATCAGAATCCGTTCGGATTCAGGGTCAGGCCCCTCCTCCGGGATTGGTTCCTCACAATCTTTCGATTTGAGAACCAGGATGTCCTCATCAGGGAACTCAAACTTCATCAGTTGATAATCCTCAATGGGTTGCTGGGCGAGGTAATCAGACAATACACTCCCCTTTGTTGCTTTCTGAGAAGTCTACTGAATATCGTATTCAGACAAAATCATTTGCCATCTCACAACCCGTCCGGTCAATGCTGGCTTCTCAAAAATATACTTGATTGGGTCCATCTTGGAAATCCACAAAGTGGTATGAACCAGCATATACTGTCTTAGT
Source organism: Lathyrus oleraceus (assembly GCF_024323335.1). Classification (NCBI taxonomy): domain Eukaryota; kingdom Viridiplantae; phylum Streptophyta; class Magnoliopsida; order Fabales; family Fabaceae; genus Lathyrus; species Lathyrus oleraceus. The sequence continues at coordinate 397,061,091 of NC_066581.1, read as the reverse complement.
CGGCGAGCAGCCTATGCCAAAGCACAACAAGTTTTCTCGAGCAGTGAATATTTTGTTTCACAGTCGGTAAACTTTTTGCTAAGGTAAATTGCATGCTCTTTTCGACCAGACTCGTCATGCTTCCCCAATACACACCCCATAGACCCCTCGAGGACCGTCAAGTACGGAATTAACAGTCGTTCCTCCACAGGAGGCAATAGAATCAGAGGCTCCTGCAAATATTCTTTTATTCTTTCAAATGCCGCTTGGCAATCATCATTCCACCTGACCGTTTGATCTTTTCTCAACAACTTGAATATGGGTTCACACGTGGCTGTTAGATGAGATATGAACCGTGAAATGTAGTTCAATCTACCTAAGAAACCACAAACCTCTTTTTCCGTTCTCGGTTCAGGCATTTCTTGTATTACTTTTTTTTAGCAGGATCGACCTCGGTTCCTCTTTTTTTCGCAATAAACCCCAACAATTTACCAGACCGCACTCCGAACGTGCACTTATTCGGATTCAACCTTAGTCTGAATTGTCTCAACCGGTCAAACGACTTGGCCAGATCCTCCAGATGCCCCTCTTCTGTTTGGGACTTTGCTATCATGTCATCAACATAGCATTCGATTTCATGATGAATCATATCATGAAACAAAGTCACCATAGCCCTCTGATACGTGGCCCCGGCGTTCTTGAGACCGAATGGCATCACCTCCGCTCTTGACACTCGCCTCCAAGTCTGCCCCAACCTTCACTTCCTTCCTGACCTCCTCGGTACACAGGTTAACAAGCTCAACTCGTTCCTCATGCGGTCGAATCACCTTCTCCTCTGGTTTCAACACTCTGGTTAATTCCTCCGACAGTTCACAATCTTCTTCGCCTTCTTCTCCAGCATGATAGATCGGATTGTCGAAGTCATATGACGGTGTAACAGGATTGTTATCAATGAGATCCGGAGAATACAAAAGTCGGAACGAAGCCAATCAAAAGGAAAGAAAAATGAAAATAAACATTGCCATTTTTATTGTTATTTTTAAACTGCAAAAATAAATGAAAAACAGGGAACACCGCTTTTAATGTGAAAAACATTCATTTATTACTGATGCAAAATGTTGCAAAATGAAACACATGAGGTGTCCCTTACAATGAACCATTACGTTTCGGGCAAAACGTATGACTTTCATGCAAACAGTATTGAAAAACAGAAATATTACTCTTCACGTAGAGTGACAGTGATGATCTTTTCGGCCGCCCAATTATGGATCTCCATCCCTGGTACGCACGGTTTTATCCATGAGTCGAGCTTGCAGTCGCTGTCGATCTCTTCACCCACCGCATAGATGCGATCTGGATCTGGCATTCCAGCACCGGTGAACGTGAATGGTTGACGACATCCTCTACTCTGTCCAGACGAGCCCTGGCCCAACTGATAACCAACCCCAAACCTATCTTCTTTGGCGGAGATATTAATCATCCTCCCCCAACCTGGGGCTTCCCCTCTCTTCACCACCTCAACGTCCTGTTTGTACGAAGAAATGGACGGCTTCTTCTCTTCCTTAGCAAAAACTGCATTCTCCACCTTGACGGTTTCGAATGCCTGACTCGGTGTTTCGAATATTTCACCGTCCCTTTCAACATATTTGAACGATGACAGTTGGTTGACAAAGATATCTTCTTCCCCCCAATCAACTTTCTCGAATCGGAGACGTCCCCCATCCATCATTCTCTGAATCGTCTCCCTCAACATCACACACCCATTCGCAGTGACAGTGCAAGCAGCACAAGAATTATCACAGCCAGGGAAAACTCCACTCTTCATCAGATGCCTCTTGACCACAGACATTGGAGTCCTCAACTGATTCACATCCGTCACCTCCATTTTTCTCTTATCCTCTGACATCACGTTCACCCCCAAAGGACCATGCACCGGCATGGGGTTAGCATTAACATTCGGTGTCGGTGCAAAATTGATGGCTTTAGAATCCACCAAATCTTGAACGACATGCTTAAAAGCTTTACAACCCTCAATGCTATGCCCGGGTGCACCAGAATGGAACTCGCACTTGATGTTCTCATTGTAACCTGCAAGCCTTTGGTTTGGTCCTACCGGAGCCAACGTCCTCGGCTGAACCAACCCAAGATCCTTCAACCTCTTAAATAGAAGAGCATACGCCATGGGTGGCTTATTGTCGCAGCCTGAAAAATACAGAGGTGCGAAAAAACAACCGGCGAGAAAGTAATGACAGAAGAGTCGCCACCGTGCGTTATTTATCCCAAAGGAGGGAAAGGAAACGCTCGAAGTAAACCTGGAGAAAGGAAAGGAAAAGACAAGGTCTCGCAACCAAATCTTGGGTTCGGGAGTCGATTATGCGAAGGGAAGGTATTAGCACCCCTACGCATCCGTAGTACTCTACGGGATCCACTCTTGTTTGTTTCTTGTCTAAAGGGTGTGTGTTTATCTAATGTACTATTTACTAAAAAAAGGGGTCAAAGAAAATGACTCGCACGGATATCGCATCCATTGCATACGTATCTCATCTGGAATGAGAATCAGAGTCTTCGTAGCTCGGCTACCTATGGGTTAAAGAGGAGTGTGCTCGCTAAGACGTCGCGTCTTATGCCTACGTATCTCATCGGGGATGAGAATCAGAGCAAAACGTAGTTCAGCTAACTACGGGAACAAAGGTCTCGATTGCAACTAGGGCAAGAGAAAGGGAATGTCTCGATCGCAACGAGGGCGAGAGAAAGGATCGCAACGAGGGCGAAATAAAACAAGGATTAGTTGTTAGTCGTTAGTCAAACTCGGCAAGACATCGCATCTTGTGCCTACGTATCTCATCTGAACATGAGAATCAGAGTTGCCGTAGTTCGGCTACAGGATTGCCATCTGAACATGGACTTACAAAGGAGGACACCAGTTGTGTCAAAGGAGAGTGGGCAATGTGTTCACATCCTAGCAGTAGGTGTCGCAGCTCGCTGAATCAAGTCTTAGGCGGTTACCTCTTTGCAATAGGACGGATTGACATGCCACAAGATCGGAGACGCACGGAAAGGTCTAGAAGTGGGGAAGCTCTGCCCTAGAGTTGTCATGCAATATGTACTTAAGTGTTAGGATTTACAAATGGGAACATCTACCTATGTTAGCATGCAGAGAAAATGGGGATTCTAACTATGTTATCATACAAAAGGATATGGGAATCCTACCTATGTTATCATACAAAAGGATATGGGAATCCTACCTATGTTATCATGCAAAAGGATATGGGAATCCTACCTATGTTATCATGCAAAAGGATATATCTAATGGGTGCTACCTAATCGGAGCAAGAATCGACGAATGGAGCAAGGAGAAGTGTTAGGGATAAAGGTAGATGGCGATGCATGAAGCAATCGACTTACAAGGTTGATGGCGATGCATAAAGCAATCGACTTACAAGGTTGATGGCGATGCATAAAGCAATCGACTTACAAAAGGGTGGATGAATACGTGCTGGTTCTGTTAGGTTTTGAGAAAAGTGATTACTCGACGTTGGATCGAGGTTTTGGTCTTGTTTTGAAATGGTTATCGGGTATTCATTTTATTTCTTGTATTAACAGATGAATAAAGAATGAAAGAATATTATACATTTCATGGGAGAGGGATACATTTGTTATGAATGGGGGTTGTCATGGTAATCAAACAACATAAATATATGCCTCATACATCATACAAGTAGGCAACAGTCAATCAGACAATAAGATATTTAAACAAGTATGTGATCAAATCAAATAATCAAAGAAATGAAATGAATGAGCATTAAACAACGTATGAGTGTAAGTGTAAGGGAACCGACTCATTGTAAGGAAGCCCAAGAGTAAGCTATGTGAGGTTGATGGCGATGCTTAAAAAAGCAATCGACTTACAAGGGTGTGAAAAATGGGCTCGATATTAAATCGAGAAAAATATGATTTTTATAGTTTTAAAATGGTTTTGAATGGTTTTGAATTAAATTAAAATACAACAACTTTACATTATTAACAAAATGAACATATGAGTGTAATAAAGGCATAAACATAAAAAGAAACGAAAATGCTAAAAGAAAAAATAATATAGCTAAAAGAAATAAAATGCCAAAAAATGCCACACATGAGTATCGAACCCACTACCTATGGAGAGATAAACTAACTCTATCCCCACCCGGCCACGAATGACTTGCTTATCAGGCTAGGACCAAAAAATGTACATAAATAGAGTGGCAAAACTCTAGTCAACAAAACAGTAAACAAACATGGGCCATTGGGTCCGGATTGACCGAAACATTGTTCATTTCCTGGCCCAACGTGGTAATACCTTGAGAAGACAAACAGGAAGAAAACATCTTCCAAACCAAAAGTCACATGGAAACTTGGAACAGTAATAATGCAGCGGGAGAATCAAACGAAACAGCCAGCTTTGGGCTGTGGGAAAGGCATCGCCATTAATGGCTCTAAAGCCTTGATAAGATCCAAACCCCAACAAACATCAACAGATGGCGGAGGAGTGCACCTCCGCCTCAAATTCACTCTCTCACTGTCTGAGACAATCATCTCCTTCCTCACTCAAAATAGAGACAAACTCAAAGAGAAAACTAAACCATTACCCCTAACCTAAACTAAAATGACCAACATTCGTCTCATCCTATCATCTCCCTCACAACGAAACCGAAACGCACCGACAACAACGATCTAGAAAACGTTAAACCTTCCCTAAAGCAAAATCAACAGATACAAACAAAAGGTCACATGTTGCGAGGATGTCGAAAGAAATGTGACTATTACCTCCTCAAAACAAGACTCGGCGCGGTTATGATAGCGGTGCGAAGAACTGGTGTGCCCTTTTCAGGTAGCTTGCTTTGCCCTGCTTCTCCCTTTTCTTTTTATCGTTACGATCCTCTTGTTTCCGCCCCCTTCCTTTTCAATACTGGTTTTTTTTGATTTGGGATTTAGGTTTCTTTTGGTGGGTTTGGTCCGCCTCCAAGCTTTTTCGTTGTTCTCTCTCTCTTACTGATTCTCCTTTCTATTTATCTCCCAGCTTAGGGTTTTGACTCGGTGCCCTTCTTCCAAAAGAGTAACTCTGTAACCTCCTTTCTGATGTGCTCAGTTTGGATGGGCTTCTTTGGTGCTAGGTTCGAAAGTGGTAATCTGAACCTTCGCTTTCTTCTTGAATTTTGTTTCTAATCCAATTTGGGAAATTTCGGATGTTTTGAATTTTTACTGCTTTGGCTGATTATGGTAGGTTGCAACTTGAGTGGAATTGGGCTTCACATGAATTTGCCTTGACCGTCATTTGTTGCTGTTGAATTTCAAATGTCGTCTGGATTTGGCTTAGCTTAGCATAGTTTTCACTGAGTTTTGGATTTTTTAGCTTGCACTGCCGTGTGAAGCCTTGGCTGTTGCGACTTAAGTTGTTCTTGTGCTGATTGTTTCTTGGTCATGGATTGAGTGGTGGTTCATGAATCAATTTTCTTGAGTCCTGAATTCCTTACTGTTTCGAAAATTTGGATGTCCGAAACTCTTGGGAAATTTATTGAATGGCTTTGGTATTTTGCAGGGTGTTGTTATGTTAACACAAGTTGGCGGCTAACTTCAACTTTTACTTCACCATTCCGCTTCTGTTTCGATAGGTAAAGACCAAGGTATTCCGCTTGAGCGCCGAAACCTTACACTGCCATTTTCCTGATGCTGGTGTAGATTGACTGTTGCAGCCTGAATTCGATGACAATGTGTTTTATTTAATTTTCACTTAACCTGCCTTTTTTTGTGTGCATTACTGTAGGAACAACTGTTGGTTTCGACGGCGTGCATCATCTATATGTGCTACATGAGATGCTTTGGATTTTTGCTTGGGATGCTTTGCCGGTGTGTGAACTGTTTCGTGAGCTGCTAGCAGCGGTTTAGGTTTAGTATGGCAGGGGTATTTTTCTTACAGCATTTTGGCAATTACACTGTTCGTTTCACATTGCCAATCTATTGTAGATTGGTTAGTCAAGCGCCATTACGGCTACTGAATTAGTATCGCAAGTACCGCTGCCTTTGGGCTACCTCATTGTGTTGTATAGCTTTTGATTTGGGTTTTCCAGGAACCGCATAGGTTACCTTGTGGGTTTCACTGCAGGTTTTGCTTTATTTCCTCTATGCAACAGATATGTTAGTAGCTATGATGATGCATTGGTTTAGATGCCACGCTCTGCCGTTGATTTTTTGCTTCTGTTGTGAAAATGCAGGTTTCCGTGTTGCTTTGGTCATTGCAATTTGTATACAAAGGATAGGAAGATCGTGCATTGGTGGTGGTTGAACCATGGTAGTGAGCTGGTCTGTCTGCTGATAGTCATGTTGTTGTGCAGGTTTGGACTTTCATAGATACATCTGGTTGAAAATATTTGATTTCAAAAATCACTTCCACCGACATGCAATCAATAACCTTCAAACTGTCTAAACTCCCAAACCATCCTGTCATGTGACTTGGAAAAAAACCTTGTTAAGTTGTTTACACCCTTCAATTTGCACAGAAATGAGACTAGAAAAGGAATCGGCACCAACTTCCACTTGCCATATGTCTGTCAACTTATTGAGAATTTTATTAAGTTTTGAAAGCAGAAATTTGACAGGGGCTGGTCTCACAGAAAATTGAAGAGTTTGACGTTACTCATTGACAACCTTAAGGTGGTGTATTCATATCCTTATGTTGTTTGTTTCAATGATTATAGTGTAGGACCAACATAATCAAGTTTAGTATTATGTGTCATTGATTGTTTATCTGTGATGTCGAATGGTCAATTGTTGTAATGTTTTTTTTTTTGCTGTTGTTTGTTTGATGCAGGAAATGGGATTGGACAACGAGGTTGCTACGTTGGAGAAGCAGAAAAAGTTGTTGGAGAAAATTCCGGGCATGGAATTGAATGAAGAACCCAAGAAACTGAGACAGGCTTGTTTCAAATCTAATTACAAGAAGAGAAGATTGATTACCTTCCATCATTGAACTTATCATTGAACTTCACTGTCATTTGCATATTGGAATGTTGGATATAACAGTAAAAAGCCTCACACAAAGAGTATAGAGAATGTGAAAAACTCAAGACATGTTACTTGTTTTTTCATGTTGTTTTGGTTTTTTCTTATATGTCCGTGGAGCATCATAACTTCATTGCCATCACCATGATTTCCACATCCACCAACCATGGTGTTCCATGCCACAACATTTTGAATCGACATCTCGTTGAATACTCTACGTGCATCAATTATATTTTGTTTTTGGCATACATGTTGATCAATGCACTAGCCACTAAAACAATGAGTCAAACGACTGTCTCAGAACAAGACTGTGAATCTGTTTTCCAAAATCATAATATCCCAAAGCATCATCACTTAGTACACTCAACATGCTACTTCAAGTGAACTCGTCCCCGTTCGCAACATCCAACCGCATCAAATTGAACATGCTAAAAGCCTCTTCTGGTAAACAATTGAAGGTGTAGCAAGAAATCATCACATTCCACGTAACCAAATCTCTAAAAGGAGCAACGCAAAACACCCTCCTAGCATTTTCAACAAAAACACATTTCGCATATAAATCAACAAGAGCACAACCAACAAAACAATCCAAATCAAATCCAACTTTCACTGTAAAATAGTGCAACTGAATTCCCATCTCAGCATCATAAAACCGAGCACAAGAACAAATCAAACCATTTAGAGTTATATAATCAGGAACCACCATCTCCAACAGCATCCTTTTAAAATAAGAAAAACACAGCTGCTTACGATCCAATTCATTTTCATTATCGCATGATCCAACAATACCGCGAATCATAATATTCCACGACACAACATTTCTCACAGGCAATCCATCAAACAGCTTCTCTGCATCTTCAGTTTCTTTACATTTAAGATAAACACTCAAAATCTGATTTAACAAGGAAAGAACATGACAAAATCCAAATTTTATTAAATGGGCATGTAATTGTTTTCCTTCAGGAAGATAACCCTTTTTTGGCTGAGATTTTGAGGGCGTTGGAACAAAACAAACGAACAGCGTCGTGGTCTTCGAAATGAGTTTGATCAGGAATTGACATAGAAGCTCTGAATCTGCTTGTGGAGCTACATGGATGATGAGATTGGTAGGAAGAGAAAGAGAAGCATTGTGTGAAGAATGAGATAGGGAATGAAAGGAAATGTAAATGACCGATTGATGGGAAAAAAATTCAGGGCCAAAATCGGGGTATGACAGTTGCCCCTATTTAAGCGTCTTCAACTAGAGAATATGAAGCAGGACGTTCTTCATATGATCATTGTGGGAGATGGTTAAATACTAAGAAGACCCGGATTTTGATCCTTAATCCCCATGAAATAATTAACCGTGCTTGTCAGAATCGGCAAAGAAGCAATCTCAAAAGAAGAATCTGGCTGGTATGGTGAAAATCGGCCTGAGTACCGAAACAGCAAGTTGACCTGGATACCAAAATAAATGGTAACACAGGAATACCCATGGCCTGAACGCCGCACTAAGCATCGGAATATGAGAGTATCAATGTTGGTCTGATCACCGGAAATCTGGTATGAACACCACTTCGGTCTGGATACCGGAAACTGGCCTGAATGCCACGAGTTGCATCGACTTGATCGTCAGAAACTTCTTCGATCTGAAAATCGGAAACTGGCCTGAACGCCACTTCGGTCTGAATACCGGAAAATTGGCCTGAATGCCACTTCGGTCTGAATACCGGAAAAAACTGGCCTGAATGCCACTTCGGTCTGGATACCGGAAAAAAACTGGCCTGAATGCCACTTCGTTCTGAATACCGGGAACTCTGGCCTGAATGCCACTTCGGTCTGAATACCGGAAACTGGCCTGAATGCCACAAGTACTTCGACCTGATCGTCGGAAACTTCTTCGATCTGAATATCGGAAAAACTGGCCTGAATGCCACTTCGGTCTGGATACCGGAAACTGGCCTGAATGCCACTTTGGTCTGGATACCGGAAACTCGCCTGAATGCCACTTCGGTCTGGATACCGGGAACTGGCCTGGATGCCACAAGTTGCATCGACCTGAATGTCGGAAACTTCTTCGATCTGAAAATCGGAAAAACTGGCCTGAATGCCACTTCGGTCTGGATACCGGAAACTGGCCTGAATGCCACTTCGGTCTGGATACCGGAAACTCGCCTGAATGCCACTTCGGTCTGGATACCGGGAACTGGCCTGGATGCCACAAGTTGCATCGACATGAATGTCGGAAACTTCTTCGATCTGAAAATCGGAAACTGGCCTGAATGCCACTTCGGTCTGGATACCGGGAAATTTCATGCCCGTCAGCATCGACAGAAATAGGGAAAATGATAATTGAGGCGGCACGTGGGCCAACGACCCATGCTGGGGATAATAAGTCATGAACAACCTTCAGTCTGAGCACTGGAAACAAACTTCTGGCTTGTCACTTGGGATGCCGAGAATGTTTTATGTTTACATGCGTATGTTTGAATTTTTCAATGGCGTAATGCTCCATGAAAATGGAAATGCTACGCGATTTGGGAGGATGCAATGCAATACGATTCTACATGCAAGGATGAGAAATGCTGGGGAAAATGCCAAGCCGAAGCAAGGAATCTTGTTGGGGAAATGACTGGCCGCGCGGTGTTCTGGCAATGGCGAGATACCGAGGCTCTGACTGGGGAGAGAATGGCACTGCCAACCTGTTATTGGGGGAAGTGATAGTGGTTCTGGCAACCATAATCTACGAGAGATGACTCAGCAGAGGGGGAGCAAACACTGATACGGTACTGAGGTTATGTTTCAAGGCAAGAGATCATCGATCTGGCATCGGGATCATTGATCTGGCATCGAATTCTGAGGAGCAACTACTTCTTCTGGGAGGATACGGTCTGGCACTGTCAACTCTGCTGGGGATATACAGTCTGGCACTGTCAACTCCGTTGGGGATATACAGTCTGGCACTGTTAACTCTACTAGGGAGTGTATAGTTTGAAACAACCGCTTGGGGAGTACAGTGGTGAGAACCTGCTGGGGATTGAAGAATCCAACACTCTGATCAGCTCTGCAGGGATAAGACACCGGATTCGTCTGTTGGTGACTTCATTGGGGAAGATATTCACAGTCATCTGCAGGGGATTTTAAGGAAATGCCCCGAGGGTACCTGTTCTAAATAGGTGATCCAAAGCACTTAAAATTTACAGCAATTTTAAATGTTTATTAAGCATGTACCTGTAAAACCCTTATGTGTCATGATGCAATGTTTATCAAAAATTCGGACGTCATTTTTGCAAACAAAACAGTAAAATGAAAATGAACACAGAGATGTAATGAATAACATGATTTTATTGATTGAATGGCCTCTGAATAGGCATTTACATCAGGAAGCAATCCCTAGGAAGAGGTAATCGCAAAAAAGATAAAAACAGAAAATAATTTAATGGCAATGTGAAAAGGATTTCTATCGGGTTCCAATTCTGCTATGACTTGCTCGTCTTCAAGATCCTCCAGATGACCAGCCTTCTGAAAAGGTGATTGGACTGTTTCCCACCTTTTGAAAGTTTCCAGTCATCGACATGAGATGAGATTCAGAACTACTCAGAACGCAGTCATTCGCTTAATCCCTAACTTTTGCCTGGATCGCCCTTTCGGGTTTTCAATCCACCGGGATACCCATTTTTGCCTAAGTTGCCTTTTCAGGTTTTCAACTTACCGGGTGTACGATCTTTTCATTTTTAAATCCCTAATTTTTGCCCGAACCTTTTCATTTTCTTGGTTCGTCGGGATGCCCATTTTTGCCTGGACTGCTCTTTTTACCGTCCAGCGGGTCTATTTTATGCGAAGTATTTTTTAACTGCGTCTGAGTTTACTGGGGAAGTGAAGTCTTCACCATCCATCGTTGCAAGCATTAAGGCCCCACCATCAAAAACTTTGGTGACGATATACGGTCCCTCATAGTTAGGAGTCCACTTGCCCCTGTGATCTGTCTGAGGAGGAAGGATCCTTTTCAACACTAAATCTCCAACTTGGAAACATCGAGGATGCACTTTCTGGTCAAAGGCTCTCTTCATCCGACTCTGATACAACTGCCCATGACAAATGGCTGCCATTCGCTTCTCTTCGATAAGACTCAACTCATTGAACCTTGTCCGAATCCATTCAGCTTCATCTAGCTTGACATCCAACAGGACTCTTAGAGAAGGAATCTCCACTTCAACAGGTAGAACTGCTTCCATACCATACACAAGGGAGTAAGGGGTTGCCCCAGTCGATGTACGTACTGAAGTGCGGTACCCATGCAAGGCGAAGGGTAGCATCTCATGCCAATCTCTGTACGTAACGACCATCTTCTGCACAATCTTCTTTATGTTCTTATTCGCTGCCTCAACAGCACCGTTCATCTTAGGACGGTAAGGGGAAGAATTGTGATGCTGAATGTTGAAGTTCTGGCACAACTCCTTCATCATTTTGTTATTGAGATTGGAACCATTATCAGTAATGATTCTTTCGGGAATCTCATAGCGACAAATGATTTCCTTCTTAATGAAACGGGCAACCACATGTCTGGTGACATTCGCGAACGACGCTGCTTCGACCCATTTGGTGAAATAGTCGATGGCAACAAGGATGAAGCGATGCCCATTGGAAGCAGTCGGCTCAATCTTTCCAATCATGTTAATGCCCCACATTGCAAACGGCCACAGCGAAGACATCACATTCAGAGGATTCGGCGGTACATGCACCTTATCAGCATAAATCTGGCATTTATGACACTTTCGGGCATACTTGAAACAATCTAATTCCATGGTCATCCAGTAATAACCCGCTCTTAACAATTTCTTAGCCATTGCATGCCCGCCGACATGAGTACCGAAGGAGCCTTCATGAACTTCTTGCATTAACATGTCCGCCTCGTGTCTGTCCACGCATCTGAGCAAAACCATGTCGAAGTTCCTCTTATACAACACATCGTCTTTGTTCAAGAAGAAACTGCCTGCTAATCTTCTCAAAGTCTTTCTGTCATTGTTGGATGCCCCTGCAGGGTACTCTTGATTCTTCAGAAAGCACTTGATATCGTGATACCAGGGCTTGTCATCAACTACCAGTTCAGCAGCAAACACATACGCGGCCCTATCAAGGCGCATAACACCGATCCTAGGAGCATGATTCCACCGAACCACCTTGATCATGGAGGATAGAGTAGCAAGAGCATCTGCCATCTGGTTCTCATCACGAGGTATATGATACAGCTTTACTGTTGTGAAGAAAGTCAACAGTCTTCTCGTGTAATCTCTGTACGGGACCATAGTAGGCTGAAGGGTGTTCCAATCACCATTTACTTGATTGATCACTAGAGCTGAATCTCCGAAGATGTCCAGAGTCTTGATTCTCAAATCAATGGCTTGTTCGATACCCAAGATACAGGCCTCGTACTCAGCTTCATTATTGGTGCACTCGAAAGTCAGACGAGCGGTGAAAGGCATGTGGGCACCTTTCGGAGTTGTAATGACAGCACCAATTCCACTTCCTTTGGCGTTGACGGCCCCATCAAACGTTAAAGTCCACTTTTCATCTGGATCAGGTCCCTCCTCAACAACTGGCTCTTCATAGTCTTTCATCTTGAGGAACATGATATCTTCATCTGGAAAATCAAACTTCATCGACTCGTAATCTTCAATCGGTTGTTGAGCAAGATAGTCTGACAGAATACTCCCCTTGATGGCTTTCTGGGATGTATACTGGATATCATACTCTGTCAGTACCATTTGCCAACGAGCAACCCTTCCGGTGAGAGCTGGCTTCTCGAATATATACTTGACTGGATCCATCTTGGAGATCAGTAAGGTTGTGTGAGTCAACATGTATTGTCTCAATCGCTTAGCAGCCCATGCAAGTGTACAACATGTCTTTTCAAGCATTGAATATCTGGACTCGCAGTCTGTGAATTTTTTACTCAGGTAGTAGATGGCATGTTCTTTCCTGCCTGTCTCGTCGTGTTGACCGAGAACACAACCCATAGAATTGTCAAGTACTGTCAAGTACATAATCAGCGGTCTCCCTGGGACTGGAGGCATGAGGATAGGAGGATTCTGCAAATACTCTTTTATCTTTTCAAAAGCCCTTTGACAATCGTCGTTCCACCTGATAGCCTGATCTTTCCTCAGCAATTTGAAAATTGGCTCACACGTGGCTGTTAGGTGAGAGATGAACCTTGCAATGTAGTTCAACCTCCCTAAGAAACCACGGACTTGCTTCTCCGTTCTTGGCTCAGGCATTTCCTGTATTGCTTTCACTTTGTCAGGATCCACCTCAATCCCTTTTCCACTAACAATAAAACCCAGTAGCTTCCCAGATCTCACCCCGAAAATGCACTTGTTTGGATTAAGCCTCAGCTTGAATTTCCTTAACCGCTCAAACAGTTTCTGCAGATTCACCAAATGTTCTTCTTCTGTCTGAGATTTGGCAATCATATCGTCCACATAAACCTCGATTTCATGATGAATCATATCATGGAACAGAGTCACCATAGCTCGTTGATATGTTGCCCCAGCGCTTTTCAGACCAAACGGCATCACCTTATAGAAGAAGGTGCCCCATGGGGTTATGAAAGTTGTCTTCTCCATGTCTTCTGGTGCCATCTTGATTTGGTTATAGCCAGAAAAGCCATCCATGAAGGAGAATACCGAGAACTGAGTTGTGTTATCCACCAAAACGTCGATGTGAGGTAATGGGAAATCATCTTTAGGGCTAGCTCTGTTCAGATCCCGGTAGTCGACACACATCCGTACCTTTCCATCCTTCTTAGGTACTGGAACGATATTTGCAACCCATGGCGGATAATTGGTAACCGCTAGGAACCCTGCATCCAACTGTTTCTGCACTTCTTCCTTTATCTTGACAACCATCTCTGGTCTTGTTCTTCTGAGCTTCTGCTTGACCGGAGGACAACCCTGTTTGAGAGGCAAACGGTGTACCACAATGTCTGTGTCAAGCCCTGGCATATCCTGATAAGACCAAGCGAAGACGTCAACATACTCTTGCAACAGTTCAATCAACCCCTTCTTCACATCATCTTCCAAAGCAACCCCTATCTTGATTTCTCTCTTGACGTCCTCGGTGCCAAGATTAATCACTTCAGTAGCCTCTTGATGCGGTTGAATGACCCTTTCCTCCTGTTTTAGCAGCCTGGCAAGTTCTTCAGGGAGTTCACAGTCTTCATCACCCTCTTCTTCAGCTTGGAAGATTGGATTTTCGAAGTCGAAGCGAGCCATAGCAGAATCGTTATCAATAGGATCCGGTGATGTGCATCTGCATGAGTGATGGTATGTGCTTATGAGTGTGGACAGTGAGTGAAAACTAAACAAAACATTGCCAAATATTTTTATTTTTTTGAAATTTTGAAAAACTGCAAAAATAGAAAGACAGTGAACAAAATGTTTGAATGCAAAAGAGGTCCTTCATTTATGATAAACAATGCAGGTATTCACATAGATGAGCCCTACAATGAGTCATTACGCCCTGGGCGGAACGTAAGACTTGGACATGCATGAATAAACAAAGAAAAATTACTCCTCTAGAAGAGTGACTTGGACAATTTCCTCGGACGACCAATTGTTGATGACTTCACCCGGGATCCTCGGACGCACCCAGTGGTCGATGTCACAATCACTATCCCCATCCTCTTCATTGATTGCTGATATCTGGCCATACTGAATGATGTCAGCGCTGGAGAAGGTAATCGGCCCCTGACGAGTCTGAGGTGTTGAAGTTGTAGAAGTCAGCGCTGGTTGATACCCAATCCCGAACTTGTCGTCCTTCATTGGTAACTCCAACAGACGTCCCCAACCGGGAGCAACACCTGAATCCACCAAGGCTTGTGCCTGCTTGAAGGATGAGATAGGGGCTCCTGCTTTAGCCCCTTCCACCAGAGCTGCATCCTTGATTTGAACTGACTCAAAGGCCTGACAGAGAGTCTCTTGAATTTCACCTTCCACCTCTACATACTTGAATGTAGACAGGTTACTGACCAGGATGTCCTCCTCACCACAGACGGTGATAATTCTTCCATTGACTGGGAACTTGATCTTCTGATGCAGTGTTGAGGAGACTGCCCCAGCATTGTGGATCCAAGGACGACCCAGAAGGCAACTGTACGAGGGATTGATATCCATCACATAGAATACGGTGTTGAAGGTTTGTGATCCAATCTGAATTGGCAATTCTACCTCTCCAAACATCGACCTCTTAGAACCATCGAAGGCTCTCACCATGAGATCGGAAGGTTTCAAGATCAAACCTTCTACTTCTAACCTTGATAGGGCTCTCTTGGGTAGCACATTGAGAGAGGAACCTGTATCCACCAGAACATGAGATAACACGGTGTCTTTGCATTCCATTGAGATATGCAAAGCCTTGTTATGATTGCGTCCAGCTGGTGTTAAGTCAGAATCAGTAAAGCCCAACCCGTTGCTTGCATGAACATTTGCAATGATCCCTTCTAGCTGGTTTACTGAGATCTCCTGAGGCACATATGCAGCATTAAGGACCTTCAGAAGTGCCTCCCTGTGTGCCTCTGAACACAACAGAAGTGAGAGAATGGATATCTTAGACGGCGTCTGAATCAACTGATCGACTACCTTGTAGTCGCTTTTCTTTATGATTCTCAGAAGCTCGTCCACATCCTTCGCAAAAGTGGGCTCAGAACCAGCTTGGGGTGCAGAGGTACCCTCATTCACGACTTGCTTGCCTTTGGCCTTAGCCGCGGCATCAGCACTATCAGCTTGGGTAACGGGTGGCGAGAATAGTCTGCCACTCCTGGTGAATCGCCCGATTCCACCAACATTGTCCACTGCGGGACCTTCAACTTCGAGTTCAGACTTTTGACCCTCTTCTACCTTCAAAGGTCGTTCCACCCCATGATCGTGTGTGTATACGCTCCCCCCATAATGCCACGGAATGGCCCTTTCACTTGTGAAAGGTAAAGGACCAGGGGTTGTGATTGTCATAGCGGTCGGTCGCACTGGTGGCACTGGTTGCGCTTCTAGCACACTGATCTGATTAGTCGGGTAAAAGATGGTGATAGTAGCGACATCATAGTCATACTCAGGAATCTCGTTCATTGAAACAAAAACATCCGGAACACCGGAATCAAGTTCAGTTACTTCAAGATCAGACACATTGTTTGGTATATCAACAACAACATTTGAAAAATTAAATACATCAATGGGAAATACACAATCAGCAGGAACAACATCTGAGAATTCTTCAACAGCATCTTCAAATACCTCTTCAACTACCCCTTTAGCAAACTCTTTGACAGTCAAGTCTTCAACTTGGAGGGTACCATTGTCAAGCAAGACCTGGATACCCTGCTGCAGCTTCAAGCAATCCTTACCCTGTGTAGCGCATTCCGAACAACCTTTCCCACAACCGGGGAAGACATCGGCCTTCAACAAGCATTCCTTAATTTCCCACAACGGGGTCTTCAACTTCAACACATCCTTAACAGACTTGGCTTCTCCCTCCAGCATATTAACGTTTGCACCACCATGCTGTGGCATGGGATTGTTGACGACATTAGGAACCGGTGCAAGGCTGATAGCCTTTGAATCAATGAGGTTCTGAACTACGTGCTTAAAAGCTTTGCAGTTCTCGATATTATGGCCAGGTGCCCCAGAGTGGAAGCTACACCTAGCGTTGGCATCGTAACCCACCGGAAGTCTACCAACAGGAGGAGCCAGAGTGCGCAACTGCACGAGTTGTAGCTGTTGAAGACTAGCAAGCAGTTGAGCGCACGACATTGGAAGAGTGTCGAAACGCCGGTCCATCATCCTCTGCCTCTGTTGATAGGTGGGTCTGTTACCTGGTTATTGTTGTTGTTGATACTGAGCTTGCTGACGTTGTGGTTGTTGTTGATACTGAGTTTGCTGGCGTTGTGTTTGTTGTTGTTGTAGTGGTGCTGCAGCTGGAATGGTCACAGCCGCAACATACGGTTGTTGATGATAGTTTTGAAAATTATTCCTCCTGTTTTGATATGAAGACACGGAATTCACACCCCCTTCCCTTTGCTTCTGTCCTCCCATAAATGGCTTCTTTACTCCTGATGAAGATCCAACTCCATTGTGGCTCTTGTAGGTCTTCAGGTAATTCTCTACCCTCTCTCCGGTAGAGACCACATCAGCAAAGTTGGAGGCATTGCACCCCACCAGACGCTCCAGGTAAGGTCCAGGCAACGTATTCATGAACATGTTGGCCATTTCCTTTTCCAACATGGGAGGTTGAACACGGGAAGCTGTCTCCCTCCAGCGTTGAGCGTATTCCCTGAAGCACTCATTGCTTTTCAGAGACAGGTTCGGGAGTTGAGTTCTGTCTGGGGCCATGTCTGCATTATACTGGTATTGCTTCACAAAAGCCTCCGCCAAATCCCTCCAGCAACGAATATGGGCTCTATCCAACCTCATGTACCATTCCAGGGATGCCCCAGCTAGGCTGTCCTGGAAGAAGTACATGAGTAGCTTCTCGTCATCAGAGTATGCAACCATCTTTCGGAAGTAAGCTTGCACATGGGTCTTCGGGCAAGAGCTACCGTTGTACTTGTCAAAGATTGGGACTTTGAACTTCGGCGGGACCTTCACGCCTGGGACCAATCCCAAGTCAGAAACATCTACCCCCAGAGGGTTTTGTCCTTCCACCGCCTTCAGCCTCTCCTCTAATCTCCTGAACATGGGATCCATGCCATGGCCCATGCCAAAATCTTATGGCAGCAAGAACTGATCATCTTGATCATCGTGGATGGGTTGTTGATCAAGGTTGTTATGTGGGATCGGGACAGGCCCCGGTCCATTAACCTCTGCATTTGGAGGATCAGTCACGACCTCTGGTTGAGTAGTTGCAGGATTCCTTTGCATCATTTGTCTAATCTCCTGCTGTCCCTGCGCTACTCCCTGGACCACGTCCATGAACTGGTTCATGCGGACCCTCATCTCAGCAAGTTCTGCTTGTAGACCTTCCATTGCTCTCTGCTGGTTTCTGCGGGTTCCGTACCGGTGGATTCCTGAATCAGCTATCCTGCTAGTGGAACACCAAATAATATAAGAACACCGCGGCGACACCTGTTATGCAAGAATATGCAAATGAATATGTTAATGCAATGACATGTTTATCACTTCCAAAAAGGTATTCTACCCCCTTGATTCCGGTCTCACGAGAAGATCGAGCCGTAGATAGACTTCGGAGATTAAGATGCAATAGAGGGCAGGTCTTCATATAGATAAATTCAAAGAGAATGGCCTTAGCCAATAGTACATCAAAAGAGGATTTCCACAACAAGCCTGTGGATCATCACTACACAACAATAAAGCAATAAGTAAAAGGAGGAACAAAAAATCAGGACTCAGCCTCCTGTGTACAAACCGTAAGGACTGCTCCTCACTTCAGCCAGCAATGCTATCGTGTCAGGATGATCTGGGAATTCTATCAAACGCCGGATAAGCAGATTCCTTTGGTGAATAACTCCATCCAACTCGTTGATGTGCTCTCTGTAGTAATTCCCATCATCTTCTCTGAACACCTCTTCAAGTCTGGATTTCTTCAAACCTGCCAACACCTTGAGCTCTTCAATCTGTCCTCGAGCCTCATTGAGTTGATCGGTGATGTAACCATTGGTAGAACGGGCGCACAGAAGCTCATTGTTCTTTTCCTTCAGCAAAGTCTTCAATTTCTCCATCTGACCAGTCAGTTCGGTCACCATCTCCTCCTCCTTTGCCTTCCGAGAAGTTGAAAATGCATCCCATCGCTCTTGCCACCCAACTAATTTACCATGAGCATCCATTAATTGTTGCTTGACTCGCTTCAACTCAGAACTGGATGATCCCAAGGCCTTGTCTGTCTTCCTGAAGAAGTCCACCTCCACAGCTAATTTCCTTTCTGCTTCCCCTTGCAATCTAACGGCTTCCCCCTTCTGATATTCTGCCTCATGGAATTGATGCATATAGTCTTGCAACTTCGCACTTAACTCCGAGTTTTCCACTTGAAGCTCCTCCATGGCTTTCTTCAATTTGTCATACTCCTCTCGGCTCACCATTGTTGACTGCGCAGGAGTAGGTGGATACAGAGGTTCTTCTATAGGAAACGGCAGACCCAACTCTTCGACTCTTCCTTAAAGCCACTCTCCATACTGAGGGTAAGTCCTACAATCTCCTTTTCCAAGCACAGTTCTTCCTCTCTTGATCACCTTGAGCCAGGCCTCAGCTGCCTTACGGGATACTGTCAAGTCAAGCGAAGAATGGAAAAACAGAGATTCTTCCACATCCTTTTCCAGAGGCGGAGTTCTTAAAGCATATCCAAATTGTCTGACCGCTAGAGAAGGATTATAGTTGATTCCTCCCCTTCTTCCTACCAACGGTACATTTGGGAAGTTCCCACAACTGTGAATAATATCCGCCCGAAGCAAGCTCCGGTCAGACCACCAAGAAATATCTTCAGCTCTCAACCCCATCAATCTCTTCGACCAACTCAACGAGTCCTCGACATCAACGAACGCTCCTGATCTGGGTAGGTGAGAACTGAACCACTTATAAAACAAAGGCGCACAACAATTCAACAATCCTCCTTTTCTATTTTCATTCCTGTGGTGCACCGAATGAAAGAAATCTCCCAACAAGGTCGGCACTAGATTACCCAACACAAAAAGGCGTATTGCGTCTACGTCCACAAATTTGGCAACATTAGGGAACAGGACAATCCCATACACACAAAGAGCCAACACAGCATTGAAACCCCCCTGGTCACCATCTTCAAGTTTCTTCTTTGCTTCTCCCAGTAAGAAACTCAAATGAAAACCATTGACTCCTCCCTTCTGACACATATTAGCCTTCAAGACTGATTTCCCCAAATATGTGGCCGAGGCAACCATGCTGAGATCGGGCAGAAACTCAGAACTCTAGAACAACAACTGTGACTTGATAGGAACTCTGAGAAAACTGGCAATCTCCTCCAAAGTAGGGACCAAAATATAATCCGGGAATGTGAAACACCTCAATGGAGGGTCATAGAACTGCAATAGTGTAAAGACAGCATCGTGTTGATCTTTGGAAAGAACTGTGACGAAGCTTAGAATCAAACCGTAATCCTTCCAGAATCCTTCTAGAGAATCAGGATCCATTAACTTCATCAACTGTTGAATAGGCTCCAGACAGACCATTGGAAACTTGTAGGCGACATGTCTCTTCCTGTCAATATCCATCTTAAGAGAACCAGAAAAACCCCCGACCGGAATCAAAAAGAAGATGTAAACCCCCTAGAAATGGATAAACATGTGTTAAATGATATGAATGCAGAATGATGTGATGATGTGAATGTAATGCAGTGACATGGAAATCAGGATTGCTGTATCTGCTTGAGCAACTGTCGGGTTGCACTGTCTGAAGAGAAAACCCACTAAAGAATAAGATCAAAACTCTGCTCCAGAAAACCGGGTTGGTTGGAGGTTAAGGTTTCCTGAATTTAGCCCGCCCCTCACTGGTAGGTTCTAAGAACAGAAGTTTGTCAGCTTTAGCCCTTCAGTCGAGAATAATACGTTTACCACTGAAGGTTTGGCATTATTACGGGATAAAAGACCTTCGCTGACTCCCCTCAACAGGATATCCTAAAGCAAGTTCCCAGTCTCGGGGTCCTCGGATTGAGCAGCGAGAATGCGCCCACCAGAGCTAACATAAACGCGTCTCGGAGGAGAGGCCTCGACTGAGTTCTCGGGAAATGGTCACCAGAGTCGACGATTTCTAAAGGAATATCTGTCGTTATGGAACACCCATAAGACAAAATATATCCAACAGAAACCTCGTCTGGAATGTGGGTCTCATGAACGACTTAACGTAGCAACATACCACGCAAGCCTCATGACTATCCACTCTAACACCTATGTGTACACTCAAGCCTGGGTAGTGGGCTTATCTCTCATAGAACAGTCCCAACCCAACAAACAAACAACCCATAGAACCCACAGATACAACAAACATATGTACATGAATGCAATAAGATAAAGCAGGTAAATGCGGAAAATAAATAACTGTACAAAAGAAATAAACACCCAACAAACAAGAAACCTACAAAATCTAGGAGGGACTCGCTTAGGGAAACCGAATCCCCAGCAGAGTCACCAGCTGTCGCAACCTGAAAAATACAGAGGTGCGAAAAAACAACCGGCGAGAAAGTAATGACAGAAGAGTCGCCACCGTGCGTTATTTATCCCAAAGGAGGGAAAGGAAACGCTCGAAGTAAACCTGGAGAAAGGAAAGGAAAAGACAAGGTCTCGCAACCAAATCTTGGGTTCGGGAGTCGATTATGCGAAGGGAAGGTATTAGCACCCCTACGCATCCGTAGTACTCTACGGGATCCACTCTTGTTTGTTTCTTGTCTAAAGGGTGTGTGTTTATCTAATGTACTATTTACTAAAAGAAGGGGTCAAAGAAAATGACTCGCACGGATATCGCATCCATTGCATACGTATCTCATCTGGAATGAGAATCAGAGTCTTCGTAGCTCGGCTACCTATGGGTTAAAGAGGAGTGTGCTCGCTAAGACGTCGCGTCTTATGCCTACGTATCTCATCGGGGATGAGAATCAGAGCAAAACGTAGTTCAGCTAACTACGGGAACAAAGGTCTCGATTGCAACTAGGGCAAGAGAAAGGGAATGTCTCGATCGCAACGAGGGCGAGAGAAAGGATCGCAACGAGGGCGAAAGAAAACAAGGATTAGTTGTTAGTCGTTAGTCAAACTCGGCAAGACATCGCATCTTGTGCCTACGTATCTCATCTGAACATGAGAATCAGAGTTGCCGTAGTTCGGCTACAGGATTGCCATCTGAACATGGACTTACAAAGGAGGACACCAGTTGTGTCAAAGGAGAGTGGGAAATGTGTTCACATCCTAGCAGTAGGTGTCGCAGCTCGCTGAATCAAGTCTTAGGCGGTTACCTCTTTGCAATAGGACGGATTGACATGCCACAAGATCGGAGACGCACGGAAAGGTCTAGAAGTGGGGAAGCTCTGCCCTAGAGTTGTCATGCAATATGTACTTAAGTGTTAGGATTTACAAATGGGAACATCTACCTATGTTAGCATGCAGAGAAAATGGGGATTCTAACTATGTTATCATACAAAAGGATATGGGAATCCTACCTATGTTATCATACAAAAGGATATGGGAATCCTACCTATGTTATCATGCAAAAGGATATGGGAATCCTACCTATGTTATCATGCAAAAGGATATATCTAATGGGTGCTACCTAATCGGAGCAAGAATCGACGAATGGAGCAAGGAGAAGTGTTAGGGATAAAGGTAGATGGCGATGCATGAAGCAATCGACTTACAAGGTTGATGGCGATGCATAAAGCAATCGACTTACAAGGTTGATGGCGATGCATAAAGCAATCTACTTACAAAAGGGTGGATGAATACGTGCTGGTTCTGTTAGGTTTTGAGAAAAGTGATTACTCGACGTTGGATCGAGGTTTTGGTCTTGTTTTGAAATGGTTATCGGGTATTCATTTTATTTCTTGTATTAACAGATGAATAAAGAATGAAAGAATATTATACATTTCATGGGAGAGGGATACATTTGTTATGAATGGGGGTTGTCATGGCAATCAAATAACATAAATATATGCCTCATACATCATACAAGTAGGCAACAGTCAATCAGACAATAAGATATTTAAACAAGTATGTGATCAAATCAAATAATCAAAGAAATGAAATGAATGAGCATTAAACAACGTATGAGTGTAAGTGTAAGGGAACCGGCTCATTGTAAGGAAGCCCAAGAGTAAGCTATGTGAGGTTGATGGCGATGCTTAAAAAAGCAATCGACTTACAAGGGTGTGAAAAATGGGCTCGATATTAAATAGAGAAAAATATGATTTTTATAGTTTTAAAATGGTTTTGAATGGTTTTGAATTAAATTAAAATACAACAACTTTACATTATTAACAAAATGAACATATGAGTGTAATAAAGGCATAAACATAAAAAGAAACGAAAATGCTAAAAGAAAAAATAATATAGCTAAAAGAAATAAAATGCCAAAAAATGCCACACATGAGTATCGAACCCACTACCTATGGAGAGATAAACTAACTCTATCCCCACCCGGCCACGAATGACTTGCTTATCAGGCTAGGACCAAAAAATGTACATAAATAGAGTGGCAAAACTCTAGTCAACAAAACAGTAAACAAACATGGGCCATTGGGTCCGGATTGACCGAAACATTGTTCATTTCCTGGCCCAACGTGGTAATACCTTGAGAAGACAAACAGGAAGAAAACATCTTCCAAACCAAAAGTCACATGGAAACTTGGAAAAGTAATAATGCAGCGGGAGAATCAAACGAAACAACCAGCTTTGGGCTGTGGGAAAGGCATCGCCATTAATGGCTCTAAAGCCTTGATAAGATCCAAACCCCAACAAACATCAACAGATGGCAGAGGAGTGCACCTCCGCCTCAAATTCACTCTCTCACTGTCTGAGACAATCATCTCCTTCCTCACTCAAAACAGAGACAAACTCAAAGTGAAAACTAAACCATTACCCCTAACCTAAACTAAAATGACTAACATTCATCTCATCCTATCATCTCCCTCACAACGAAACCGAAACGCACCGACAACAACGATCTAGAAAACGTTAAACCTTCCCTAAAGCAAAATCAACAGATACAAACAAAAGGTCACATGTTGCGAGGATGTCGAAAGAAATGTGACTATTACCTCCTCAAAACAAGACTCGGCGCGGTTATGATAGCGGTGCGAAGAACTGGTGTGCCCTTTTCAGGTAGCTTGCTTTGCCCTGCTTCTCCCTTTTCTTTTTATCGTTACGATCCTCTTGTTTCCGCCCCCTTCCTTTTCAATACTGGTTTTTTTTTGATTTGGGATTTAGGTTTCTTTTGGTGGGTTTGGTCCGCCTCCAAGCTTTTTCGTTGTTCTCTCTCTCTTACTGATTCTCCTTTCTATTTATCTCCCAGCTTAGGGTTTTGACTCGGTGCCCTTCTTCCAAAAGAGTAACTCTGTAACCTCCTTTCTGATGTGCTCAGTTTGGATGGGCTTCTTTGGTGCTAGGTTCGAAAGTGGTAATCTGAACCTTCGCTTTCTTCTTGAGTTTTGTTTCTAATCCAATTTGGGAAATTTCTGATGTTTTGAATTTTTACTGCTTTGGCTGATTATGGTAGGTTGCAACTTGAGTGGAATTGGGCTTCACATGAATTTGCCTTGACCGTCATTTGTTGCTGTTGAATTTCAAATGTCGTCTGGATTTGGCTTAGCTTAGCATAGTTTTCACTGAGTTTTGGATTTTTTAGCTTGCACTGCCGTGTGAAGCCTTGGTTGTTGCGACTTAAGTTGTTCTTGTGCTGATTGTTTCTTGGTCATGGATTGAGTGGTGGTTCATGAATCAATTTTCTTGAGTCCTGAATTCCTTACTGTTTCGAAAATTTGGATGTCCGAAACTCTTGGGAAATTTATTGAATGGCTTTGGTATTTTGCAGGGTGTTGTTATGTTAACACAAGTTGGCGGCTAACTTCAACTTTTACTTCACCATTCCGCTTCTGTTTCGATAGGTAAAGACCAAGGTATTCCGCTTGAGCGCCGAAACCTTACACTGCCATTTTCCTGATGCTGGTGTAGATTGACTGTTGCAGCCTGAATTCGATGACAATGTGTTTTATTTCATTTGCACTTAACCTGCCTTTTTGTGTGTGCATTACTGTAGGAACAACTGTTGGTTTTGACGGCGTGCATCATCTATATGTGCTACATGAGATGCTTTGGATTTTTGCTTGGGATGCTTTGCCGGTGTGTGAACTGTTTCGTGAGCTGCTAGCAGCGGTTTAGGTTTAGTATGGCAGGGGTACTTTTCTTACAGCATTTTGGCAATTACACTGTTCGTTTCACATTGCCAATCTATTGTAGATTGGTTAGTCAAGCGCCATTACGGCTACTGAATTAGTATCGCAAGTACCGCTGCCTTTGGGCTACCTCATTGTGTTGTATAGCTTTTGATTTGGGTTTTCCAGGAACCGCATAGGTTACCTTGTGGGTTTCACTGCAGGTTTTGCTTTATTTCCTCTATGCAACAGATATGTTAGTAGCTATGATGATGCATTGGTTTAGATGCCACGCTCTGCCATTGATTTTTTGCTTCTGTTGTGAAAATGCAGGTTTCCGTGTTGCTTTGGTCATTGCAATTTGTATACAAAGGATAGGAAGATCGTGCATTGGTGGTGGTTGAACCATGGTGGTGAGCTGGTCTGTCTACTGATAGTCATGTTGTTGTCCAGGTTTGGACTTTCATAGATACATCTGGTTGAAAATATTTGATTTCAAAAATCACTTCCACCGACATGCAATCAATAACCTTCAAACTGTCTAAACTCCCAAACCATCCTGTCATGTGACTTGGAAAAAAACCTTGTTAAGTTGTTTACACCCTTCAATTTGCACAGAAATGAGACTAGAAAAGGAATCGGCACCAACTTCCACTTGCCATATGTCTGTCAACTTATTGAGAATTTTATTGAGTTTTGAAAGCAGAAATTTGACAGGGGCTGGTCTCACAGAAAATTGAAGAGTTTGACGTTACTCATTGACAACCTTAAGGTGGTGTATTCATATCCTTATGTTGTTTGTTTCAATGATTATAGTGTAGGACCAACATAATCAAGTTTAGTATTATGTGTCATTGATTGTTTATCTGTGATGTCGAATGGTCAATTGTTGTAATGTTTTTTTTTGCTGTTGTTTGTTTGATGCAGGAAATGGGATTGGACAACGAGGTTGCTACGTTGGAGAAGCAAAAAAAGTTGTTGGAGAAAATTCCGGGCATGGAATTGAATGAAGAAACCAAGAAACTGAGACAGGCTTGTTTCAAATCTAATTACAAGAAGAGAAGATTGATTACCTTCCATCATTGAACTTATCATTGAACTTCACTGTCATTTGCATATTGGAATGTTGGATATAACAGTAAAAAGCCTCACACAAAGAGTATAGAGAATGTGAAAAACTCAAGACATGTTACTTGTTTTTTCATGTTGTTTTGGTTTTTTCTTATATGTCCGTGGAGCATCATAACTTCATTGCCATCACCATGATTTCCACATCCACCAACCATGGTGTTCCATGCCACAACATTTCGAATCGACATCTCGTTGAATACTCTACGTGCATCAATTATATTTTGTTTTTGGCATACATGTTGATCAATGCACTAGCCACTAAAACAATGAGTCAAACGACTGTCTCAGAACAAGACTGTGAATCTGTTTTCCAAAATCATAATATCCCAAAGCATCATCACTTAGTACACTCAACATGCTACTTCAAGTGAACTCGTCCCCGTTCGCAACATCCAACCGCATCAAATTGAACATGCTAAAAGCCTCTTCTGGTAAACAATTGAAGGTGTAGCAAGAAATCATCACATTCCACGTAACCAAATCTCTAAAAGGAGCAACGCAAAACACCCTCCTAGCATTTTCAACAAAAACACATTTCGCATATAAATCAACAAGAGCACAGCCAACAAAACAATCCAAATCAAATCCAACTTTCACTGTAAAATAGTGCAACTGAATTCCCATCTCAGCATCATAAAACCGAGCACAAGAACAAATCAAACCATTTAGAGTTATATAATCAGGAACCACCATCTCCAACAGCATCCTTTTAAAATAAGAAAAACACAGCTGCTTACGATCCAATTCATTTTCATTATCGCATGATCCAACAATACCGCGAATCATAATATTCCACGACACAACATTTCTCACAGGCAATCCATCAAACAGCTTCTCTGCATCTTCAGTTTCTTTACATTTAAGATAAACACTCAAAATCTGATTTAACAAGGAAAGAACATGACAAAATCCAAATTTTATTAAATGGGCATGTAATTGTTTTCCTTCAGGAAGATAACCCCTTTTTGGCTGAGATTTTGAGGGCGTTGGAACAAAACAAACGAACAGCGTCGTGGTCTTCGAAATGAGTTTGATCAGGAATTGACATAGAAGCTCTGAATCTGCTTGTGGAGCTACATGGATGATGAGATTGGTAGGAAGAGAAAGAGAAGCATTGTGTGAAGAATGAGATAGGGAATGAAAGGAAATATAAATGAACGATTGATGGGAAAAAAATTCAGGGCCAAAATCGGGGTATGACACTTATCAAACTGACGATCAGTCATTCTTCTTCTCGCTTGGCACCCAGCTCTCTGTGTTCTCTGTTGAGGTGGCTGCTGTTGCTGTCATACAGATTGATTACCAGCAGGAATCGTTACTGTAGCAGCATACGGGTGATAACGATCCCTACCGCGTCCCCTTTGGGCAGACACATCACTTGATTCAACCTCCTTCTCGCGCTAACCATCGCCAAAGGGCTTCTTTACTCCAGACGACGAAGCATTTCCTTGTATCTTCCCCATCTTCAGCCAGCTCTCAATCCTCTCCACCTTCTCGGCAATTGCTTTCTGCCCCACGGCGAACTCTTGCATGACACTGATCAGCTCACTCATCTTCTCTTTCAGCTCGAGAATGTCAGCGTTGGGTGGATTCATCGTTCCTGAGTCAATCAAACATGTTAGAAACTGACACCTGCAAAACAGAAGACAGGTTATTATGACTCACACATGAATGCAATGTCTATCTATATGAGGAACATTATGTCTTTCGATCCTGGTTTCATCGAGATAGATAATAATCCGACAACACCATTCTGACATCAATCATCTGGCTTCACCATACAGAGCAGAGAATTATGATTTAGCAAAGATATCACCCAACCATGTGTGTGCTATGTGAGTGCATACAAACAAGCAAATAAAGCTTGAAGATCAATTACTGAATGATAACAACCACTGTATATCAAAAGTGCACTACACGTGCCAGAGTCATACATCAGGCTGATACAAATCAAATTACAATTCTCCAGTATTAGAAAGAAAATACAAGCAAGTGAATTCCATCAACAGGCCTGACGGTAATCCAACACAATAACAACAAAAGTCTACACCGAAGAAGGTCCTACAGAAGGCTCTGCATCATCAACCATCCTGGTAAACTTCACGGCGAACTTGAGCTCAGTGTTCTCCTGCTGCAATCTCCCCACCTCCTTCTGGTGAATCTTCATCTGACGGAAATAATGATCCCTCTCAGCAAGATAGTGATCTCTCTCAGCAATAATCTTCACGTTCTCTTCTTCCTTAATCTTCAGCTTTGCTTCCCACTCGGCGATAAGGACTCTGACTCTGGCTTCCCTCTGTGTCTTCACAAGGACCTGTCTCCTCTTCTCATCTTCAATGACTCTCAAAGCTCTAGCCAACTTCTCCTTGGTGATGTCGTGCTCCTTTGTAGATGACTCCAAAGCTTGGCTGACCTTGCGGTAATAGGCGGTGTCTATCTCAAAGCGCTTCGCCTCCAGAGCATGTCTCTTATCCTGGTCTTCTATTTTCGCTTTGATTTCCTGATTAGCCATCTGGATTCTAGCAACACTCATCTCCAACTCAGTCTTCTTTGCTTGCAGCTGATCTCTGGCCTTCTTCATCTCAATGAACTCTTCCATGCTGACAGAAGAACATGGCCCCTCAATCAATGGACACCAAGGATCACCTCCAGGAAATGGTAGATGCGTGAGCTCAATCCTCTTTCTGAGCCAATCATCAAACAGAGGAAAAGACCTGCTATTAACCCTACCAAAAGGAACCTTGCCCTTCCTTTGAATGTCGTGCCATTCATCAGACACTTGCCTCAACTTTGGCTGATTACCCTCAATTGGGAAGTGGAAAGACTCCTGAATCTCGCGCCCAAGGGGAGGACCCTCCACAGCAAATCCCATTTGTCTCCTAAGAAGCACCGGGTTGTAATTAATGCAACCCTGAACTCCTATAAGAGGCACATTGGGAAGACTCCCACAACTGTAAATAAAATCTCGTCCAGCCACACCATTGTGAGTCCAAGCTATGTCCTTGGCTCGCAAACCCATCAACCTGATTGGCCATTTGACAGTAGGATCAAGAAAGACAAAGGCACCTCTGGAAGGCAAATATCCCATGAACCACTTGTATAACAGCTGAGCACAACACCTAATCAATCCCCAACGCCACTTCTCGTTCCGATTATGGACCGAGTAATAAACATCCCCAACCAGGGTAGGAATAGGATTCCTCTGAGCAAACAACCGGATGGCATTAATATCCACGAAGTTCTTCTGATTAGGGAACATGATGATTCCATAAATGCTTACAGCAAGCAAAGCACAAACGGCCCTCCAATTACCCAAAGCAGCATGCTCCTTGGCTTTAGCCTCCAAGAAACTCAGATGAAAGCCGGACAACTTTCCCTTCTCCTTCAAACCCCCCTTAGTCACTTCTGGGCTCAAATAAAGAGCACGAGAGATCTCAGCAACATCAGGTTCCCCCTTAGTGACATAGAATGGAATCTGGTCTCTAATCTGAAGACCCAGGATACTGGCATAGTCCTCCATCAAAGGCCCCAACAGGTAATCCGGGAAGACAAAGCATCTCAAGCCAGGGTCATAAAACTGGAGAAGAGTATGGATGACACTCCTATCTGTATCTGTAAGCCTGAAAACCACCTTCAGAATACCACCGTAAGTCTCACGGAACATCCCCACACGGTCAAGTGTAATCAGTGATATCATATCTCTCAGCACACCAATCTCTGGGTCAAAGAAACTGTAGACGACGTCATCTTTCAAGCCAGTCCTCATATCTGGAACAAAAGACGTCTCTCAACCAGGATCTCAATCAAGAATATCCCCTGCATATGGATAAACATGTGCTAGATGCGGATAAATGCAAAATGTGAATGATGCTGATGCATGAATGCAATGCACTGTGCCATCCTCCAAGTCATCCGAACATCCACTGCACTGAGTTAAGGTCTCGAAACTGATCACAACCATCTGAGGTACGGAGTAACCATAAATCCAATTTGAGAGTTCCGAAATAAACGGAACCTGAGGATATACCACCATCATCACTGGAGAACCACCAATCTAATAACAACAAAATCATCTGTACCAACCCAGGGAATCCTGAAATAAACGGATCCCCACTGATAAATACCACGGACAGAACTCCAGCACCTCGGAAATAAATTCATAAATCCACCTCATAAATAGGACCTCGATCAAGAACTGAACCATTAGTCACCATCAAAACATGCATTTGTAAGAATCAAACCCTCCCCTCACAGGTGAATTCTAACAAGGTCATCCTAAGGCGGATAATGGTCTCGACAATCGGGCAAGATACTCAACGGGTTTTCCCTTTCGGGTGTGCCGCTGCATCTCTCATAAGATCGTCTAAACCAAAGATCCGGGAAAGAACGGTCACCGAAGTCAACAGCTCAAATGAGGTGACTCAACCAAAGTGGATACTCCACAAAGGAAGAGCTCTCTCAAAAGAACCTCGTCCGGCTTGTGGTATGTCACGTCGCCAAAAACATGTTGACCTAACATGAGAGGCAACATGAGACCACGCTAATCCTAGGTGTATACTCGAGCCTGGGTTTTAGCCCCACTCAGAACACCCACCCCTAAATCAGAGGAATCAACCTGTACAGAATCTAGAACAATGATAATATGATGCATGCAAACATATATGCAAATATGTACAATCACAACATAATAATCATAAATGCAATAAATAGAAAATCAAAAGCAACCAAAACTACCCTAGAGAGCGCTAGGATTGACTTGCTTAGGGAAGATGGACCAGCAAGAGGTCAACTTCTTAGTCCCCAGCAGAGTCGCCAGCTATCGCAACGCGAAAAACAACCGGCGGGAAAAGACACAGAGCCGCCACCGTGCGTTATTTATCCCAAAGGAGGGAAAGGAAACGCTTGAAGTAAACCTGAAAAAGGGAAAGGAATGGTCTCACGACCAGAGATTGCAAGGATCGGGAGTCGGTTACGCAAGGGGAAGGTATTAGCACCCCTCACGTCCGTCGTACTCGACGGGATCCACGCTCAAAAGAATAGAATAAGGTTGTTGATAAACTGCTCAAAAAGAATGCACACACACTGGAATAAAACACAGATGGAAGAAGACGGAAGCAGACTCGGCAGGATGTCGCATCCTGGGCCTACGTAGTTTGTCAGAAACAAACATCAGAGTCGACGTAGTTCGGGGAAAATGGGAAACGGGCTCGCTAGGATATCGCATCCTATGCCTACGTATCTCATCGGGAATGAGAATCAGAGCTACCGTAGTTCGGCTAACGCACGCCGAAACAAAACACAACACAAAGACGCTGAGACGTCAAAAGAAACTCAACAAGGAAACAAAATGCCAATAGCTGGGCTTACATCCGACTCCAAACAAAGGCAAACAAGGAAACGGAATACCAATAAATGGGCTTACATCCGACTCCAAACAAACAACACAAGGAAACTGAATGCCAATCAATGGGCTTACATCCGACTCCAAACAGACAAGCAATTGCTAACCAGCAAACACCAAAGGTAGAAAACAAATTAACAAACTAAAAGGGAGTCTGGAACTCGAGCCTAGAAGTTGTCAAGCAAAACACACGCAAAAAAGAAAAGGGCACCCGGAGAGATCTCGCACGATCTCCTGCCTACGTACCTCATCTGGTATGAGGATCAGGGCGACGTAGTTCCCCTTAACAGGGGAGAAACTTTCTCCTAACCAGAGACCAAGGGAATAACGGACTAAAAGGAAGACTGACTCGAGCCTAATAGTCATCATGCAAATTATAACCCTAGGTTGAGGTCTCTAACAAGAGTTTGACTCACACAGGAAGTGAGTCAACTCAAGTCTATCTCTACGTACGTTCAACTTCCTCGAAAGTTGATCATACGCCTCCTACAGAAAGGAGATGAGAAGCAAAAGCAGATAAACATCAAAAGCAATCATCACACGCTATATGCAAACAAGCGGCTCATACAAGGCTGGGCTTTAGTCAATGGGTCATATCAACCTCGACAAATAAGCCAACACTGGAAAGGGTGTCTGAGGCTCTTAACCATTGACATTGACCGTCAGGGTGAGCAGATGAAAGGTAATGAGGATTGGACCTCATGGCTCTTAACCCGGGCCTGGGTGAGCTTCAAATCAAAGAAAACGTGGGGATCTAGAATGAGGGACCCTACTCCACTTGACTGACTCTATATACAAAGATCTTGGGTTAGGTTCAAGAGCCTCAGCACGTAGTGCGAGCATAATGAACGACTCAAACGATTAGCAGGGGATTGATTGCTAATCCCTTCTATCTGCCAATTGCCTCTTCACTTAGGAGGACTTGAAGTACATGGCATAAATATAAACAATCACAGTCATTGCCTCTTAAGGAGGACTTCAGCCAAATTCCTGCCAAAAGAAACGACAGGGCTTCCAGACTACATGGAGTTAGAGGATGATTACCTAGGTGGTACGCCAACCACAAGCAAAGCAAAACTCAAGCAATGAGCTAAAGCGACTAAAGTACCTGGAATGGCAGTGATGAAAAACAGTGTATTCAAGCTTCCTAAGCCTCCAAATCTCCTTCTCCACTCTTGTTATGAAGCTTTGGATAAGAATTGATACTTGAATTGATCTGGATCTAGCTTAATTTGAACTTTCCATTGATGTGCACATACACTTGAACAGCTCCAAACCTTGCTCAATTTCCACAAAAAATGTATGGATCTTGCTCAAAACTCCATGATGATGAAGGATCTATGAAGAAATTATGTGTTTGTGTGGAGAAAATTTGAATTCCAATGAGAGAGAAATTTGGAGGGAAAATTTTTTCTAGATCTAGAATGTGTGATTATGCCAAATTCTGTTACAATTAGGCTTATATACCATGTGCTAATGACTCTCAAATGATAATTAGGCAATGGTTAATGGAAGATTAGTGAGAATGAGGTGCATGGCAAAATTAGCAAAAACAACCTTGCATGGTGAAAGCACACGTGAACAGTGCCATGTGAGGGCTCAAATTCACTTAAAATCCTCTCATGAACACAATGGCATTGGTATTTTTCATGTATGATCAATAGAATTCAAATTTTCCATTTTCCCTCCAAAATACACATGCATGGGCCAATGATCATATGATTTAATTTCATGAAATGCAATGATGGATTTGGAAAATATGGGTCACAATAAGCAAATTTCCAAAAAAGTGGCTCAATTTGGAGTTTTGAGTCAAAAGTTATGCCATGTTGAAGTTCCATGCACACTTTGTCATCATTTGAGCATAACTCCTCAACCATTCATCATAAATTCATGATCTTGGACTTTTTGGAAATGGGAGAGAAATATCTTCAAGTTTCATGTTGGACAAAAATTCATTTTAAGCTTCTTTGATGTTGAAAAGTCAAGTTGAATGTGGTCCAAAAACTTGCCATTTTTGGAAACTTTCAATTACAGGTCACTTTCCATTTTGGGAAACTTTTGATCTGGCTTCAAAATCTTCAAGATTGATGTTTGACATGATGAATAAACCTCTTTTGGACATGAATGAAATGCCTCCAACCATTTCTCCCCCTCCTAGCCCTCAGTTGACTTTCTGTTGACTTTTATGACCCCAGATGACTTGAAAATGCACTGTGTACTTTGAGCCTCTACCAACTGAGGAAATGGCTCATAAATGAAACCCATAGCCCATATAAGCTCTCCACATAACCATGTGATCTTCATCATCAACAAATACTTCATCTCCTTGATAAACCCTGACTGGAAGAATGCATTGATTAGGGTTGACCAGAGGTCAAAACCCTAATCCCAAGGAACTTGAGCATGCACAGTGAAGCCCTTGAGGATGACATAACCATGATGATGGTAATATACCCTTGCAATCAAGACACTGCTCAACCTTTGAAGGATCAAGAAACCCTAATGCACTGCAAACCCTCAGATGGTTGATCATCAATTCAATAAGACCCCCGGGCTTGAACCATATACCACCTCCATCTTCTGAACAAGACATTAGAGGATGATCTCTTATTCCATATGATATGCAATATGCAAATGCCTAATGTCCTAAAACATGAAATGCAATATGCTAAACTAGTCCCAAGAAGAGGAGGGCAAATTTTGAGGTGTTACAGATAACAAAAGACCTTAAGGCTTTTGGACCAATCAATCCACTCACTCATTTTGAAATTTTTACCCCGAACTACGAGGTTTTGATCCAATTTTTTTTAAGATGGTACGTAGGCAATGGGTTCATCCATTCAAACACAAAATGTAAATAAACTTGTATATTCTTCTGTCATCCCTTCAATCATGTTTGCACAAAATAAACTTTCACAAAATACCAACCTTTACAACAAATGTGAAAAGGGCTCCCTAGGAGTACCTAAGATGTTTTGGGTGCCTAACACCTTCCCATTGCATAACCAACCCCCTTACCCAGATCTCTGTTTCTTTTACTAGTTTTTGTTAAAACTTTTAGGTTTTTGTTCGCTTTCTAACCATTCCTTTGGATAAATATAAGTGCGGTGGCGACTCGACTTGTATGATTTACCTTGGATTTAATCAATATCTCTAATGGTAACGAATACCCCGCTACAGAATACCATGAGGAATAGGAGACTTACAATCTCACTTATAAAAATGTCATTGCCTTTGGGACAAATTTAGCGCTATGTTCAGCAATCGTAATTGGACTGATGTAGAAGTCACAACTATCTGAGGTCGGTCAATAATAATGTTTGTGTTAATACATGCTAGAGAAGTGATATGTAAATCATTCTTCTAAAGCCATGTCACACATAAAAAAGAAAGAAAGGGGATGATCAAGCACAAAGGCTTGGAGGATGGTCTATTACTTCAATCCATACTTCATGACACTTAAGATAAACTTATGCATCAATCCAAAGTACCTTAAATGATTAATGATCACTTAGAAGGTAGATTTAAAATGATGAAAGTTCATCAAGTACCAATTCACACATCATGAACAAGATGGACGCAAGCCATCAAATTGATCAAAGCAAAAAGAAGTTGATGAATAAGAAGGAATCAAGAGAAGTCACACCACAATTGGACCAAAAGTTTGATCAAGTCATCATCAAAATCAATCATCAATTTTGGTGTATTAGGGTTTTCACCCCATCAACACCCAAGATCCATTGAGTTTGATGAGACTTGAAGTCCAAACCATTATGATCCAAGGCCAACAGAAGTCCACAAGGTTACACAAATATAAAATGCAATTAAATGAAATAAAAATGCATCGAAGGTATTTTTAAATGATTTTTAAAATAGAAATAAAATGGAAAATCTACAAAGTCCTTCAAAACACTAAATAAATGGCCAAAAAAAGTATGGAAGGTTGAAAATAAAATAAGAAACATATAATAAAATTTTTAGAATTTTAAAATGCAGAAAAATATTTTTAAACCAATTAAAACATAGGAAAAAAGAGAAAATTCATAAAAAAAAATAGGAAATTAATGAAATAAAATGTGAAAAAATAAAAATCATATTAAGAAAAATAAAAGAGAATTTTAGAAATTATTTTGGGATTTTTTGGATGAAAAATGAAATTACTATGAATTTTGAAAGAAAAATAAATTTAAAATAATAAAAGAAAAATAATTAAAATCATAAAAAACACGGAGCATTGGATCACGCCTCATTAATTGACATGGCAGATTCAACATTCTAAAGCTTAGGATGCATGATGGAACATGCTGCAAGCCAAACACATGATCCAGTTTAAATCAACCAATCAAAACATTTTAATTTGTCAACGTATCTGATTCAAACTCATACAACCTGAGAAAGCTTCGATCATCTTCTCCGGTGAGCTCACACCATAGTTTCATGATTTGGTAAATTAAAGACACGAGACCACCACCATTGTGATCCTCTTCTCATCCCGAATTCAACCTCATACTCCAAATTCATTTATCTAAATCGAGCAAAGGGAATTTCGGAGAAGTTTCAAAAACAAGCAAACCACGAAAAATAGAATTAA
Organism: Lathyrus oleraceus; assembly: GCF_024323335.1. NCBI lineage: Eukaryota > Viridiplantae > Streptophyta > Magnoliopsida > Fabales > Fabaceae > Lathyrus > Lathyrus oleraceus. The sequence continues at coordinate 397,025,089 of NC_066581.1, read as the reverse complement.
ATGATGAACACGATCAATCAACACAAGATAAGTTAGGGGAAATCATCATAGAGTGAAGGACTACATTGTAATAACTTGTTCGAGTTCAAATGATGCTCAGAACTACCCTGTCTAGATGGTGATCAAAAGTTGATGAAGCTCGATCTGGTTAGAGAACTTTAGAAGGTCTCAGAGCTTGGTAATTGTTGTAAAAGTTTCAAAGGATGCTGATGGAGCTAATGGAATCAAGAAATTGGATTGAAGCAAACTGAAACTCAAAACACGATAGTTGAATTTTATGGAAAAATTTCAAGTTGCAGCAGGGGCTTCTTGGCTCTCCAAAGCTTGCAAATGAAGGAAATAGCTTCCTCTATTTATAGGGAATATGTTTGGATCCAAATACGTGTGAAATGATGTTGAATTCATGCAAAACGAATTTGATCCGAATGTGTGAAAAATATGACTTGAAACTCATCAAAACTCAGCCAAATGATGCATTTTAAGTGTCAATTAACTTTTGGAGATCTATTAAAACATGTTTAGTCATGTTCAAAACTCGGGCAGTGGCAATTTCTTCAGTTACAAGTCACCATGTTCAACTCAATGAGGCATCCTGCTCAAGAGGCTTTTTGATCCCATTATTTTTGCAATATGTTAACATTATGGCCAAGATTATAATGTGCCAAGAAAGGTTGTATTTGGATGTGTAAGCACAAAGTTATGGCTTATTGAAGTTGGCATGAAAAACTGGTCACATAACTTAGAAATATTTGAGTGCATCATGGCTGAAAATGACCTATAATGTCCCAATGAATTCCATGGCCTTCAAAGCATTATTTTGACCTTGGTCCTTGAAGAAAACTTGTAGGGGAATCACAAGTGACATTGTGAAAAAAGAATCAACCTCATATGTTGAAAAATGAATAAGTTATGATCCTTGGAAGTTGGGAAAAAGTCACTTGAAAATAGGTCAAATTTCACTAAGTCCACAAATGACCTATAACGTCCCAAACTTTTGATGATCCTCCATGCATAATTGGCTCTTATCATGTAAATAGAAGCTGTAGAAGATGTTGAGAAGAGTCATATGCAAAAAGTAGAATTCAAAAATGTTGATAATTAAAGGTGTTGTGATCCTTGGAACCTTGACTTGAAATTGTTGACTTTTAGGTCAAACCACTTGGAACAAGCTTGTGTACTTGGACTTTTCTTGCATTTCAAAGCACATGGATGATTATATGAACAAAATATAAGGTGTCCTTGATTTCCTCTTAATTAAATTGCTCAAAGCTTGAAGTTGCTTTTTGAAGAAGGCATGGAAATAAACACATGAACCTTTGACTTTCCTTTAGAGGTAAGCAACTAAACCCTGAGATGCTCTTGATTTGAGGAGCCCTATCTTGCATAATAAACTTAAAGAGAACAAGACATATTTTTGCTATTTTGATTAGTGGTTAGATGAGAAATTAATCATATAAACACAAAGGTAAAAACACCAACAAAGAAGTATTTGGTGATCCCTACAAGAAGCAAAACGAAAGATGGATAAGGGAAGGACCAAGATGTGACCTTGTTTGTGTGCAAGGATGAAAATGATATGTGGGATCTTAGGGTTAAAAATTAGAGTATGACAAACACCCTGATTTAGAATTATAAACTATTCTATTTATTTATTATATATTTAAATTAAATGGTGTGAAATTAATTAAATAACTATTTTGCGTGAATTATGGGAAATATTTAGTTGGTTGGGTAGAATTAATTAATTTAAGATGATAGAAATAGAAAATTAGTAAGACTGGGGTAGAAGGTGCGAATTGATAGAAATAAAGGGGGCAAGGAGTAAGAGATTAAGTTAGTTGGGTCAAAGATGTAATTAGAGATATGTAAATAATTATTTTATAAAAACAAAAAATTAGAGAGAAATAGCTCTCATTCTATCAGTATGTGAAATAAAAAAGAGTTTTGAGAGAGGAAGCTTAAAGAGGAGTTCTGGGGCTTGAGGAAAGAACACCAATTCACCTTGCTTTAGCTGGAAAATCTGAAATCTAAGGTAAGGGTGAAAAATTGTTTCAATAAGAGGTGTGATGGAAGGGTAAAATGGGGGAACCCTTAACCTCCTTAGGATTGGGTGTTATAAATCTCAATTCAGATTTTTGTGTTATAATTATTGTTATAGGATGGAATTGGTGTGAAATTCGTGTACCCTATGTATGCATATATTTTATTTTGATGTTATTGATGATGTTATGCCATTGATTGATGTTTGAATGTTTTGATCTTAATTGTATTAATGGTGATTTATAAATGATGAGCATAATGAAATTGTTGTAATATGATGTTGATTCATGAATCTATGGAGTAAATGATGAGTTAGAAAGCTATAACAATAAGAAATTGGATTTTGTGTGATAGATTTTCGTAACATAAGTTTCGGCATATGAGGTAGTGTTTAAATGGTTAAAAACTAGTTTTTTTTACAAAAAATAGCAGTACGTGTCAACCTATAAAGGTCATATGCCGACATATTCGATGCATGCGCCGACCTGTATAGGTCATGAGTCGACCTGTATAGGTCATGAGTTGACACATGTAGTCAACACATCAAACAAAATGCTATAGGATTTAAAAATAAGGCACATGCACCGACCTATACATGTTATATGTCGACATGTATAGGTCATGAGCCGACCTGTACGAGTCATGTGTCGACGCATAACTGCCATAATGTTCGTTTTGCATTGTTCAACGATTTTGGCCATAACTTTTGATCAGTAAGTCCATTTTAAACGCCGTTCGAAGTGTTGGAAAGTCAACACGATTTCCTATCAAGTGATAATGAAATTAGAGTCTGAATATTTTGTATTAATATGATTAATTTACGAGGATTGTATGTATTATTGACATTATGTTGACGATGAATGCTATGATGATTTTGATGTTGTCATGTATGATGTTGATGGCGATTAAGATGTTCTTGTGTCATGATGTTAAGGATAATATTTATGTTTGAATTGTATTGTGTTTAATCTACTCTGATTGTTTATGCATAATTTATTATTGAAATGAATTCTCACCCATTATGTTTGAATGTTACCTTTACACGGGCATCGTGCAGATACTCAGGAGCAGCATTGCTGAAGTAAGTGAAAGGTAGCTCTTGGAGTGTCTTCCAATAGTTTGTCGTTTTATTTAGTAAGGTATTACTCTGATCAATGTAACATCGGGCTAGGAATGTTTGCTTTAACTTCTTTTGTTTTGTTGAAGTTGTTATTTATGTTTGATGAGATTTCAACATTGTGATGAGTTGAATATTACGACTTTTGTTATTGATTATGAGGTTGAAGTTATGAGATTCAACGTCATGAGTTGCAATTCTTAGGTTTAATTTATTTTATAATTATTCCACTACGATGATACCCTAAGTGAAAGTGAGCATGCGATGACATGTTTTATGTGATGTTTTGTAACCCGTGTTACAGAGCAGGATAAGTTTGATGTGAGTGACACAATACGTGATCATACTTTTTATATAAATTATGCGTTAAAATTGTATGTGGGGTTTAGGGTGTTACACTTTCAAACCAAAAGGTGAGTGAGAAAAAGAAATAATATAATAAGGTTAAATAAAAGAATGGAAAAGAGGTAGTAGTTGAATAGGAGGTTGAAAGAGATTTAGAGGGATAAAAAGTGAGGATACTAGTGATGAGGATGTTAGAGGATTTACACTCGGCCAATTCATTGATAAGAACTCACCCTTCTGAATAACCAAAGAACAAATCCTGAATGAACCAAATCTGGAGCTACCTGACTACATTAAGCCACCTTACCCAATTCTAAAGAAGAAAACTCAAAAGGAAATAGAAGGAAACCAATTCAAAAAGTTCATAGAAATGCTGAATAAAATACAGGTCAACATTCTATTTTGTGAAGATCTTGAACATATGTTTGTTTATGCCAAATTAATGAAAAAACTCTTATCGAGAAAGCATAAGTTGAAATATCATGAAAACATCGCTCTAGCAGAAGAGTGTAGTGCCATCATCCAAAAGAAGCTTCCACCAAAACTCAGTGATCCAAGTAGATTCATTATTCCTTGTTATATTGGTTCAGTAACTATTAGCAATGCTCTGTGTGATTTTGGGGTTAGCATCAATATGGTGTCACTGTCCATAATGAGGAAGTTGAACTGTGGTGAGCTGAAACTAACTCAGATGACACTAACATTAACGATTAGATCGATGATATACCCATATGGAATTATTGAAGATGTCATGGTAAGAGTCGATGATTTAGTACTTCCAACAAACTTTATAATTTAGCCATTCCTAAGGATTACGAGACACCATTACTTCTCGGAAGGCGGTTCTTTACAACGGGTAAATCTCTCATTGATGTTGCAGTGAACGAGTTAATATTGAGGTTTAATAATGAAAAAGTTTTTTTCAACATGTTTGAAGCACTAAAGCACCATAAAGAAGACTCCCAATGTTACAGGATAGAGATGACAAAAGGAAGAACCAACATGTATCACAGTAACAACTAGGTAAGGAAAGAATTCCAGGTAGGGAAAAAGGTTTTGTTGTATAAGACTCGTTAGAAATAGTTGGTAAGTAAATGGAAGTCTATAAGTTCTGGTCCTTTTATTGCTAAAAAAGTTTTTGCAGGTGGAGGCATCGAATTAAACGATCTAGGAGATTCACTCACCTTTATCGTGGAAAGAAAGAAACTAAGGACCTATGAAGAGAATGTCAAAAAATATATCACGATCAAAAACTACAATGTGGTGAAAGAGAAAGCTTTTTGATGTGGAAAATTTAGAAGGCAATGAGGAATTGAGTTTAATGTTAGAGGAGAGAGGTTAGACGACACTCAACAACCTAATCAAAGAAACCAACAAATCCACTAGGCTCGAGTTCTTTGCAAATTCCAATTTGCGCTTGTTCAAGGACTACATATCCTATGTGCGAGGTAAGAGTATTAACTATAATCCTCCTAGAATTAATGCTCTTCTTCATCTTCTACGTCCTCATAGATGTAGTGTCAGAAATAAACGGGTGCAAACATGACCCCAAGAATGTATGAGATGATGTGGAAAGAGTTTTGTCAATCGAGGGCTTAATGAGTGATTGTTAATGAGAAGCCTTTGAGGTTATGGAGTAGGGATATGCGCCAAATACCAAAGGCATGTTCCTTTTTTATTGTTCAAACTTTTGAGGTCGGATCCAACCAATCCGAGTTTACAATGAAGAGGTGCCACACACTGATAGCCATTATGAATGAGGAGCCTATTGATGTGGGGCTCTTAATTGCTGATAGTATTAAATTTTCATAGTTGATGCACTACAACGAAGTTGTGGATATTTTGTATTATTAATGAGTTATGCATGTTAGTTGATGTTCCAACTCAACCCGATGATGTGATTATCCATCCTATGGTATAATTCAAAAAAGTACCATGAGAAGACTTTCAACACAACCACTCAATGAAGGTGGCCCATATGAAGCACAACAAGAAGAGCATGATTAATTCTACCATCCTAACATCCAACAACCAGAAGTACATCCTCAGTAACCACAACTCGCACTAAACCGTTTACAAAAGCTTGAGGAGTATGCATTTGGCATGACGAGTTGGGCACATGAGATATCACCTAACTTTTACTATGCACCCCCAGTTTTGGAGCGAATTATCGGGCTCTATACGATAAGTACAAAAAGCACATGCCGATTCAATACTTAAGGGATCAGTTTCCAACTTCAGAAACTATGTATATCCATTTCCATGAGCACGACCGTGCATTAGTTAATAGGCGCCCTAGGATGAGGACTACTTGGACAAGACAAAACAAACACTTTTAAAATGGCATAAATGATCTGAACATCTTCTTTAACTTTTAGGAGTTTTTGTTTTAATTTCTATTTTTCAATTTGTTTTTTTTTATAATTATGATATAAGAAAAAGTACTAGCTACCTACCATGAATGCTCTTTCCATCTTACTTCTTTTTGTTTAGAATTAATGAACTTGTTTACTTTTGTTATTTCTTTTAGTTTTAATTTGCTACCTTATCACGACCAACATGAAAAAGAAAAAGTCACCAGAAAAAGAATGAATAAAAGAACAGTGAAATTTTCTTGTAGATTAAAAATTGATAAAGAAAAGGGAAGCCAATTACTTGTATTTAATCTTCGGATACCTTAACTAATAAGTGTTGAGTCAAATTTTTGTGTTGTTCACTTTTCCTTCTTACGAGAGTATCTATATATTAATTATTTACTAATTTACATTGTTTCTAATTTGAGTGTATTGGTTTGATAAATACAGTGAAAATTCTGAACTTTTTAAGAGTATCATGTTTTAAAATAATTATATCCCTAGTTAACAAATTTAAGACTCAACAATTCTTTCGATGAAAGTTTGAAATTATTAGCAACAAATACGTTTAAAGCTGGAGTATGAAAAAATAGCTTCTTCATTTAAAAAAAAAAAACTCTTAAAAGCTCAAGTGAAATACAAATAAAAATACTTACTAACTAACTCTAAAAACAAGTTACAAGTGTTAATGAAGTTATGACTAAAATGAAAACTAATCAAGCACTGTTTCTCTTAATCACATGATAATATTTGTCTTGTAGTAAAACTATGTGCACTTAAGGAGTGCAGAGTCAGATGAGAGTCATAATATAGCTGCGGAGAGAGGTTCCTCTGATATGATCCACTAGTGTCTTGTCACATCTTTCTTCTCTCTTACTTTTACTTTGATACAATTATTACCTCTTTTAACTTACGTGTAGTTTTCACACCATTCAACCTTCTCTCTCTCTCTGTGTCTGAACCAACCAAGAATAGTAGTAGCCTTTACAGCTTTACCTTGATAACAACAGTACTTTCAAACCCTCCATTGAACTCTCTTTTCTACTTTTATACAAACAAAAAAGAAATTAAAGATCTCTCTTACTTAAATGCTCTTTCCTCCATTCTACTTCTGTTATAACATCCAAACGTTTTAGCCTTTCATCATTCCTCAACCAACCCAGTTCTCTTCATTTCTTCTCTTCCGTATCTAGAAAGTAGTGAAACAGTAGAGAGAGATATCTAGAGAGAGAAAATAAAAGATGGACTTTGGAGGGAACATGTTCTGTCTCAACAACAGAGACCAAAATAATAACACCAACGGTAACAGTAACAGTAACAATAACAGTAACAGTAACGGTTTCACTTGGGGTGGTAGTAGTAGTACTACTACCACCACCACCACTAGTAACAGTGCATGGAACAACAATACTTTCAACGTTGCCGTCAACCCCGGTTTAGCCAACGCGGTGATGTTTCATCCACATGCAAACGAAGGCGGCGTACGGCAGGATCGTGGAAACTACGCGGAGGCGTTCGGTGGAGGTTTGGCTAGGGCTCACGTGATGCCGGACCCGCATCTCACGTGTTTGAAGTTAGGGAAGAGACATTATTTTGAGGATGTGAGTGGTGGAGGCGGTGGTGGTGGTGTGTTGGTGGATAAGAAAGGGAAAGGCTACTGTGGTGGTGGTGGTGGGAAGGCGGCGGCGGGGGTGGGTTTGGCGGTGGGGAGTTCGGTGGCGAGATGTCAGGTGGATGGGTGCCACGTGGGATTGATGAACGCGAAGGAGTATCATAGGAGACATAAGGTTTGTGAGATGCATTCAAAGGCACCAAAAGTTGTGGTGATGGGTTTGGAGCAGAGATTCTGTCAGCAGTGCAGCAGGTCAGTGGTTTAATCTGTCGTTTTCTTAAATAGTTATCAACAATTTTTTTATCAAAACCTAACATAGAAATGGTACTATTTTAAACACATAGTAATTTTGATATCAAATTCAACTATTAATCTATGTTTGGTCTCTTGGAAGAGACAAAACAAATATATTTGAAATCATTAACTATCCATTTAGCACAATTAACTTTGATTTTAGACGTCATTATTACAATTTTAAAGTATATTTTTGAACATAAATTGTATTAATTAATACATTTGAACACTTCAATTTTATATAAATTTGAGCACTTGAAGTTTTTTATTTCTTTTAAAATTTTAGTTAATTATGTTTAAATAATTATTAGAGTTGCAGCTTATTTTTTATATTTTTTAGCCGTCTAAACATAACTAACTAATTTTTTTTAAATACATTAACCATCTAATTTGTTTGAGAATTTAATGAGAAGAATTGTACTAAAATAATACAAATCAAATTAATTATATAAATTTGGATCCATATATATAGGTTTTTTTGTTGAATAAAAGTAAAGTAAATAGTCACTAGAGTGGTCAATATAGTTTTAGTCTTTTATTTTAAAATTGAATTTTGGGTCTAATATATACAAACAATTGTTTTAGTTTTAGGTCAAACCTCACAATTTTGTTTAAAAAAGGGTGTGTTTTGGCACAAAAAGTGATAAATTCTCTTCAGATTTAAAATTAGGGCAGTAAATCGCCACTTTTAAGGCTAAAAATCCATTTTTTTTGAAGTGTATGATATTTGAAGATTAATTTGTAGGGAGGAAAGGAAACTATTTAGATAAAGTCATAAAATAAGAGACCAAAAATTTACTTAAACTTTAAAATTTTAGTAACTAATAATTAGTTTTTTGTGCCTATAAATTTAATATTAATCATTAATTCATCTATCAACCTTAAAATCTAAAAGGAGTTGTGTTTTTGATTTATTATTTTCATTTTCATCATTTCATGTACTCTCTAAGCCTGCAAAAAAAAGTACATGTAATTTACCTTTGGTGCTGGAGGGAGTACAATATTTTGCCATCTTTAAACCCTTCAATTGTGTTTGGTGTTGGTTGGAGTAGTAATGATTTAAAAGACAAAAGTGGAGAGAATAAAGAAATAAAAGAAAATTAAGATTACCATCTTAAAAAGAAAGTGCCCTTTAATTGTACCTTTGTAATTATGCTTGGCTGGCAAACCGACATGGTTAGGTTGTTATTACCATTTCGTATACAGACTCAATTAATTTATCATGTTTGTATAATTTTTTAGGCGCACGCGAGCTATTGTTTGGTTTTTGGTTATTAATTTAGGATTTTCAGATTTGTTGATTGCTTAACTAATAAGATATGGAAAATGTGCTGGTGTGGCGACCGATTTTTAGGTTCCATGTTGTGTCGGAGTTTGATGAATCAAAGAGAAGTTGTAGGAGAAGACTTGCAGGGCACAATGAGAGAAGAAGAAAGAGCTCCCATGATTCTGTTTCAAGGAGTTCATCACAAAGTAAACTAATAAAACTAGACATGTAATTTTTTCGGCATGATATACAATAAGTTGATTGTTGATTGTTGATGGTATTTTTACTTGTCATCATCAGGTGGGTGTGCTCTCTCTCTTCTGTCATCTAGGACTGATTCATGGCTTTCTCCAGATGATCTCTCCGTAAGGTGCAGTGCTGCATTAAGCGAATTGATAGCAGAAAACCGAGCAGCGATCATGGCTAGGCAATATGTCTCCGATAGAGACTGGCATTTACAACAGCATGCAGTGGAAGACTACAAAGAGATCCAACCTGAGTCCAACTATTTCCCGCAACATATGTTTCCGCAGACACACTAACGATGGTTCTAGGGCATGGAGCTTGGAAAATTCATCGCAGTTGGTCAATCAGAATTGTTGGATGAAGATCACATGTTTCTGATCATCATCCAACTATTCAAACTTACCGAATGCGATGAATCTCAATCCAAGAAGCCCAACCTAAAGTTTGTTAGAGAAATAAGTGTGCCCTAAAGGAAAGGACGCCGGTTTATGAAGTTTTCAACTATTTAATGTCTCCTAAAAATAAAAGTTTAGAACTCTTTTCCAGACTCAGGATGGTAGCTAGACTCTTATTAGGGTTATAAATTTTCAAGATTGTATTTTTATCTATAATTGCTGCTAAGCATGTATTGAGTTCCATTGCTTGTGAAAATTTTATTGAATAATTTTGTTCACTAATGTTTTACATGACACCTATTGGACCTAATTAATTTGATCAATGCAAGCTTTTGGTTTTACACTTAACAGATTATAGAAGAAAAATAATAATGTAAGAGTCTATCATGACTATATGCAATTTTTATATTTAAAGTATTTTCTTATAAGTTATTCAATTATTTTAATAAATTACTTTAAAATTTTTATGAATTTTTTTTTTGAACATTGACAAATTGTTTTTGTAAGTTACTTCAAACATTCTTTTAAAATTTATGCATGTAAATATATTTAAATAAGATAATTTAAATAAGTTTTTAACTTACTTTTTTAATGACAAGTAGGAATTTTTTATCAAATAATTGAGTTTCTAAGTTTTTTTCTTCTAAAATAACTCGCCTTTAAGATAATTTCTCAAACTACTCAACTTTAAAAAAAATGGTCAAAGAATTGGTGTCAGATCAATTGACTATTGTCTTTTAATTTAAAGAGTAGGCGCCAATTGAACTAGTTACTGTACATAATATTGTCAATCTAATTGTAGCATGTGTGTAAGAAATAAGAGGAGTCGACAATTGGTCTAACACATATATGTGTTATGTAATTTTTTCCCGTATAAATAGAGGTGTGGTGTGATTCATTTTCCACATCTCTTTTCTTTATATTAAAAACATGGTTCGTCTTCATCGCTGGAATAATAAAGTGATTTATATGAGAGACAAGCATCTGATGGAGATGCTCTTCTGGAACATCTGTAGTTTCGAGCAACTACAAAGGGAGTTGGTTCGTTGGTTAGACGAAGACATACCTGAAGGCGAAAAAGTTAGAAGTATTGATAGACACGATGTTGTACGTGAGTGGGTGTGAGTTAAAAATGATAAGGATGCGAGGAAAATGATGTTTAAACCAAATGATATCAATTTGGTTGTTGTAATCAGTTAGAAATGTTGTGTTTAAATATTGTGATTTAGTATTTTTATTTGTTTTGATATCTGTTGTATGTGTTGTTTATTCAGACTTATCACCAATGTTCGGTTTGTGATATATGGTTTTTGGTTGGAAAGTGTTGTTGTTTTTAAGTGTGTTTAAGTTGGGGTGATGTTTGTTGTTAACATTGTAACAAAAAGTTATTAATATATCAAAACCAAAGGTTACAAAAATTGAAAGGAGGTACTAAATTATGATGTAAAGATTGCTCTGATATTGAGACAATTTTTCTTATTGTGTCCGAGTTGATGACATATACTACAAAATCTTATCATTTTACCAGCTCTATCCATTTATGTTCTAATATCGTGTTGTTTGGCCGTCTTTTTTTCTTTCTTCACATCTCATCGTTGTGCCAAATTATTTTCCCTTGATATGGAGGCCAGTATTCCTCCATTGCTAGCACTGAGAAGCTTTCGTTGTAGAGATTCATGACGGTAATGAATTTGTAAACATCAGATAGATGGCTGTAAGCGTCCTAGCGAGTATGTGTGCATGCCGCAATGACATGGGAACAAGGTATACAAAAGGTCTGAAACTTGCCACAACCGCACTAACTTCTGTTTAGTCTGACATCATAGGATAAATTAGGCCTCCCCTCATTGTGGTCCATTATTTCATGTACACTAAAATTTTGCCTATGACGGTCAAAGATTTTAACCGCGTGTGTGCTATTTTTTATAGTTTCCTCTTTCATCACTCTCGTGCAGCATTCACTGAATAATTGTCCTGACATTAACACTGGGCTCCATCTTTCGCCTCTGGTTACGGATGTCGATGCCAACCTAAAATAGGTTGTTCTCACCAATGCGATTATTGGTAGATTTCTAATGCCTTTGAAGACGTCGTTCATGGATTCCACAAGGTTTGTTGTCATGTGGCCCCATCGACATCCTCAATCAAATGCCCTTGTCCACTGCTCTAATGGTATGTTATCCATCCACTTTCCTGTATCTGCATTTGACAATCTAATTTCACCACGGTAATGTTGAAATGACGGCTAAGTTAGAGCATACCCCGTATTCACCATTTTTGTGTGAAGATTTTTATCTTTGATTGCACACATGAAGTTTTGTGTGATATGTCTAATGCAATAGACATGGGTGGAAGGAGGATTATGCCATTCGTTATCATGGTTATTGTAAGCACTCTCAATAGCAGCATGTCTGTCTGAAATCAAACAGAGATTAACTTGTGTAGCGACATGTGTTCTGAGATGACTAAGGAAGAAACCCCAACCACATGGAGTTTCACTTTCAACCAGAGCAAAGGCAACGGGAAATACATTATTGTTGTCTTCTTGTGAAACAACCATAAGCAAGGTGCCCTCGTATTTTCCGTATAAGCATGTTCCATTAATTTGAATAATAGGTTAGCAGATGCGAAAACTTTGATGCATGGTTGAAACGCCCAAAAGAGTCGGTGAAATATTATATTTCCACCAACACAAGTTTCGTATGGCGTAAATGCTGACAATGTCTCCTTAATTGCAAGAGTCCCCGGTGCGTATGTCTTAAGTGCCCATAAAAACCATGACAATTCTTTGTACGAATCCTCCCAGTTTCCGAATACCTGTTAAACAACCTTTGTCCTTGCAATCCATGCTTTCTTGTACGAGGGAGTATAATTATATTTTGTGTCGATATGACATATTAATTCAGTGCTTAATTTCGACGATCCTGTACAATATTAGTGGCAGTGCAACTGTGAGGTGGGTTTATAGAAGCTATCTGCCAAGAATCACTTCTCTTCCTATGAGACGCATCCAACTGAAACTTGCAAAGAACTTTACGACATTCAATGACATACCTTCTCGAATTAGTGCGTTTCACATTGAAATCGACAGAGTTATCCATGTGAAATTTTTTGATAGCTCGCACACATTCTGTTAGACAATAGGCCTATAACTAGATGGGGGGGGGGGGGGGGGGGGGGAGGGGTGAATAGATCCAAAGTTAAAAATTTATTCGAAAATTTGATAAAGAAAAATTTATTGCGTGAAAGCAAGTTTCAAATATTTCCCGGATTCAAAATTGTCTAACTGAACCTACTATTGAAATCCCAGATATGTGTAAGAGTGCTAATGGTATGATAATAATCCACAAGTTGATTAATTAACACTTCAAACACTAAATTGAATACTCTACTATAGTAACAATCTATCTCCAGTGATAACAACACACAAAAAACTAGTTGAAACAATTTGTCGAACACTTTGAATGCGATTAACAAAGTTTGGATGTTTGTATAGTGTTTGTAGTTCTTAGAAATCCAATCACTACCAAAAGGTATGTGATTACTACAACAACACAAATTTCACAATAATTCAAAAATTATCATCCAAACAATTTTGATCAAGAGATCAAAGTAATCGAAAATTTGCGAACCAAAAAATAAAAGAGTTAGAGAGAGAGAGAGAGAGAGAGAGAGAGAGAGAGAGAGAGTACACAAGGATCTGTTTAGGCAGTTCCCTAATCGACCTCGTTATGGGTACGTCTGCCCTGAATTCAAATTCGAATTCATATATTAATATAATAAATCTTACTTTGAAAATGTATGTATACAAGAGATGAGAAATCAAATCCCACAAACCTTAAGTTTGTTCTTGAATCTAGCACCTCAAAAACCCTTGATCAAAGATTGATCAAGACACCAACAATGTCTCTTCAACTCACCTGTTGTTGCTACTTCCTTGCACTACCTCATTTTCTCAAGGCTTTCACCCGGAAAAATTAATCCCAAGTGCACACTTGTTGAACCCAATATTTGTATACACGATCCACCGTTTCACGCTACTCCCTTGCACGCCACACCTAGTCCCAAGGCTTTCACTCGATCGGACCTGAATTGCACAATCTTGTCCAAAACCTTAAAAAATGATTATGTGTAGTTTGATTGTGTGTATACATAGATTGAATTAAAGATGATGAGATGCTTTGAAATACTGGATTCATGTAGGTTTTACTCAATCTAGAAACCTTACTAGAGAATGATGCATGTATGAAGTATTTATATGTATGGGTGATTTAGGGAAAAAGGAAATGCAAAGGACTTGAGAAAAATATGAATTTTGGAAAAATTACATCGGATAGGTTGACCTATAAAAGTTATGTGTCGACTTGTTCAATGCATAGGTCGACATGTTTAAAGTGATGTTCCGACCTATGATTGTGATGTGCTCCCTATGTATCGACCTGAAGACTCGGCACATGAGACAGAGGTTACATGCTTTAATTCAACAACATACATGTGTCAACCTATAGCTTGGAAACATTTTCCATAGGTCAACTTGTAGTTGCATGCGTCAACCTATAATGCTATTTTTCACACAAATTAATTTTTCATGCATGTTTGATGCACGAAACCTTTTTCACATTTTTTCCAAATACTTTTATGCTTCCTAATGCTAATATGTACATAGAGAATCAGAGGATACCTTCCAATATAGATTAACACTAAAGTATCCTAGTTTTGACATCATACAAAACATATCTAATAGAAGTTGCACTCATATACTCCCCCTTTTTGATGACGGAAAAACTTGAAATGATGTGTTTGCAATACAATGAAAAGCTCCTCCTGAATATATGCACCCAACAACTTCATCTTTCTCCACCCCCCCCCCCCCCCCCCCCCCCCCCCCCCGTGACAATATCAAAAAGAAACTAAGCAATCCATGAGAAGAATCTTAAATGACGCATAAACCAATATAACATACAGAGGAAATCTGCAAAGATAAGAACATCAATATGATAACACTCACATAGAATGATTTGCATATTGAAAAAGAATTCCTAAACGTAAATAAAATACAATAATGCAACAATATAATATAATTATTACAACTTATGCCAAATAATCACATCACAATCATGAAAAATGAAGGATACAAAGTGAAAACAAAATACTTGGCATGTTGCAAAAGTGACACGATTACGTGACATATGCCTTTGGTTCTCCCAAAATGATGTACACACATGTACTCTAGCAATGCGATAAAACAAAGTACCACCACACAAACCAAAAATAGAGATTAAAACATAACAATGACACATAATCAAAAATATTGTTAACAATGTAACATGTTCAATCATAAATCATGAGAAAAATAGATAGCAAACCGATGCATCAATTACTATATTTCAAGGAAAAAGAAGATAACATAAAGTCATTATAAGCATATAAATTGACATACATCAATTGGACATTTTTGGAAGTGAACATACATGAACTATCTTATACGTCAAGAACATCAATTATGTGGACCATAAACAAAATTCGAAAAGAAAAGCTTACACATAAAAATGGAAAATGAAACGACAATACATTGCTTGTGAAATGATGAGGAATGCACTCTTACGAAGTATGCCTTTCAAGAAAGGTTAGATAGACAAGATATATTCAAAGTGCATTAACATAACATTTAGGCAAGTGTTGATATGTCAAGAATCCCTAACTCCCGTCGAATGTTAAAGGGTTCGGTCGCAAGTGGTTTTGTAAAAATATCGGCAAGTTGATTTTTACTATCAACATGCTCAAAAATGACGTCGCCTTTCTCAACATGATCGTGTAGGAAATGACGACGAATCTCAATATGCTTAGTACGAGAATGTAGCACCAGGTTCTTAGTTAGGTTAATGGAACTAGTGTTATCGCACATAATTGGAATACGACATATTTTTATATCAAAATCAAGTAATTTTTGTTTAAGCCACAAAACTTGAGCACAACAACTATTGGCCGCTACGTATTCCGCCTTGGAAATTGACAACGCAACCGGAACTTGTTTCTTGCTATGCCGACTAACTAAGGAATTTGAGAATATGTGAAAAGTCCCACTAGTACTTTTTCTATCTGATTTGCAACCTGAAAAATCGAAATCAGTGTAGCCAACAAAGATACAATCACTCCCTTTGGAATACCAAACCCATAATTCGAAGTACCATGAAGATACCTAAAAATATGTTTGATGGCTTTGAGATGAGATTCCTTAGGGGCCGACTTATATCGGGCACACATACAGACACTAAACATGATATATGGCCTAGATGCAGTTAGATATAGAAGAGAACCAATCATACCTCTATATTTCTTCACTTCCACATCCTTACCATTTTCTTTCCTTTACAAGTTATTGTTCGTAGCCATCAGAGTGTCAATCGACTCTGCATCAATAATGCCAAATATCTTTAGCAAGTCCTTGCAATACTTGGTTTGACAAACAAATGTGCCTTCATTAAGTTGTTTGATTCGAAGACCTAGGAAGTAATTTAGCTCCTTGATCGGTAAATTAACAAGTGTACTAATCTGCCAATGTAGTAATAAAAAAGAGGAAATCCCCAGTATCGATCTCAAGGTCTACTTGATATACAAAGTTCTGGATTAGTTTCAACTAAACAAAAGCTTGGGGGTTTGGGGATAATTTGGTGAAATTATGGAAGCAAATGCAAATAAAGTAAACGAAGTAATTGCACGGTTTAGACAAATATGAGTATTATATGCTAGAGAATGTGTATGATTTGATTCAGTAACAACTCTGAATTAAGACTGCGACAACTAATTTTAACTAATTCATTATCGGTTCTTTAGGGTGTTTACTCCTAAGTCCATAGGGAGAAAACCTTTAATCATCAAACCTAATTCCTATGTCCATAGAGAGTTACAGATGAAATTAAGCATTTAACTATCAATAATATTCTGATTTCTATAGGGTATCCCTAGTCCTATTCGATATCTACTATAGAATAATCTCAAGCAAGGCATTAACAACGGTGATCCAGCCTCATCGTTAACCGTAAGTCAAACTTGTCTGTTCGACAGAGCAAGCATTAAGAACAACAAGAGAATAAATTAATTATGGAAAAAAAGATTGTCATTACAATAATAATATCAGAGTCATTACATATCCAAATTAGGGACACCCCCTAGCATTGGGGGTTTATCTACTCATAGAAATAAAACAAAACATAATTGGAATTGTTGTCATTATAGATAAATTGAGATGAATTGATCTTCAATCGCGAAAAGCTCTTGAAAGTATGAATCCACCTTCAAAATCTGATTTCTCCAGCCTTCAAAATGTGTATTTGCCGTCAAAAATCGTCCAACCCTCGAAAAATCGCGTTTTAAATAGACATGTTTTGGGCTTCCTGGGTTTTTGGGCCTCATTATGCATATGGACCTTCATGTTACGCATAACACCCTGTTCATTGACTCAGTATTTTACGTGTAAGCGTGCTTGTAGGCGTTCCAGGAATGCCCTTACGCGTAATCCCTCCCTGTTATGCATAAGGGAATAAGCTCCTTTTTCCATCCCTTCTGTTGGAACTCGTATCATACGAGTAAGGGGACCATACAATATGCGTAATGGCTTGGCATTATGCGTATTGGCAGCAAATGTGCATTTTCTCCTTTTTTCTCTGCCTTCTTGTTATGGGCCAGTCTTGCGTCTGATCCTCGACCCCTCGCACTTTCATACCTGTATTCAACACACTACATATACCAAAAGCGTAAAAATAGCCAAAAGAAACTCAAACCAAGAAAATGCTATCATGACAAAAACTGAATCAAACACTCAGGAATTTAGATCAAAATACTATAGCTCACCTGGTTTCTTATCGCTTAAATGGTAAAACTTCTAGTATAAATGGTGACTGATCACAACCTCAAACTTGGCTTTTTGCTTGTCCTAAAGCAATATTCAGGACCTATGAAGATCATGTCACCCCTAAATAACTGAAGATTCAATTGCACCAGAATACTTCTGAGATCTTTCGTGATTCACTCTTGCTGCTACCTTCAGTTCCCTATACTTAGCACATTCAATTGTTCGGCCACACTTCCACTTCAAAGTACTCTTTCACCTACCGCCATATTTCACACTCTCACAAAGACTCCCTGAGATTAAAGTGTTTATACTTTAAATTCACAGTACACAATACCGAATCATAAGTTTGAATAAATTCTCTCTTCATATCAAAATGCACACCACACACACTTTTTGAGGTCTTTTAGGTTGTAACGGGGTTAAGGCTATGATGGGATAGTATATGGATGAGTAGGATAATGGTTCAGAGTATTGTAATCCTTTTTTTACTATTATCATTCTAAAGTATCACTGCCGGAATTTCTTAAACATTGTTGTTTTTTGGTCAGTTGGTCTAGGCTCCTCAATCATTCAACTGAGTTTTCCTTTTGGTGAGTTCTCCTGAGTATTATATTTTTTTTTTCATTTTTTTATTTTTTATTTAAGCTATTTTTTAGCTTATTATTTTTTCCAAGTGCACTCACCTTTAGTACTACTGCACAACTATCCCAAACTTAAAGGTTGATATTCTAACAGCAACCCCAAACTTAGAATGAAGCACAAATAAAAAACAACAGACAACACTCTGAATAGGGTAGGGAAGTGTTTGGGCCATGGGTTCATGATATGGTGAAATAGTAACAAACAATAGGGATAACGGCTCAAAATGGGTTAACAAAGGATAATAAAAATAGGGATGGCTAGAAAGGCTCAGGGGTAAAAACAAACAATGTGCCTCAGTTTGTATAATAATGCAATTAACATTTGAAAAGAACGTACGCAAACTCTGATAGAAAAAGATATACCTGAATACTCCTTCATGATGAATATTACATTTGGCTTTTGTTGACCTCACCATGTTGGGTAAACTGGAAGACTTCAAAGTACCCCTTGTGTTATGCAACGTCACTTTCAATGATGGCACACATTGGTCCCTCTTAGTAGAACTCAAGCAAATCACGACCAATCACTTTCAGAAGTATCAACACTTGGGGGGTCAATAAGAATATGATGCACCAACATTTAGTCGGAGTGCATCTTATCAACCACTATAGCTAGAATCATCACTTACTCAAACAAAAGAACCAAACTCACTGTATCAAGTGAAACCAAATTCATTAAAAGTTCAAACCCAAAGTGGGAAATTATAAACAAGCTAAAAATAAAATAAAAGTACAATGAGAAGTGTGACTGAAAATAAAATGAAATATGACCCACTAAAAACAACAACATACAAATCAAACAAAAATGAAACTAATATCTAAATTGTATCGTTAGCATCCCTCTCCTGCATACCAGCATCTAAGTCAATGAACGAGGTCAGATCAGTCCCATGGTCCCCATGTAGAAAAGCTGATATAGGAGATATCAAGCCAGACTACCTCTGAGGGGTCTGCTTCTGCTGAGGTGAAGGCCGAAAAGGACTTCTATGTGGCTGCGGCTACTAAGAAACCGATCCTCCTAACTGAACTGGAGTCTCCATCCTAGGGTACCTATAATGACCATAATGAGGAGCCGCTGACTCTCCTGAAAATTGAGCCTAGAATCGCTAAGCAGCCGCCCACATGTCGCCTTGGTGAGTTAGGTAGCGACTAGACGCCCCCATGTATGCAGACATATCCTACATAAAACAAAACTGGGTCATACTATCAATATGTGCCTATGAGTCCTCGTCCTTAACAGGCGAAGTTGCCCTCGACACTTCATGAGATGTATCTTTCGTAGGTGGTCCTGCCTTTGATGCATGTGGATGCCTAAGTGGTCTTTACTCCTCTCTCGTAACAACAATAATCTTCTCCTTCAGCCAAGAAGTATCCAAACAACATGTTGGTCTCAACATCTGCCTACCATCTAGGTCATCTACCCCCGCCTTCTGACATAATAACAATATCACAGTAGCGTGCCCCAATGACTTCTTTTCTGACTGAGCAATCTCGTGCATGTTAACAACGATGATTCTTTCTATGTTGGTAGGTTTGTTCTTGAGAAAAAAGTAGTGCTAAGGCTCTCTCACCAATCAAGTCAGAGCCACTCCGGTTTGTATCCAGAGTGTGATGAATGTAATAGGCCCATGCCTTAGGAATCGGGGCCAAGTCCACAACGAGCATTTTAGATGGAGTCCACTTCGATGTTCCCTACCAATCTTTATCCATTTGAGCTAACAACTAACACATCTCTTCAAATGGCCGGTCAGATCGATTGGACCGCTTCATGGTGTGGAAATTGCAACAGGACTCCCAAAATTTGCATTTGAGTACCATGTTGATGTTCTGCCAATCATACTTAATTTGCTTACCACGAACCTAAGACACCAGCTGAGTAACATCAACAAACTCGTCATCAGGTGCTCTATAAGCATTGGCATAAAATTCCAGCACTAATTCTCTTGCTACCAATTGGATCTGGGAATTGAGATGAGTTGGTTTTTGCTTCTTAAGCACAACAATTACTTCTAGAAGTTAATCAGGTTTAAGGATCCACACTTTCTCTTCAATGACCTTTCGTTCTGAGATGGCTCTGCAACACTGAGCATGTGCATCAGATGTGAACTTTTGATATTCCTCATATGGAGAAGCCATTAGGGTTGAAAGATTGGATATCATTGAAGAAACTATGAAAATCTAGACAATCAAAGAAGAACGAACAGAGAAACAAAGTGATACGAAATTTTTTGCGTAACAGAAATTGGAAAAATGACAGCAACAGTACGAAAAAAGTATGTAAACATGGAAAAATAGGTCATACACAAAAGATACACAGGCATTACGTGTATCCTACGAGCAGTTTTTAGTTGAAAATTTGCAGATCGCGTAACAGATCATGTATGGCTACCATTACGCGTATGTTACACGTATTGAGACAAATTACGCATAACACCAGATCTAGTATGGGATACTTACATGTAGGCTACGTGTTTAAGCAAAGAAGCACCATTTTTACAGGCCCATACGCTTAATGCATAGTGTGTTACGCGTATGGGCAGGACATGTGACTTTTTATAAAAAAAATCACTGTTCAAATTTTTCTAAGTCCTTTTCTGCAGACTCGACTTACGACTGACGCAACATGACTCAAAACAAGAAATAAACACCAAACATAATTTAAAATAAGCAGATAACTCTCTTGGGTTGCCTCATACAAAGCACTTTTTGACGTGGTGTTGAAAAGTATATCTTCGGCAAATATTTTTATATCGTATCCACAGAGATTGGTTGATATTACCGCCGTTCTATAATCCGAATGTTATAAGTTTAGAAAGTAACAGGGTTGTTTTGTTTGGAAAAATATCTTGTGAGTAAATGTTAACAAAAACTATGAAATGGTTTTAGTCAAATATAAAAGCTTGGCAAGATTGGAGTTCACTATTTCAGATGTTTATGATTCCTTATGATAAATACATAGATTCAAGATTATTGATGATGTTCAAATATCCTCTCAAAGTCATTTATGTCTAAATGACATCGTGATAATCACTATATTGATCCTTAGACGATCTCTCCACCTAACTATCAATATAGCAATCTTTAATGTTTAATATTAAAGAAGAGTAATGAATAAATCTATCTCTACAACTTATCCACTACTTGAAAATCTGTTTTATGTCTAAACTCAAGTAATCTCTCTCGACAACTACTCAAATCTAGTTTTCAACTTAGAGAAAAAACAGTATTCAATACATCAACAATCTTTATCATATATATAAATCAAAGTGAATACATAAACAGATGAGAATAGCTACTACCTCCAATCTTGACAAAAGGGAGTTTAGCTCCTCATCATCATTGTTCAAAGCAGAAAGTTCAAGGAGAAAAACTCTGTTTTTCTCTCTTACAAAAAGCTCAAAATCTCCATGTGTGAATGATAATGAATGCCCTAGAATAATGTATTTGTCTTTACAAAAAGGGTTGACATTTCCCTAATTGCTCATTCCCATCCAAGGCAGAAAAGCTATCCCAAGGCAGACACCAAAATGGCAAAAACAGCTGGCCTTCAAAACAACACTTTTGACCCAAAAATCAGTTTGCTGGATTCGCAGGGTTCGCGGGGCGAACTTTGTTCGCGGGGCGAACTGATGCTGTCTCATTCAGTTCGCGGGGCGAACTTTGTTCGCGGGGCGAACTGAAGCTGCGTCAACTTCCTTGCTTTGCACGCTTCATCCAAAATCTTCCATATTATGATGCTGCAATCCAAAAGCTTTCTCATCCAAAAATTCTACAAAACTAACAAATATGTGAAATAACTATTCAAAACAAAATAAATTAAACCTAGTTGCATTTATACAAAATAGTGAGAATAAAAGTGTGTAATTACATCAAAACTTGGTAAAAGGGACCAATAAAATGATATAAAAAGTAGTACTAATTGGTCCCTAACACGTGGATAGCTCGACGTCTTACTATTCTACCCTCCGAGTCGAACAACTTCTACCAAGCCACTTCCTTATCCTTGGTAGTACAATTTCAATCTTTGTCTGTTGACCTTGAAAGTGTCCCTATTCTTCTCATTTTTCAGATTTATTGCTCCATGAGGAAACACTTTGTGAACCACAAATGGTCCAGACCATCGAGACTTTAACTTTCAAGGAAACAACTTCAACCTGGAATTAAAAGGCAACACCAATTGTCCTTCCCAAAATTCCTTTTGTCTGGATCTTTTGATCATGCCATTTTTTTGTTTGTTCTTTATAAATTTTGGCATTCTCATAAAATTGATTCCTAAATTCTTTTAACTCGTGGAGTTAGAGAATTCAGGATTCACCCGCTTTTGAAAGATCGTAATTAAGGAATTTGGAAGGCCAAAATGCTTTGTGCTCTAACTCGAGCGGTAAATGACATGCTTTTCCATAAAATAAATGATATAGAGACATACCAATGAGTGTTTTAAATGCAGTTCTATATGCCCATAGTGCAACATCCAGCTTTATTGACCAGTCCTTTCAAGAAGCATTAACAGTCTTTTCAAGGATTTGCTTTATTTGCCTATTCGACACTTTAACTTGACCACTCGTCTGAGGGTGATAAGGAGTGGAAATATTGTGCTTAACGTTATATTTTTTCAAAATATTTTCCATCAACTTGTTTAGAAAATGGGTGCCTTTGTCACTGATTAATCCTCTTGGTACCCCAAACCTCGAGAATGTACAGTTTCTAAGAAAGTTCACTACCACTTTAGCATCATTAGTGGGTAATGCTACAACTTCCACCCACTTTGAAACATAGTCCACTATAACCAGAATGTAATTATTCCCAAAAGATGGTGGAAAAGGTCCCATGAATTCTATCCCTCATACATCAAATAACTCTACCTCTAACATGGCATTCTGAGGCATCTGATTCCTTTTTGATATATTACCTATCCTCTGACATCTGCCACATTCTTAGACTATGTAATGAGTGTAAGAACTTATCTCCACAAAAGTGTCCTCCACATACTTATCTCCACAAAAGTGTCCTCCATATTCTAAATCATGACAAGCTTTCAGTATATGTCTCTACAATTCTTCTGGAACGCATCTTCTAATCAGCCATCCACTCCCCTTTTGTACATGAATGGATCATCCCACAGATACAACCTGCAATCATGTAAAAACTTTTTCTTCTTGTTATAATCAAAATTATCAGGTATTTCCCCACCTACCAAATAGTTTGCATAGTCTGGAAACCATGGAACACCAGTAATTACCAAGATATGTTCATCAATAAATGCATCATGAATTGGGTGCTCCTCTTATGTTTCCTAAATTGGGGACATGTGAGACAAGTGATCTGTAACTGTATTCTCACAACTCTGTTTATCTCATATTTCAAGATCAAATATTTGAAGAAGGAGTATCCATCTCAACAGTCTGGGCTTTGATTCTTGTTTAGAAAATGAATACTTTAAAGCAACATGGTCAATCTGGGTCGGGTTGCATAATACGATCTGAATTTTTCAAAAGCATAGACAATAACCAATAACTCCTTTTAGGTAGTTGCATAATTCATCTAGGCCCGGTTAAGGACATGACTAGTGTAACAGTGTTATTGTGACCATCGAGCTATGAATAAACCCGACGTCAATTGAAAAATCAGAGTCACCACCGTGCCTTATTTGTTTCCAAAGGAAAAGGGAAAAGTGCAAACAAAATCCAAAGATAAGAAGTTTTCAAATCAAAACTAATAAAATGCCAGAGATTACAGGTAAGGGGGTTGGTTACACAGAGGGAAGGTATTAGCACCCAAAGTGTTATAGGTACTCCTAGGGAGCCCTTTTTGTGTTTGCAACTGTTTTAGTAAAAAAAGATGTTTGATAAAAATGGAGTGGAGGGATGAGAACATAATTTATTAATTATATTTCTGTGTTTGACAAGACCTTCAGTATTATGCCTACGTACCAACATAAATATGAGGGATAAAAACCCCGTAGTTCATGGTGAAAATTGCAAAGAGAGGTGGTGAATTAATTTTAAGCAAAAGTTTAAGAGTAAAAGGCACAAAGATGGCCAAAGATTTGAATAGGGTTGTTAGTTATTTTTGTCTTTTTGAAATTAAAGTCAATATGGTTAAGTTCATTCACAAGTTTGATTTAAGAAGAAGTTTTTTAAAAATTGAATGACATAAGGCCAAAGTTTCTAATTATTAAAACATGTCTAAGTTTGAAAACACAAGCAAAGAAGGTTTTGAAAAGAGGGAGAGATTTTAAAATTAAAGAAGTGGGAGGAGATGAAGAGACTATCCTAGATAAAACTTAAAAGTTAAGAGTTGAAAAGATCTGACCAATGAGATGGAATCCACAAGACAAGAATGACATATAGAAACCTATTTGCTTTGGACTTTTGAGCATGCAACATGCATTAAGAAATATCCAAGCAAACCATATGAAGACCATGGCATCAAATAAAGTTGGCCATAATATCCAAGCAAGCATTCCAATATCAAGCAGTCTTCAGTGTCTTCAAATGTATCAAATATTTCCTTGGCAAACTTAGAAAAACAATCATCAAACATTAACAATAATATCAGTATAACAATCAAGTACAAAGACAAAGTGACAGATGAACCAAGAGCACTCAGGGTTTGCATCAGATGAAAGACACAGTTAAGAATAACTCAGTCTCAATATATTGACATTGTCCAAGTCCTCAAAGCATAGGGAATGTTGTTTACCTCTAAGACCAAAAGCTCAGATCAAGTCCAATAGTGCACCAACATATTTTTTAGGTTTTTTTTTGTTATTAAGTATTTTAAGGTCCTAAGACGATAAATAGAACAAAATCACAAGCACACAATATATACAATCACAAAATATGGCTCAAGTGAGTAAAGTGAAAAATGACTGAAACATAAACATCTTGCATGAAATATAAATGGCAGTGAATGATAAAGGTACTGAAATTTAAATTGCATTAAGTAAATGACTTGAAAGTAAATCAATGTTAGTGAAATGTTAGTCAAATGTTAGTGAAGAATTTAATTGTTTAAGCCATTCTTTGGAGAACACTCAACCATCCATTCACAAGTATGAATACATGAACCAAGACATCATCCATGAGAAGGGCTCCAACTTGGATAAATCAATAAGTATGACACTAGCTCTCATGAATGGAAAAAAGGTAAAGTCTTCACATAATACCATGAAGAATGAGAGACTTATAATCTCACTTACTAGAATGATATGCCTTACGGGACAAATTTAGCTATATGTTAAGCAACCGTAATTGGACTTATGTGGAAGTCACAACTATCTGAGGTCGAGCAATAAAGATATTGGTGTTAATTCATATTAGAGACTTGGTACAAAGAACCAAGCTCCTAAAACGTACCACACACTAAAATAAAGATGGGATGGACCTATCTCAATCCAACTCATGTTGATTCATCTAACATAAGGTCATTGATCAATCAACTAGCATTTGGACATTAGAGAAGTCATTAGTCAATGATGGATTGGGAAAGAATATGAATGAAGATGAAGAGGGGAGGAGAAATAGAAACCCAAATAGATCACAGGAGGAAATTCACCTGATAAATACTATCCAATAGTATTGGTCAAATAAAAGCCAAATCAACCATGACCAAGGCCAAACAGAAAGTCAAACATTACAAGGTCAATCGAATGGCTCAACAATATTTTTAAACAATTAAACAATTAAAAATCAATTTTAAAATGAATTAAAATTCATTTTTAAATGGACAAAACCTCAAATCCCTTCAAATCACCAAATAAATGGCCAAGGGATTTATCCTAGGTCAAACAAGGTCAAAGGACCTTAGAATTTTTTTTTTTACAATTTTTGGAAACTCAGAAGTATTTTAAAATAGTTAAAAACAAGTCAAAAATCATTTAATTCACAAAAAATATCAAAATTAATCCAAAAAATGATTTTAATTTAAAATATGGAAGAGGAAAATATGTAAATATTTTTGGTGGAAGTCCCATATTTTTTGGATTAAAAATGAAATTTATATGAATTAAATAAAATAAGTGGATTAAAAGAAAAATCAGAAATCAAAATAAAATTCAAAAAAACAAGGGCCATCAGATCTCCTTCATTAATTGAGGTGGCAGATCTGATGGCCACACGTGTGCTATCCACGATGGAACCTAGTCAACGCGCTGCAACAATGGCAATTTAAATTGAGGGTCAAGATTAAAACATTCAAACATGATCAGGTGGTTGGAAGGATGCTAACTGGACTGGTCCACCACCAACCTCCATAAAAATAAAAAGTGAGCACATTAATTTGAAGGAAAAATCCTCAGGAGTCTGAATCTGACCTTAATTTCTTCCAATTCCAAGTATAATTAAAGATACATGGATTTGAAATTTGAGGCGTATGATCTGAGTTGCTTCGATTTGACCTCAAAGCAACTCAATTTTGTTGCCTACATTGGTAGGACTTCAGCCAACCAAAAATCAAGTGAAATGGTGGAGAATTAAGGGAGAATCTAAGAAGGAAAGGTTCAAAAATTCACATTTTGTTTCCAGTGATGAAGCTCGATCTAGATCTCAATTTGCTTGGGCTTGCTTCCACTAGCTTGCAGGAGATGAAATGGATGCTCAAATGAAGTGGACACTTGGAGTTTCAACTTCAAAACAGAAGTGAAATTGAAACTCGATTTCAAATGAAAACTTTAAGTTTATCCTATCAATGGAGGGTGGAAATGGTGCAGGAGCAAGGCTTGGGTAAGGTGTCCTCAATTCTGAGCAAGAAGGCTTGCATTTATAGGCTCCAAGATTCATTTCTACACACTTCCAAAAAATTGTCAAAAGTAGAAATGTTAGTGTGCATGCTTGCATGGGCATGTGATAGGCCCATCAAATGATTATAAATGGTCCAAATTCGTGTACATGTGATGCTGAAAGCTTAACATGAGGCCATGCAAATTTATTTGAAGATTGGTCATGAAAATCATCGAAATGGGACCATGCAATGCAACCAAACGCAAGTCCTTCAAAAATGTTCCAAATGTGATGATCTTGGACTCTTTGGAAAGATAACATGAAGGGGAACAACTTTTTTGTTGAACACATTTCCATTTTGAGCTTGGATCATGAATAATTTTGAGGTGGAAGTTGGAGAAATCAAACATAGTTGAAGATTTTCTAAAGTTAAAACTCAAATGATCACTTTTTCCACCTTAAATAACTTTTTCTATGATCTTCAAATGAAAATACTTCATTCATAAAAGTTGTAGATCTTTCATTCCTATTCAATTTGGTCATAAATTTGACACCTTTTGAATAATGAATGAGGGATTTATGGATTTTAGAAGTTGTGGATAATTGCTTGTTCAATGAAGATGGCCCAAAATGACCTATAATGTTTCCTCTTGGCACATGCCCTTGCAAGTTGAGTTTGAAATTTCTCAAAGAATAAAAGTTGGATAAAACATATTAAAAGTAATCATGAAACTTGGATGGTCTTCATATCATAAAAATGGAGCAAGTTATGTTCTTTAGAAGTTGACCTCCTAACTAGGGCACAGACAAAATGACCTATAATCGTTCACCATAAAAAATCATTTTCCAAGAAAAATTAGATATTGATGCCAACATGAAAGTTGTTTGGAATGTCATAAAGAATAATTTTTTTCTTGGAATCATTTTCATATGACAAAAATTGTAGGAGATAGGATCTAGGGAACCCCATTTTTGACCAGTTGACTTTCTCTGATCAACCTCTTTGAACCAACTTGAAAACTTAAAGTTATTTTGCTCTTTGGGGCTCATGGAGGATCATATATTCATAGGATGATATATCATGAAGTATAACTTGAAATATTTGACTAATTATTGAAGAAACTTGTTGAGGAAGTCACACAAGAAACTTTCCTTGATTTATCTCTTTGCATTGAGGGTCTCAAACCCTAGATGTGAGCTTGATGAGGCACATGTGGAGACACAGACTACCTAAAAAAGAAATAACACTACACATAGACATATTTTTGGTATTTTGGTTGGTAAACAAAATAAAATAAAGTATGATACAATCAAATGTGCATGGTGATCTCTCCCAATGCAAACCCAATGAATGAGGGGTGAGGAGGATACCAAGGTGTGATCCCAAAGCCAATGAAAATAATGAGATAGCATGAGGGATATTAGGGTCAAAGTTATGGTCTTATAGCTGCCCCTATTTAAGGACATTCTATATGAGGATATGAAGGTTAAAATCTTCGTATCAACTCAGTAGAATGGACTTAAATAACAACATCAAGAAACAAATTTTGGTCCCTAAGAGACCTCATGATGCATATAATATGAATTATATAAATAATCTTTGTAGGGAATATATTTCCACAAAGGAAAAGAATCCAGAGAGACTAAAAATCGACAAGAGCATAACTTATTCCATAAGGAAAACTCACTGAGGAGACAAAGACTCTGAGGGGATAAAAAGCTATGCGCAGGTCAGGCTACGACTTAAAAACTGCTGGAGACACGAGGGAATTTCCATGAAAATAAATCGATGGAAAGACTCAGACTGGGGATAAAGCTAACTGTAGGGAATGAGAGTGGATCAGAATGAATATGAAATACTCAAGGCAAAGGAAATTCGGTTTCACAAAGAAATACGAATCCAAACTTAAATGGGGAAGAAAAGCTTCAACACTGGCATAAAAGAGATATATTATCTACTATCGGCTACTAGGTAGAAAGATAATACACTCGGACAGAGGGACATTTGTTACCGGTTAGAGTAAACATGTCAAGGATGACTCGTTGAGAAGAATGAGGAATATTAATTACTGGTTATGGGGTAAGAATAACCTACTAGGGAAAAGGAATCAAATAGGAATTACAACTACCTTTTTACTGGGCAGAAGACCAAAGAGAGAGTATCCATCACTAGTTAAAGTGAACATATCAAGGATAAAATCAAAGAAAGAATATCCGCCATCGGTTAGGATGAACATATCAAGGATAGACCACCTGAGGAAAGAGGAAGAATATCCGTCACCGATTAAGATGGACATATCAAGGATAGACCACCAACAAAAATAGGATTTACAACTACCAGTTACTGGGTAGAATACCAAAGAGAGAGTATCTGTCACCGGTTAAAGTGAACATATAAAGGATAAACTCAAAGGGAAGAATATCCATCACCAATTAAAGTGAACATATCAAGGATAGACTGTCGGGGAAAATAGGATTTACAAATACCAGCTACTGGGAAGAAGACCAAATAGAGAATATCCGTCACTGGTTAGGATGAACATTTCAAGGATAGACTCAGAGGGGAGAGTAGGATTTATAACTACCTTTTTACTGGGTAGAATACTAGAAAGAAGAGAAAATCCATCACCAGTTAAAGTGAACATATCAAGGATAGACTCTCTGTAAATAATACGAATTGTAACTACATTTTACTAGGTAAAATACCAGATAGGAAGAATATCCTTCATCGGTTAGGATTAACATATCAAGGATAAACTTGTCGGGGAAACGTAAAAATGAATCCGCTGGGGAAATCAAAGAAGTAAAATACCTTTTACCGGTTACTGGGTAAATCACCGGTAAAGTACTCAACATCAAGAAGGATATTACCAGTTACTGGGTAATAAACTCTTGTGGACCAACATATCTATCTAGGTGAGAACTAGAAAGAAACGATCAAACAAGACTCAACCCAATAAGGATATAACTAAAGGGGAACGGTTCCACCCAGATAATGAATTGAGGAGGAAACTGAAATAATAATCATCCACGAGGAAATAACTCAGTAGGGAAGAAGAAACGATAAACTCTTTATGCTTAAGGGGCTGACACTTTACAATTGAGGGAGGACAGACACGCCAAATTTGCATGGGAAAATAATATCACCAAAGCAGGTGATCAGAAGAAAAGTCAATGCGACAAAATGCACAATGAAATATCTGATGCTATGTTTATGCATGAATATGCATGAGTATGTATATGATTATGCTAACAAATAAGCACAAATGATACCAACAAATGAGGATTTTAATCATCACAACTAGATACACGGCTAATCTCGAAAAGATGAAAACACCAACTGGAGAACCTGCTAGGGATGAAAATAAATCATCGAGGATAAAAATCCTAGCCCAAAATAAATTCAAATCTGGCTGGGGAACGACATGGAGAACTTGCATCCAACGAAACATGGAAAACTCCATAGGGGGAAGAAAGTACTACTGAAAATATCAACCAAACATGCTGAGGGTAAAGGAGATCTACTGAAGATCCACATCTTAAGTTGAGGGATACACACACACGCACGCACACACACACACACACAAAATATATATATATATATATATATATATATATATATATTATATATATATATATATATATATATATATATATATATATATATATATATATATAATATATATATATATATATATATATATATATATATATATATATATATATATATATATATATATAAAACAACAAGTCAGCATTGTGGAGAATTTTAGGTCAACACCATATCAAATGGGAGACAACAATGCAGGGGAAAAACTGCCCCAACTACACAACTAAAAAAAGATGTTGGGGATCTAAAAACCAAATAAAAGTTTCACAAGGATCCAAGGCTCATTCACAAATAAAGATGCAAACAAATATCGTAAATCTTCAACTGGGGTTATATGATGACCTATAACTAGATCAACACATCAACTCTACTGGAGATAAATAATGAACTTCTTAGGGAGCAACCCTAACTAATGCTCTCGGGGATGATAAACTTCTTGGGTAGAAACTTGTCAAACAAATGCCGGGGATGACCGACGAACGGTTGGGGAAGAAAAATCACCGACCAACTGCTTGGGGAAGATAATAATGCTTCACACATCAAGACTTTATTGTTCTTAGTTTGCTGTTGACACTCCTTTTTGAAATCGACGTTCTTAAAGTAAATGCCTTATGATTTCAAAAAAAAATTTTATTCATTGATTTATTTCAAAATTATCATCATAAAAATTCAATTTTATTAAACAGAAACAAATAAGAATAGAAATAATTGGATAAAAGCTCAACTTTATTTAATAGAATGGTAGTCTGCAAATGGAAGGACTCCATGGATCTTTACAAAGTTTGAAAATGGTATTTACATAGAAAAGGGCTACATTGAATATAATGATCACTACTCTCCCTACCAACTTTGAAATCCTCCGTGCTCTTGTCTTTGGTCGATAATGATGAATCAGAACCAAATGACTGTTCAAAACTACTTCAACGATCATATCTAGTCGGATACAGTTACTTGCCATAATCCTTATTTTTGCCTAGATTGCCACAAGGTGGAGTACTCAATATACCGGGATAAATCTTTTGTTTTGTGTCTCTATCTTTTTCCTGGATCGCCCTTTCGGGTTTTAAATCCACCGAGACGCTCATTTTAACAGTGTCGGAGGAACATGGATTTTATCTGCATAAATTTGACACTTATGGTATTTATTTACAAATTTGCAACAGTCAAATTCCATTGTCAGCTCATAGTAACCTGTTATCAACATCTTCTTCGCCATAGCATGTGCATTGGAATTAGTGCCAAAGGAACCTTCATGGACTTTAGTCATCAACATGTCTGCTTCGTGTCTATCCATGCATCTGATCAAAACCATATCAAAATTCCTCTTATAAAGTACATCACCATTCAGGTAGAAGTTGCCAACTATTCTTCTCAAAGTCTTCTTATCTTTCAAAGATGCCCCGAACGGGTAAATATGACTTTGGAGGAAACATTTGATATCAAAATACCATGGATTTTCATCTTTGACTTATTCAATAGCGAATACATGAGCTGGCCTATCAAGACACATCACAGTCAAATTGGGAACTTCATTTCAAAACTTCACCATAATCATGGAAGCCAACATTGCAAGAGCATCTGCCATCCGATTTTCATCTCGAGGGATATGATGAAACTCAACCTTTGTAAATAAACTTGATATCCTCCTCGCATAATCTATGTATGGTATCAAAACGGGTTGATTCGCCTCCCATTCACCTTTAGTCTGATTAACTACCAAATCTGAATCTTCATAGACGTCAAGATATTTAATTCTAAGATCAATGGCCTCTTCAAGCCCCATAATGCAAGCTTCATACTCAACCATATTGTTTGTACACTTGAAGGTCAACCTAAATGTAAACGGAAAATGAGTTCCTTGAGGAGTATTAATCACTGCCCCAATGCCATTACCATATGAATTAACAGATCCATCAAATACCATGCCCCAATGGGAACCAGGTTCTCGCCCTTCTTCAAGAAATGGTTCGTCACAAGCTCTCATCTTAAAATATAAAATCTCTTCGTCAGGAAAATCATACTGCCCTGACTGATAATCTTCAATAGGTTGGTGAGCTAAATGGTCAGCCAAGACACTACCTTTGATAGCTTTCTGAGATCGGTATTCGATATCATACTCTAATAACAACATCTGCTAATGGGCGATCCTCCGAGTTAAAGCAGGCTTCTAAAAAATGTACTTGAGTACAACCATTTTGGACATCAACCAAGTAGTATGATTCAACATATACTGGCATAGACGCTTAGTAGCCCAATCCAATGTGCAACATGTCTTCTCAAGCATAGAATACTGAGTCTCATAGTCAGTGAACTTCTTACTGAGGTAGTAAATTACATATTCTTTCCTCCTAGATTCATCTTGCTGGCCAAGAATACAACCCATACTTTCTTCAAGCACATTCATATACATGATCAAAGGTCTTCCTTCAACAGGCGGAGACAGAATCAGAGGCTCAAGCAGATATTCCTTGATACTGTCAAAAGCGTTTTGGAAATCCTCGGTCCAATCACAAGACTGATCTTTTCGAAGGAGCTCGAATATAGGCGCACATGTGGCAGTCATATGCAATATAAATCTTGAGATATAGTTCAAGCGGCCGAGAAAACCTCTGACTTGCTTCTCAGTTTTGGGCACAAGCATTTCTTGTATTGCTTTGACCTTGGCAGGATCAACCTCAATACCCTTCTCGCTGACAATGAAGCCTAACAACTTACCAGAGCGAACACCAAAAGTACACTTATTGGCATTCAAGCAGAGTTTATATTTCCTCAAATGCTAGAATAACTTCAACAAATTCTCAACATGCTCTTCTTCAACACTTAATTTAGCAATCATATCATTAACATAAACCTCAATCTCTTTGTGCATCATATCATGAAAAAGAGTGACCATGGCTCTCTGGTATGTTGCACCGACATTATTTAAACCAAAAGGCATCACTCGATAACATAATATTCCCCAAGTTGTAATGAACATGGTCTTCTCCATATCTTTGGGCGCCATTTTGATTTGATTACCAGAAAATCCGTCCGTAAATGAAAAGACTTTGAATTTAGTTGTATTATCTACCAACATATCAATGTGTGGCAGAGGAAAATCATCTTTCGGACTGGCTTTATTCAAATCTCTGTAATCAACACACATAGAGACTTTTTCGTCCTTCTTAGGAACATGCACAATGTTGGCTACCCATTGCAGATACTCGAAGGTAACAAGGAAACCAACATCAATCTGCTTCTGCACTTCTTCCTTAATCTTCACTGCCATATCAGGACGAGTTCTTCTTAATTTTTGCTTGACTGACGGGCATTCTGGCTTCAAAGGCATTGTATGCTCCACAATCTCATAATCCAAACCAGGCATATCTTGATAGGACCAACCAAACACATCTGAGTATTCTCGGAGAAGATCAACCAACCTCTTCTTGACCTCTGGACACAGTTGATACCCAATCTTGACTTCCTTCACATCATCTTCAGAACCCAAGTTGACTAATTCAATCTGCTTGCTGAATGGCTTTTTCCTTGTGCTTAAGTAAATGAGACAACTCATCAGACACATCTTCATCATCATTCTCTTCCTCAACTTCGAACATAGGGAAATCAAAGTTTGGAGAGGGAGTAGGATCATTACATTCAATGGGTTTGAGAACCAACTTACGTAATAATTTGATATTTGTTTTTAGAGAAAAGAAGTGAAAACAAATATTATGAAGATATGTGAAAGATTATTGTTTATTCATGTTTTTTGTGATTACCATTTTCAGAAAGAAACAAAAAGTACAAATAAAACATCATAGATGTGGATGAATAAAATTGTATTTTAATTGATGATAATAAGGAAGTGCCCAATAATTTTTTGCTTCTCCCTTAGGCATAGGAGAAGGATTTTTCTTAACAACAAAATAATTATTTTGAACGGTGTACAATGACAAGGACGTCTACATCAACCTAATTGTTGCAAGTCTGGTTGTAAATTGGCACAAGCTTCGTCTTCATCATTGTCTTCAATAATAGCAGTTGAGTGTTGATCATCCCCATGAATGAACCCTTCACTGCGGAAAACTGGTTGCATAGCCTTGACATTGGCGTTGGATGGCCCTTACTGAAATCCCGACCCATCCCTATTCTTGTTCTCCATAACATCTACAACACGATCCAACTTGTCGGTGCTGCCTGCCTGAATAAATTCTTGTGCATCCTTCCAAGAAGACATGAATGCCCCAATCTCCAGTTCATCAGCAATAGACAAATCCTGGAACGGCGTTCCAACCTCTTCTTCAGCTTCTACATAGGTGAAGGATGACAAATGGCTTACAAGAAGAGCTTTCTCTCCACCAACAACGATAAACTTGTCGTTCTTCACAAATTTCAACTTCTGGTGCAAAGTAGACGTTACGGCTCCAGCTTCATGGATCCATGGCCTTCCTAACAAACAACTGTAGGCTGGGTGAATGTCCATTACTTGAAAAGTAATTTGGAAATAACTCGGACCTATCTTAACTAGAAGGTCCACCTGTCCAATGACAGAATTTCGAGAATCGTCGAACGCTTTAACAACAACACCACTGTACCTCATTGGTGCCCCTTGATATGATAGTCTTGCTAGAGTTGACTTGGGAAACATATTCAATGACGAACCAATATCAACCAATAGATTGGACAAAGCGTCCTCTTTGGAGTTCATTGAAATGTGAAGTGCCAAGTTGTGATTTCTACCTTCCTCAGGAAGTTCTTCATCACAAAAGCTCAGATTATTACAGGAAGTAATATTGGTAACAATGTGGTCAAACTAATCCACAATAATATCTTTCTCTATGTAGGCTTGTTCCAACACTTTTTGCAAAGCCTCCCTATGTGCTTCGGAGTTCATCAATAGTGACAACACTGAAATCTTTGAAGGCATATGGAGCAGCTGCTCCACAACATTAAACTCACTTCTCTTGATCAGACGTAACACTTCATCATCATCATTAGCCTTCAAACTGCTGGATTCACCAGACTGACAAGTTGGAGCAATAACCGGATCAACTGCAGGAACTTCGGCCTTCTTACCCACTGAAACATCTTCCATAATCTTTGGAGATACATGGCCAAAAACATGACCACTACGGGTCACCTTCACTATATTTCGCAATGCTTACCACTGAATTCACAACGGGAAGAGGAACCTCTTGCCCATTCTCTATCATGGTAGCATTATGCTTGAATAATATTTTCATCCACCAGTTTTTGAATATCCCTCTTGATAATTACACATCCTCGAGGGTTGACGCTGCAAATGACATAACCATCATGGTCATGTTCACAATCACTTACCAAGCACAAATCCCTATGAATTTCCACCAAGGACCTTTGAATATGATGGACATCAAATACCCTGAAATTCCCAGGGCAAACATTTACCATGTTTACAGAAGCATTGCCATGAGAAGGCAACAAGTTTGCTTTGACATTAGGCACTCTGTCCTTGAAGGACACCATACCGCTCTTAATCAGCTTCTGAACCTCATACTTTAATGGATAACAATTTTCAATATCATGGTCAGGAGCTCCCTGGTAAAAAGCACAGTGCAAATATGGTTTGAACCACCATGGCAATGGTTCAGGAGTTTGTGGAAGGTTCCTTGGTTGAATAATATTCTTGACAGCCAAGGAAGGGTACAATTCTACATATGTCATGAGAATAAGGTCAAAAGAGACCTTAATTCTCTTATTATTCTGATGATGATTGTTGTTGTTGTAGTTGGTACGCTGTTGTGGTTGTTGCTGAACATGAACTGATTGATTTGTTGAATTATTGGTAAAAACTGGAATTACTGATGATGCTTGATGATGATGTTGACAGGACTGAGAATTCTTCTTCACAAGGGTCTTCTCTGCCTCCCCACTGATACTGCATTGGTTTCCCCTTCCTTCCTCTTGGAGAAACTACCACCATATTTTTTGCTCGTCAAAGCTTCATCTTTGGATAACCGTCCCTCTCAGACGCCTTCTTCCAATCTCATCCCCATGTTCACCATTTCAGTGAAATCATTAGGGGCACTTACGATCATATGTTCATAGTAAAATGAACTCAGCATTTTTAAGAAGATCTTGGTCATTTATTTCTCCTCTAGAGGTGGACTAATATGAGCAACCAATTCTCTCCATCTTTAGGCGTACTCCTTGAATGTCTCTGTGTCCTTCTGATACATCGATCTCAACTGATCCCGATCCGGAGCCATATCAATATTGTACTTGTATTGCTTGACGAAAGCCTCTCCCAAGTCATTAAAAGTATGAACATTAGCATTGTCCAAGCCCATGTACCACCGAAGTGCAACACTAGTAAGACTATCCTGAAAGTAATGGATGAGTAGCTTTTCATTGTCAGTCTGAGTAGACATCTTTCGAGCATACATGACAAGATGACTCAGAGGACAGGTATTCCCCTTATACTTTTCAAAGTCTGGGACCTTGAACTTCACCAGGATCTTGACATTAGGCACTAAACATAACTCAACAACACTCTTATCGAATAAATCCTTCCCTCTCAGGGTCTTCAATTCCTTGCGTAGCTCAAGAAACTTATCCTTCATCTCGTCCATCTTCTCATAAACATCAGGACCTTCAGAAGGATCAGAATGGTAGACGGTCTCCTTGACACGAGGAAGAGTATGCATAATGGGAGGAGGTACAAACAAGACCGGTCTAGATGCCGACAGAGAAGAAAATGTTGGAGTGTACCCTTCAGGGACGAAGTTCGGTGGCATTCCCCAAGGGAACCCAGCAGGCATGGCTGGCACAAACTGGAAGACAACAACAACAGGCACAAACATTTAAGCAATCTCTAAAATAACAGTCCTCTGAGGAGGAGGAGTTGCAGAAGGCGAAGATGGTTAATTATGAGCAACAATCACATATCCCATTAAGGCAGTGAGTCTGGCGATCTCATCCTTAAGCTCTCTATTCTCTTGTTCAAGATGATCCATTCTCTTTAGACAATTAACACGAGTGTAGTAGTGATGAGTCAGCTTGACTGATACACAGAAGAAGAACTGATAAGACATCTGACTGAAGAAAACCTGTTATGCAAATGATGCATGAAATACAATGTTTTGATTTTAATTTTCAAGGAACATACAAAGTTTTATTTGCAAATATAACAATAATCAACAATAATAACAATTTTGACCGTAAAATCTCTTTTTATTCATAAAATTTGGAAGGATTACACTGAGTACAACTTCAGAAACCAAAAATGTAAATACAAGAGAAAAGGAAACTATCATCCTAAGGATCCCTAGCAACTGCATCAGATGAACTGGCTAAGGGAGTGTACTTCCTTCAGATGTGTCGAATGTCTGACTCAAAGGCTACCTGCATCTAAGCTTTCTCGAGGATGAGTCGATCAACAATCTTCTTCCAAGCACCGGAAGGATAAGGAATGCTGGAGGAAAATAAATCCTCGGACTCTCTCTATCTCTTTACTGCACGCACCTCAAGAACCTCAATAAGTGCATCTTTGTCTCTCGACTCATGCTGCAACTCTACATGTTTTCGGTCCAAAGCATCAAACCGCTCCTCCCACAAATCTCTCTCTTGCTTCATCTTGGCAAGTGCATCTTCCAACTCCTCTACATCTTGGTTAAGGAGAGTTGATGGCTCATCCACAATCACAGACACAAGTCTCTCACAAGCGTACAACATCTTGAGCTCTAAAGGTCTCTTCTTCACCCAAATAGTGTAAGCTTCCATAGCTACACAGTTACATGGACCAAGCTCGGATCTTCCTTTCCTATGTAAATTATGCCAAGGATGCACCATTTTGTTCTTCAAATGTTGGGGATCTTTACCCTCCTGATAGAATAGACCTTCTAACTGAATGTTATTAGGTTTATCTCTCAAGGGGAACCCAAGCTGACAACGAGCCAATGCAGGATTGTAGTTGATTCCTCATTGCAAACCAATGAGAGGCACATTAAAGAACTCACCACAACTATCAATAATCTATACGCCATCAAAAGCATAATCATACCAAACAATATCATCATTAGTGAGAGACATAAGTCTCTGCGACCACTGTAGACATTGTCGGTTCTCCAAGAAAGCTGGTGTCTGAGGCAAGTGTGAAATAAACCACTTGTACAAAAGAGGAACACAACACACAATGGTTCCACCACCCTTAGAATTCCTCAAATGCAAAGAGAAACACATGTCACCTAACAAAGTAGGAACATGATTCCCAATTAGGAAAATTCTAATGGTGTTAACATCAACAAAATCGTCAATGTTAGGGAACAAAGCTAATCCACAGATGAGAAATACAAATATGGCTTCAAAAGCATCCATGCTACTGGCTTTAGAAAAAGCAGTAGCTCTCCCAATCAGAAAATCAGAAGTCAAACCTAGAATCCCTCCTTTCTTCACCAAGTGAGCATCAATCTCATATTTCTTCAAATGAAGAGCTTCGGCTACAACATGAGATATGGGAATCTCTTCCAATTCCCTGAAGGGTACCTTGTTAGATACAATCATACCCAAGAGATGGGCATATTCCGCTAAC